>NC_137613.1:38084607-38097107 GCF_963280865.1 Gymnoscopelus braueri | reverse complement strand
GACTAGTCCCTATGCTCTCTCTCTCTCTCTCTCTCTCTCTCTCTCTCTCTCTCTCTCTCTCTCTCTCTCTCTCCAAACTGTTTAAACTATTCCTAGAGTAACTATTCCCTGAGTGGATCACAATCACTGGGAATTGATACATTTGGTTAGCAGATCATCTTTTACACTTAAAAGCTTCTGTTGCTACCTTTTTATGTATTTCTCTTTTCAAAATAGGTTTTGTGTGTGTGTGTGTGTGTGTGTGTGTGTGTGTGTGTGTGTGTGTGTGTGTGTGTGTGTGTGTGTGTGTGTGTGTGTGTGTGTGTGTGTGTGTGTGTGTGTGTGTGTGTGTGTGTGTGTGTGTGTGTGTGTGTGTGTGTGTGTGTGTGTGTGTGTGTGTGTGTGTTTATAGTAAGTGTGCATGCTCCCTGTACCTGGAGGCCAACATAGGCAGAGAGATGAGTGACAGTAGGGTGGATGACTGTGTGTGTGTGTGTGTGTGTGTGTGTGTGTGTGTGTGTGTGTGTGTGTGTGTGTGTGTGTGTGTGTGTGTGTGTGTGTGTGTGTGTGTGTGTGTGTGTGTGTGTGTGTGTGTGTGTGTGTGTGTGTGTGTTTGTCTGTGTCCTTGGGAGGGCACATGTGTCCACATGTGTCCCTTATACAGTGTGATTGATAGCAGGTCAGCTATTCTCTATAGGTCATACATACTTGGTGTCCTTGGTTAGAACAGGTTACATACAGCCTTGCATGGAGGAATAATTCCTTAAAGGGGCAGTTCTGCTATAATCCATCTCAGCTGTATTTTGTTCTCCAAGAGATCGTCACAACAGTCTGTAGCTATAGCTGATTCGTTTTTAATTAGATTTGGTTGTAATGCTCAAATGAGTTGTCAGGAAGTTATTGTCTGGGTATTATGAACGATCTGACCCTGTGGTTGCACTTGTAATTTGCTAATTCATATTCCATTGCATGATGAAATGTTGCTTGACAAACATTACATATTTCTTTCAGAGCTGTTTTCCACTGGCATTTCATTTATAGCCTACTGTATATCCATAAGCTTCAAAATGATTTCCCATCCAAATTGTGCAAAGGCAATCATAAATGATTACACAATTAAATGGAAGATTCGCAACAACCCCAAATCTTGTTTGTAAAATGTCAGATATTTCTAGATGAGCTTTCATTGACGTAGTCTGGGCACTGAGGCTCTGACTGTGCTGTTGCTCTCGCAGTGTAAAGTGAATAACATAAGCCCTTACGCCTGTATGGCCTCGGTGACAGAGCCTATCTGGTTGACTTTGAGGAGCAGACAGTTGCAGGCGCGCTCCTCTGCAGCCTTCTCTATCCTCTTGGGATTGGTCACCGTCAGGTCGTCCCCGACAACCTGGATCCCCACCTGGGCCGTCAGGCGAGACCACGCCGCCCAGTCATCCTGGTCGAATGGGTCCTCGATGGACACCACTGGAATGGAAGGAAAGGGGAAAGAAAGAAAGGAAGTTTTAGTGACAGTTAGCTGATTTTTTGGTTGGAGCCGACTTTACATGAAATGTAATAACCTGGGTAGTTGTTGACAAAGCCCTGATAGATGTCAGCCAGCTCCTCTCCTGTGATGTGACGCTCAGGATCCGGCGGGGACTTGAAGTCCAGGTCATATTTTCCATCGCGGTAGAACTCTGAGGCGGCAACGTCCATCCCCACCACCACCTTCTCTGTGAAACCTGCCTTCTCTATGGCTGTCTGCAACAGGTCCAGAGCTGTAGGAGGACGGTAGAGATGCAGAGAGAGAGAGACAGAAAGACAGAGAGAGAGAGAGAGAGAGATGAGACACCAGGGGGAAGTGAGCGATGTTGGGAGAGAGGGTAACCAGAGATGAGAGGGAGCGAGACGGGTAATATGGTTAGCATTGAGGGATGGGGAGATGGATGAGAGTGAGAGGGAAGGAGAATGGGGAAAAATAGATAGCGATAAAGGAGGGTGGGAGGGAGTGATTGATAGGGGAGGAGACGAAGATGAAAAGGTATTCGGAAAGAGTTGAACCTCCTCCATCTACCCTTACCTTCACTGTTCTCCAGTATGTTGGGGGCAAAGCCTCCCTCGTCTCCCACGTTAGTGGCATCCTGGCCATACTTCTCCTGTATCACCTCCTTCAATGTGTGGTACAGCTCTGAGCCTATCCTCAATGCCTCCCTGCAGGGGGAGGAAAATATTCTGTCATTATTAACTTATTAATCATCAACCTTTAATTAATAAAAAAACGTATTTTAACCAATCTGTAATTCTGTATCGTAGTATGTTGCTACAATATAACCAGTATATCTGCAGTGGTCGGAGGTTGTCTGCCTCCCCTTACATTGAGCAATTTCAACTCTGGTGTTAGATAGGACTTATGTCAATAAGTTATTTGAAACAGACGGTGCACTGGATGCATGTTTGTTTTTCGCACCAGCACACTTCGCAACCCACGCTCCCCATTGTTTTCACTGCTATGCTGTCAAGGCTGGCGCACCGACAACGAGGCCTTTCGTGAGGCGTGTCTGAGCGACTGCTAGGCGAGTGCCCATGTGAATACCGAGCAGTCAGTGGCCTTGTGCATTGACGAGCACGGCGTCCAAGTCGGTGGGCGGAATTGTTTATAGCTTTGAGAAACAATCATGGCAAACACTATCGAGCACTGGATTGGACACTATAGATGAGGCTGCCTTATGTATTGTAGTTCTGACATTGTTGCAATTACCTCTCTCCATTGGGAGAGGGAGACAACGGATATCAAACTGACAGATTGTAGCTTTAATACTGTGAAATGTGGCCCGGACGGCTATAGGGTCCGGGCAACCAGCCTGACAGTGTGTTGCGGGTTCAAATCCCGATCCCGACGACTGCGTGTCACTCCCCATCTCTTTCTCCCCATTTCCTGTCAGACTACAGTACTATCTAATACAGGCGGAAAAAGCCAAAGAAATATCTTTAAAGAATAAAAATGTATACAGTGTAATTGTCATGAGCTGTCTGTTTATACTCTTATTTTGTAGTACTGTCCTAGTGTTTCCTGTCTGCCCTAGTTGTTGCTACCTGTCTTGTCTCACCAGTATGTCGTTGCAATTGTTTTACACCTGTGTCCTGTTGTGCCCCAGCCAATCCCAGTGTTGATTGTAATTGTGTGTCACCTGTGTCTGGTTATCCCTGTGTCTATTTAAACCTCCATGTGTTCAATATGCATTTGCCAGTTTATAGTTGATGTCATGGTATGTTCCTGCCATTGTATGTCCTGCTATAATGCAAGTTTGTATTGTGAGTTTCTGTTAATAAATCATCATTCGACTTGACCTGCCTGCCTGTGTGGTTCTGGTTCTACACTTGGGTCCAACATACTTGTCTCATATCGTGACAGTAATGTTACAGAACTCTTACTTGAAGGACTCCGCCCCAACAGGAAGTACCATGAACTCCTGCATGGCGAGCTTGTTGCCTGCATGGGAACCTCCGTTTATCACGTTAAACGCCTGGACAGGTGAGGAAGGATACAGGAGAGGAGAGGAGGACAGAAGAGGGGAGTGGGGGGTAGAGAGGAGGGAAAAGGAAAGAGGTTAGGGAAGGAAAGAAGAGTAGAGCAGTAGTAGACAAGAGAAAGTGTGAGAGGAGAGTAAAGCCTGAGTTACTTAGTTACTCGTCGGCTATTTTTGGTGTGCAACACCGGAATGCAATTAAAGGACGACGCCACCCATTTTGAACCTATCTTCATATACCAGTAGTTGGTCCTCACTGCTCATGATAATATTGTACCATTTTTGTCTACTCTCTGTGTCTCAGAGGAGAGACAGTTCAGAAACCTGCCTACCAGTGACATCATTGATTGGATATCCAAGCTAATAGACTACTATTATAATAGAAACTGCAGGATTTCTATTCCTGGAAAGTTGGCATGCTATAATGGAAACCCATTGTTCTCACGTAAAAAAAATATATAATATTGAAATCTTGTTATAATATTGAAAAACCTGCCCAATGATGATGTCACTGATAGGCGGGTTTCTGAAGTGTCCACAGCTCTGCTATGAGAGACAGAGTAGATTTTTTAAAATAATTTTGTCATGAGCATTAGTGAGGACCAATTATATGACGATAGGTTGAAAATGGGTGAAGTCGTCCTTTAAATATAAATCAGACATAAAGATGGTGGGGAGATGAGGGTAGAGTTTCATTTTTAACTTCCCACTTGCAGACTACTCTAAAAGTAACATTTATCATTTGTGTGGTGGGTGGACCACCCACAAAAAAAACACAGAATCAGTACATCAGCATGTGTGTGTTTTAGAATGAAACCTCTCGTATTTTTCAGTAGGTTAAAATGAGTGGGCTGAATCAGAGGAAAAAAGTTAAACTCTTGTCTACGTTTGTTCTCTCAAGTAAGGGTAAAGTGAGTAGTCGTGTGGAACTAAAACCTACTGGAACTGGCAGCACTAGCTCGGTGTTTCCAGCCAGGTCGGCTATGTGGCGGTACAGGGGGACGTCTTTCTCTTTCGCACCGGCTTTGCAGATGGCCAGAGATACCCCCAGGATGGCATTGGCACCAAACTGAGCTATAACAGAAGAAAGAGACACGGGGGATTAGGAGAGTGACGGAAACAGTAATTATCAACCCTATGACATTGAGGCAAACATATAGAGAGATACGTTTATTGCTACTGCTATGGAAAATATTAATATCCAGTCAGGGTGAAGTGCAACGTTGCCAGATTCTGTGAGAGAAACAAGCAACCAGGTCTGGGAAAACCAGCCCAAAAGAAGCGACTATGGGCCACATGAGCACTTTAACATATATCAGCTATTCGAAAATAGCAGATCTACAAGCTCACAACGCGTCGCATCTTGTGAGCTTGTAGATCGGCTATTTTCAAATCAAATATTGCACGAAAATTATAATAAGCAGATCTGGCAACCCTGGTGAAGTGTTGACAATTTATTGAAGAATATCCAAGCAGAGAAACAGCATTGACAGCAGCCCCAGATCTCCTGGCCTGGAGGACGCCAGCCCCTCTGAGGTGTCATATGGTAATGGGACACCTCTTCTACCCACAGTCGTTATCCTAAATGATCATAAGGATATTTGCTAAACTAAGTGACGGTACAAAAATGCTGACTGGTTAAGTTAAGAGCGTCCATACTTAGACAAGACATATAGGCTTGTTACACTTATGGACATCAATGGTATATTGCTGGATCAGCCAAAAGAGTTCATGTTTTCATTTTGACTTACATTTATTCTCCGTTCCATCCATTTCTATCATCTTGTTATCCAACTGTTCCTGCTCCACCACACTAATGCCCTGTAGAGACACACACACACACACACACACACACACACACACACACACACACACACACACACACACACACACACACACGATTAAAGACATATACTGTAGTGTAAACATACAGTATAAATACAGTGCAGCCACACCCAAAAATGCTTACATTTGAACAAATTCAGGTGAATGTGATACACAGCATGAATGTAATGGCATGCGCTTAGAAATGAGATGACATGTTCACTGTCTTTAAGAACATCAAGTAAATCATTAACAAATAAATGGGAAATACAAGTTTGACCCTGTGACCATCTGCTCCTGAACAAATTGACCACACTGCAAAATCCTTAGAGTGCACAAATGGACCGTTATGGGTCCTTTTTTATACTTCCAGAGATAAATCATCGGAGTTTTTTTCTGCAGTGCTGCACATGTCCAGATCACGTGCATAGACGTGCAAGGCCACAACTCCAGACAGGCTTGTGTGTGTGTGTGTGTGTGTGTGTGTACACACACATACACACATGTTGTATACTCACACGTTCATACAACCATGTACAGTAAAACAGCATCTTTGCAAATAAACACACACCCACACCATTTTGTAAATTTCCATCAATCTTTTCTTAACTGGATGGACCTTATCTCATTTTCACAGCTTCCTGCCAGCCCATCTGGGATGCGATGCTTATCTGCAAATCAATAGGCACTCAGCCCAAGCTAATCTGTACTGTAGCAATGCTATGGATGCTGTCACCAACAGTAAGAGGTCCATTTGTTCTGATCTACAGGGGAGAGCAACGTGTGGATGCCATGGAATGCTATTACACACCACACCAGGTGTTTTGATTAATGAGCCCCCGCCATCTCTGGCTAAAGGTATGTTAATAAGTGACATTAGCTGGGGAAGTGTACATGCCCTCTATTACAAGTTAATTAGTGCATGCATTAAGTAAACAGTGACAATTGTGTGTGTGCGCGTGCGTGCGTGCGTGCGTCGGTTATCTGTGGTTACTACAGTGGCTGACAATGAACAGAGTTGTGGTGACTCACTGAGGCTATAAGAGCTGGACCCAAAGTCTCATTGATATGTCCTACTGCCTTCAGTACACCTGGAGAGG
Source organism: Gymnoscopelus braueri (assembly GCF_963280865.1). Taxonomy (NCBI): domain Eukaryota; kingdom Metazoa; phylum Chordata; class Actinopteri; order Myctophiformes; family Myctophidae; genus Gymnoscopelus; species Gymnoscopelus braueri. The sequence continues at coordinate 38,090,698 of NC_137613.1, read as the reverse complement.
AGAGGAGAAGAGGAAGACGGTGGAAGAGAAGAAGGGAGAGGCGAGAGGAGAAGAGGAAGATGGTGGAAGAGAAGAAGGGAGAGGAGAGCGGAGGAGGTGAGTGGGAGAGCACAGAGACAGAAACGGGACACAAAAAAAGAAAATAAGTGGAAGAGAAACGGGAGGAGAAACAAAACAAGCTGCTGTAATTATTTTCTTTTTCTGTGTGAACTACTTATAAATATTATACGAGGAAACTGGGACACTGAAATGCCTCCCACCTCATGCATGCATGCACACACACATACATGCACGACACACACAGACATGCACGTACACACACACACACACTAAATAAAGATAGGTAGCTCTGTTCTCGTGAGCAGGTTTGAGTTATGTATGGGCCCTGCAATAACACACAGGACAGCTCTCCCTCCCCACACACACGCACGAGCGCGCACACACACACACACACACACACACACACACACACACACACACACACACACACACACACACACACACACACACACACACACACACACACACCTTTGCCCTTGTAGCGGCTCTTGTCTCCATCTCGTAGCTCCAGTGCCTCATAGATTCCTGTTGATGCTCCACTGGGCACTGCAGCCCTGAACAGACCTGAGGGAGGGAGAGAGGGGGGGGGGTGATGCAGTAAGAAGGGGGCGCAGAAGGAGAGACAGCCAGAGAGAGAGAGAGAGAGGAAATAAGGCATTGGGATGTGGTTAGAGGTTTAGAAGGATGGACAGACCAGGATCGAGGGAGATATTGAGATGGAAGGAGGGCAGAAGAAGAGCAACAGAGATGCTAATGGGGACTAACTAGCCTTTTCCCTGTTCAGAGCACTGCTTGGTTTAGAGGTCAAACGAAGGTCATCACCATACAGAAACGGTTTTCCACATACTACTGACTTCTATTGACCTATAGGACCAACCAGCTGAACAAAGGCTGACGACCATGAATAGCATGTTTATGTTTACATGGTGATGTCTATGTATATGATTACGTGATTCTGAGCATTCTTTCCAATAGGAGTGTGAACCAGCTCTCAAACTTTCCTGGAACATGAACTTGAATTGAGACCCTACTTGGATTGAAAAATTCACAGATTTTGTTTGCTTGTTTGTCTGTCTTTCTTTCTTTCTTTCTTTCTTTCTTTCTTTCTTTCTTTCCTTCTTTCTTTCCTTCTTGTGTTCATAGTGAGATGGGGATACTTGTTGACAGGCATGTTGGCAGTCACCTTTCTCAGTGCGCAGATCCACCTCCACCGTGGGGTTTCCCCGAGAGTCCAGGATCTCTCTGGCAACCACGCTCACAATCGACATCCTGAGGGAGAGAGAGAGAGAGAAAGGAAGACACAGAAAGAGGTAAAGAGCAAACAAGAGACGGTTTTTAATCGGTTGTTTTTAATTGTTTTGACAGTCATGCCAATAAAGCACATTTGAACTTAATTGGAGGAGACAGAGAGAGAGAGAAGGAAGAGATATGGAAGGAGGGGATTCAGAATGTAGAGAGAGGGAGAGAAACGTGGCAAATCAGAGAGATAAACGAGATGTAGACAGATATATAGAAAAAGGGAGCGATAGAAAAACAGAGAGGCAGAGAGGGGTGAGAAGCGAGATACATGGAGAAAGAGTGAAAAAGGAGAGAGAGAGAGCTAATAGGAGAAAGGGTCTATTTTTACTAGAGCACACACAGGACATCCTGGCAGAACGCAGTCAGAAGGGAGAAGTGAATGAGGGCATGCAGAAATGCAGATGCAGTTAAAAACCATGGATGCTGAGTCGCTGTCACACAACAAATGGTTACACTGCGTTTTCATCACATTTGCTGAAGCATGCTGCAGCACTGTTTACTATCCTGTCTATCCTGTCTGTCCGTCTGTCTGTCTGTCTGTCTGTCTGTCTGTCTGTCTGTCTGTCTGTCTGTCTGTCTGTCTGTCTGTCTGTCTGTGTATGTACAGTATCTACTATATCTGTGTAACAGTACAGCAGGACTTGGTCCTATCTCCTGCACATCAAATGTCAGTAGTCCATGCATAGCAGTCCATGCATCTCTGTCATTGGCTGAGGTTAGCCATCATCTCTGCTGTCGCTGGTAAAGGTTATACTCTCTCACACCCCTAGATGGTCACTGTGCATTCGCCTGGCACTGCTCATGAATATTACCCATTATGCTGCGAGGGATAGATCATAAAGCTTCATAAAGCTGTCCCAACCATGTCTCTAATGATTATACATGGTTTTCAGCTGTGTGCGTGTGTGCTTGTGTGTGCGTGCGTGTGTGCGTGTGTGTGTGTGCGTGTGTGTGTGTGTGTGTGTGTGTGTGTGTGTGTGTGTGTGTGTGTGTGTGTGCACAAACACACTATCTGCAGTGCTAGTCTTATTGTCTCATCAATCAAAATATTAGCTGGTCAGTTGCAACCAACCATGCCTTGTATTTCTCAAATATGACGTCACAGATGACCTATTTGTGCTGTGCTGTGCTGTGCTGTGCTGTGCTGTGCTGTGCTGTGCTGTGCTGTGCTGTGCTGTGCTGTGCTGTGCTGTGCTGTGCTGTGCTGTATGCGAGAGGCGTTACTGAATTTGGTTCAATGTCGCTGAGACTCCATTGAGTTATGAGCACTGCAGGAAATTTGAGTTCTTTGGCTTTATGGTGCCAAGACTCATTTTGTTCTGCATATGCGTATAATCACCAAGTAATTCCATATTACATACCTACTGTCACCAAACTGTTCTGGAGATATTTTGGGGGTAAGACTGTGCATGGTGCAAATGTGCTTTTAATATACCTATACCTAACTAATATGTCCTTGTCATGGGAATCCATATATTGTTTGTTTACGATAAGCCATGGAAATACAACCGGCCGGAGCTTTCATGGTATGGTATTCATGCTATTTACTAGGGCTGGGTATTTAGGAAAAAATATAATTTCACAATATATTTGACCAACTACCTTGATATCATCATTACAATAATATTATAGTATGATTTGATTTTTCTTTTCAATAAAGAAACAAAACTTGTAGATAATTTGTTGACAAAAAAAAAAAAACACTTATGCCATATTATGATATCCCAGACAATATGTAGTTTCATCAGCATATCAATATAATATCGATATATTGCCCAGCCCTGCTCTTTACCTTCACCTTGATTAATCACTCTGTTTCATATAATACTGGTTTTAGAACCCGGACCACGCAGATCTACATCACTGTCATTACTCATTACCTTCTTTTCTCATCTCCTCTCATTGGCCTCTTTTCCTCATGTCATATATCTCATTGATATTCCACACGTGCTCTGCAATGATACGCCAGGCTTTCATGTCCTCGTTCCACATGAATACTTTATTGATCTATTGGGAGCTGTATATGGTTCACTATCAACCTACAGGAAACATCACCGTACAGAAACTGCATTACTACTACCGGTATTACTATATGCACCGTTTTCTTACGCGTGAAACCTAGCATCCCCGTTCTAGGGTGTACTTTTGTGAAAATAGCAGCTCTATAAGTTCAAAATGCATAGTAAATCTACATGAAGTGAGCTTTTAGATCGGCTATTTCTGGCGAAAATATTAAGTGCCAGGGCCTAGTATAGAGCCCTGAGGGACCCCGGGCAACTAAGTATTATGGTTGAATTGGTTAATTTAGCTAAAGTCATACATGCACGCACATGAACACGGTGCATAGGTGCGCAGGTTCTCTCTGTTTTCTTCTATTTTTGTATCTTTTGTGTACACACAAAATATTTGGGTGTATGGATTTCTCTTTTTCTGGTATTTTTGTGTGTTCCTAAAGACAAAGAGACATGCTGCTATAGGGGCGTGGCGTGTCTTTATACAGCAACAGACACTTTTGACTTTATACACCAGCAAAATCCTCTGTGTTGATGTATAGTATGTATTTGTAACTCACAGAGTGTGCAAATGTAACCAAATGGTTCACCATGTATATATATATTTATATATATACACACACACACACACACACACACACACACACACACACACACACACACACACACACACACACAGGATATTGACCCACTGATTTAGAAACCCTTATTTTGCGTCATACAGTGCGTCAGTACAGAGCAAAGCAGTACCAACTCTCATCCTTTATTCATGTGTTTTCTTGTCGTCTTTCTCTCTCTCTGATGTGACTTCCTCAGTGTCACACCTTTGACCTTGTGGAGGCCATGAAAAGAACAGCAGCTGACAGCCGACAACCACTCAGAAAAACTCGGAATGTTAAACTAACTCCCAGAATGTTGCTGTGCAGAGAACGACACATCACACACAAAGTAAAAGCGCCTCAGTGTTAAATCTGCAAAACCTTTTTAGTGAATAAAACGTTATGTTTTTTGAACAATCTGTATGGTAGAGTATGTTAATATAACTGTCGGCAAACACACCAATAGTGAGGAGGCGCTGACCACGGGAGATATACATTAAATGTTTAAAAGAGAGGAGGCCTTTTTATTTGGAAGGAAACCAACGTTTCGACAAAGTCCTCTTTAGGCTTATATACAATATTGTCTCTGTCGGGTGTCCAAGACTTTTCAGGATTCAAATTCAAAAAACGGCAAAAGTAGCAGATACAAGCTCAAAACGTGTCGCTTCGCGCCGTGTTTCGAGGCGGGTTTTGAGGCGTGTTTCGAGGCGCGTTTCGAGGCGCGTTTCGAGGTTGTGCATCTGCTACTTTTGATGCTTTTGTGCGACGCTGTAGTATGATCAAGAAGGGTGTTTCTGCCCGACGACAGCAGCAATATAATATAACGAACTTAACTACGGGTGGTTGGAGGTGGTCTCCCTGCTCTTCTATTGAGACATTTAGATCATGTGGTCAAGAAGGACCACTACTGGTTGTGAAGCAGTGGTTCTCAAACTTTTTCATGTCAAGGACCCCCCAAAATGGGTATGTATTTGGCTGCGGACCCCCCATTTCAAAAATATTTTGTGCCAAGGATTTTTCAAAAACAGCATATCTACAAGCTATAGCACCGAGTGCCACGCTATGAGCTTGTATATCTGCTATTTTTGAATAGCCCAAAGTATAAAATATGGTTAAAGTGATTAAAATGATTGCGACGCTGTACTAACTAATTTTGCTGGGGACCCCCCGGGTACCTCCCCCCAAGGACCCCTGGGGGTCCCCGGACCCCACTTTGAGAACCAATGGTGTGAAGGTCAAAGCACACTAAATCCTCTGCGCTTTATTATAGCTCAACAGTAGAAATTCTGGCCCAGTTTCGAATCCCGAGTAGGACATAAAAGTTATGGATTGCGGCTTAAATTTTTGTCATTTGTGACTCTGAGTTAACACATAGGATTTTACTGCGTGCTACAAAGAGCTCGCAAATGGACACAATGTTGAGGAGTTTCAACCTGGGTGCTTTTTTGTTATGGGACAGTCATTCTAACCACTAGGCCACTTTGTTAGTTCCTCGTTGCCTTTTAAAAGAAAAAAGCGAGAATTGAACTGGGTGTCAGGATAGAGAAATGACTTGCGTTTGTTCCTGGACTGGTTCAGAAAAAACTGCTTTAGAGTGCATGTTTTCACTCCTCTCTCTCTCTCTCTCTCTCTCTCTCTCTTGCATGCAAGCAGTCACTCACACACACACACAAACGCACACGCGCACGCACGCACGCACGCACGCGCTCACGCAGCGTGCACACACGCACACGCACACGCACACACATACATTCTCTTTGTGTGTGGAACCTACATTCCCCACTGTATTGCTCTTAACCCTGTACAAATAACAGGCCATAGGCTACAAATCAAATCAGGGAACAATAAAAGCTGTTAAGAGCATGAGGTGTGTGCACTGTATTGATGGACAAGGCTTTTATCACCTATAGTCTGATGCACGGTATGCTTCGTCATACGATGGTGTCGCATGGCAAAAATAGCCGATCTATAAGCTCACAATGCGCCTTGAATGAGCTTGTACATTAGGCTATTTTCGGCACACAACACCATCGTATGATGAGTATGAATTACTGTAAGCATAAGTCTTTTTATCTTATTCCTTTTTTCTCTACCTCCTTGCTCCATGAGGTCAGCACACAG
>NC_137613.1:38062107-38079607 GCF_963280865.1 Gymnoscopelus braueri | reverse complement strand
TTGTTGTCCTGTGTTTGTTCTTTAACTTTGAATAAAGATATGCTTGCCGGGACACTCCCCTGCTATTGTCTCTGCGGGCATCACTTCACTTCACGCAGCACTTTTATTTTGGTCTGTTCAACAACGTCAACAATACACTCCATGTTCATAGAACTTTGCTGTAATGAAACAAAACAACAACAACAATAATAATACTACATTATATTACATGGTTATGACCACCAAAGGTATAGGCTGAAGCTATTTCTGCCTACCCTTTCTACATACAGTACATACAATGGTAACACAGTTTGGTTACCGCATGACAAACAAAGAAAATAGTTTTTTTTTCTCAAATAAGAACCATAATCATAATCCAACACAGTGTTCACACACAATAATATAATATATAATAATCATAATAACAATACATAATTAATCATAACGAATCTTTATACTTGTTTATCGTCTTCTATTTAAAAAAAAGAAAACATACAGATTGAACTACACATCCATTTAATTCCACATCCATTCTCCCTTCACTGAACCCTCTACAAGTTTTAGCTGACTTAAAATTTTGTTGCGTTTTTAAAGTATTTCAGAATTTGTAAATATCAATGAGAGTGTACAAATGGAGCCATAATTTACTGTGTGGGCGGTGATGTGCAGGCTGAAGGTAATACAATGACATGTTTGTCAACAGCACCTCAATTTCATGCTTGGGGTGTCGTTATTGTTTTCATTCCTTTTTTCTAATAGACTAATAGAAGGGACTTGTTGGCAGCTGATGGTCTTGTTTCAGTACACATGGCTTGTGTCCTTGTGAAAACAACCTACTATTTCAACATCTGTGTATGCGCTTTAACTAAATTATATAGAATATAATCTGTTCTATAACAAAAACAGCAACAACAATAATAATTACATTTGTAACTTAACTCTACATTGAGCTGCATTCATGTCATGAAAGGTGCTACATAAATAAAGTGTATCATTATTATTATTACATTTGCATAGAACCTTTCATAAAAAAAATGCTGCTCAAATTGCTTAAATAAAACATGAAACCTACTAAAAGGAAGAAAAAAAGAAAAACAAAGTGCTTTGAATTAAAACAAATACAGTAGACCAAAGCTATTTCTACTGTTATATTTGATATATAAGTCTTTAGTGTAATAAATAAACAAACAGCAGTCAGTTTAAAGCCTGATATGTCATTTATAAAGTGGGTCAGGGTGGATTCCCCCCCCCCCTATTCCCTCTATACCATTGGTTCTCAAAGTGGTACCCCCCACTTTGGGGGGGTACCTGGGGGTCCCCAGCTAAACTTGTTAATATAGCGTCACAATCATTTTAACCACTTTAACCATATTTTATACTTTGGCTATTCAAAAATAGCTTTGTACCGTGTTATGAGCTTGTAGATCTGCTATTTTAGAAGAATCGTGAAAATGCGTGCAAATCTTTGAATAAATAAATCTTTAAAGCGAACATTTTTAACTCAAGGTTTGCTTCTGGAGGTCCCTGGCACAAAACATTTTCAGATGGGGGTCCGCGGCCAAATGTATATCAATTTGGGGGTCCTTGGCACGAAAAGGTTTGAGAACTGCTGCTCTATACCTCTGTTTACAGTAGTGTGGTGACATGCTGCTATGTCCTTGCTGCTCCATAAACAGTCTTGATTGGTTGTTATTGTAGATGCTGAGGCTCAAAGCAAAATCCGGAAAGTTGATTTAACTCTGAGAGTGTACATATTGTCCAGTGTGAGTCAGAGTTAAATCAACACTCCACTTTTACTGTGTACTGGAGGGGGCTGGAGGGGTTTTAGACAGGACCTGACACTGATACACATTGACAGGGTGAGGGGATAAAGAGCGTGTGTGCGTGTGCGCGTGTGTGCGTGCGTGTTTGAGCATGTGTATGTGTGCAATTCTGTATTTATTTCTGTATATATTCTGTTTACACTCCTGTGTGTGTGTGTGTGTGTGTGTGTGTGTGTGTGTGTGTGTGTGTGTGTGTGTGTGTGTGTGTGTGTGTGTGTGTGTGTGTGTGTGTGTGTGTGTGTGTGTGTGTGTGTGTGTGAGAGAGTGTGTGAGTGTGGTGTCAGATAATCTATAATTAAATTCCTGTGTTTAATGGGATTATCTTTTGGGAGACAACCGGCTCAACGTCCTTGACACCCATCTTCACTGTTAGCCACGGGTGATCGACTAATAGAGACACACAGAGAGAGAGAGAGAGAGAGGGTGAGGAGAAGTAGAGACTGAAAAAGAGAGAGAGAAAAGTGAGAATAAATAGATTAAACTACTACTTTCTTGTCTAATGAAGTGAAAGATGGAGTGAACAGGGGGGCCGGCAGAGAGAGGGGGGGGAGAAAAGCACAACATAAAAGCAGAGACTAATGAAGTGAAAGAAAAGAGAGATGAGAGAGAGGAGGGGATGAGTGTGGGGGGTAGAGGCTAGCTGAGAGCTGCCTTACATGATAATTATCTTGTTTTTTTTGCTGCGTTAACGCAGGAGGGTTCGACTGGCCCCTCTCTAAATCAACTCTCCATCTCGCCTCAGTGTTCTCGGCGAGTACATTTTGGGGCGGCCATAGCTGAGTGAGTAGAGAGAGAGGCCTTCTGGTAATCAGAAGGTCACCGGTTCACCTCCCAGTCCGCCCAGTATACGGGGAAGTGTTCGCTTGACCAGCCAGGCGCTCCAACAAACAGCATGTTATGCTCTCCTGGTGAAGCCCCTCACTGTCAGGTGAAAAGAAAAGGCTGGTGACTCTGTGTGTATCCGTGGTTGTCACCGCAAACATCTAGTGTTGGTCTGGGAAGAGCCCAGACCAAGGTTGGTCCCCATCATTGTTGGCAGTGATGGGGACTGTACAATGAGGAGAATTGACAATGACTAACTTTGGGAGAAAAAGAAAAGAAAGAAAAAGGTTAAGTTGATCAAAAAGATTTAAAAAGAAAGATCTGTCACTCAAGTCTAGAAGAACACATATTTATGTAAATATAAAAATGAATAGTGACTGACTGACTGAGTGAGTGAGTTTTATGTTGAAGAACATTTTTATATTTTTTAGTCTTTAGACTCAGAATGACGCTGCAAACCTCATCATCAGCCTGTACTTGGTCTGTGCTGCAGCTCCCTCTTGTGGTCATTTTGACACACTTCTCATTATTCACAACATGCTTGCAGTCGCAGACATGCTCAGATCACAACCATTTACACTGGGAATTTGAAGGTTGAATAGTGGTGGTGCTTAACATTATTATTATTATTATTATTATTATTATTATTATTATTATTATTATTATTATTATTATTATTAGAGGTTTGGGCCGCTTCGCGGCCCTCACATCTAGGCCCGATCAGCTACATCACAGCTACTTTGCACCAGTGATCCAACTGATATCATCAGGCCCAGAGACAGGCGGGGATGAAGGAGGGGGGGGCTCAGGCGGGGGACAGAGACGTCGCAAACTTCTTAACTTAAGAATTCATTTAATTTATATTTGTGTGGTGGTGGACTGGTGGAAATGCGCGCTGCGTGCGTCGCAACGTGTCTGTGTGACTGTGTGTGTGTGTGTGTGCGCATCTGATCAGAGAGAGAGAGAGAGAGAGAGAGAGAGGGGGGGGGGGGGGAGTTGCCAGGTAAAATCTATGAAAAAAGCAAAAATGTGTGAAGATTTGCGCTTACAGTATTGATTGATTGATTGAATATTTTATTAGGCAGAAAGTACAGTTAAAACACTTTGTCTAAAAGGTCCGTCCAAAAAAGTCCTTGTGGTCTTGTTTCCATCGAGGTCCTTGGTATTCAATTCATAAACATATAATATTCATAGACCGGATTGCTTATTGCTCTCACGTAATACTTGGCAACACTATTTACAAGTCACTGGGGAGAAAACACTTGAGGATTTATGATGAGACAGAAAATAGCATGTTTTCAACTAGAAATGATGAATTTAGGAGATGTTTGGACGTTGGAGGGACATCTATTGTGAGTACAGAATGTTTAATGTGCCGAACTGGCCGCCGTGCCGAGTAAAAGTACAAAAGTATAAAATGGGCTCGTATCAAAAGTAAAAGTACTCATTATGCAGAATGTCCCATTTCAAGTTTCAATCTTTTGAAAATAGCAGATCTACAAGCTCTGTGATCTTGTAGATCTCAACCCTATATACATTTCGGCCAATTGAAAGTAGCCGATCTACGTTGCATCGCGATGTAAATTGTGAGTAAAAGTACTCACAATACTTTTACATTTTACGTTTGGTACTCAAAGTACATGTTTATACCAATACTTTTGTACCTTTACTGAAATACATTTTGAATTTACTTATACTTGTAAGGGAGTATTTCTACATTGCAGTATTGATACTTTTACTTGAGTAAAACGTGTGAATACTTTTTCCACCACTGGTTATGAACAGAACTGACTATATTGGCTTGAGGTGACTAAAGGCACGGGGCTCGTGCAAGCGCGCCTGCATGGGGCCCACTTTGGGAAATCTTGTCCCCCACCCAAGAATCCTGTCATCGGCCCTGCCCAGGGCCGGATCTACCATATGGGCACTTTGGGCACGTGCCCAGGGGCCCCTGAGCATGAAAGGGCCCTTCGTGTTTAAAAAAATAAATAAAAAATCTTCCTTTTTTTCTTTAGCTCCGCGAAAATATCACCCATTCTCTTGATCATGATATGATTATCCAATCGGAAATAAAGTCATCATGAAATAGCTTTATTGCTAACATCTTTGCTAAGTTTAGCTCAGAAACGAGGGTGTGTTTTGATGTAACCAATCACAGTGTCAGCCGACAGTCCCATTCCCTCCGAGCTATGGGATCGCTGGACTCACACACACTGCACTGATCAGAGCGCTGCTGAGGGGGAGAGAGGGACAGAGAGGGGAGCAAATAATGCTGCACCACTTTTGTGTACGGCATTGCTTATTTCTCACCTCCAATGTTTTCAGATACATATTTTAATAAAACAAGTAATGCACCATCTGACCGTCATTTTGAATAAAGAACCTAGCAGACCCATTTTGTCTCCCTAATTAACATCGGGTGTGAGTGGAGGAACGTGCAGCTGTGGGAATCAAACAGGTGAATGGAATCAAGATTTGTTTATATTCATAAAGGTCTTACCTATGTCAGTGGTTGCCAAACTGGGGGTCGGGGTCCCCAAATGATCTTAGGGGAGGTCCCCAGATGATTAGCTTCAACAACTTTGTTTTCTCACTCAACAGTAAATAAACCAACGTACAGATGAGCTTTCACTACTTATCATTATTATTATTTCTTTAATCACAAATATGAGGGCCGCTGTAATTAAAGGGGAATTTTGGACCACGTTTTTTTTTTACTTTTCTATCATGTTATGATATCCTAGGATGAATGGTACAGTAGAAAGAACTCCATCCCGGGTCCGCCACAGCTAAAAACGCACGCCAATAGGCCTTGCGCTATATTCGCAATATAGCATATATTCGCATATTTTGATAGCTTTTATTTTATTTTATTAGATCTGACGTTCATTGTCTTGAATGCGTCCCACTGGAAGTCTCGCTAGACGAGATTGAAATCTCAGGATTGAAATCTTCCGGTGGAGGCTGACTTTTGTTCCCCGACATGAAGTTGGTGATAATGATAAGATTTACCACTTCTGTAAAGTGAAAACATATGCTTCATAAGCCTGTGCAGTGTCATACTGTATGGTTTGCAAAACAGACCTAAAATGTACAATTTACAATTTAGGCATTTAGCAGATGCTCTAAATCCAGAGTGATTTACAATAAGCAAAGGTAAACACGTACATCAAATGCATAGAGACAGTGTAGTGCCTCAATAATAGGATCATAGGTCAACCAAGACCTAGCATCAGTCTAAACAATGCAATATCAAAAAATAAATGATCTGTACAGTGAAACTATACAAACTATTTTAACCTTTGCATAAGACTGCATGGTCGTCAAGGCTAGGTGAAGTGCTACAGGCTAAAGTGGAGTCTGAGGTGTCTTCAGATTATGGCCGAAAATTGGGAGTGAGTCTGTAGTTCTAACTGCAAAGGGGAGTTTGTTCCACAGTTTGGAAATCTGGGACGTATGGAGTGTTGTCCCGGATGTTTCAGGCAAGGTTCTGACAGTTTCTCTGTGTCCCCTACACACAGACATGCACATACATTTGCACCAAATGATGTTGCTATGTTTACAGTTTACATGTGTGCCAAATGTCATGCCTGTATCCACCGTGTAATGATTTTTCACATAATTTCCCCCCACCATCAGTTAGTTTTTTTGCATTTGGAATCACACGCCGGTTTGTTTACACAAGCCACCTGTCTGGCGCCTTGCCAATAAATGTTTTGCAGGCTCTAACGCAAATTTTAGTTGACCAGAATGTTGAAACTTTTTATTTATTCTACACATTTTTAGGCTAACCCTTGTCATAAGGCCAAGAGATCCAACGAAATTAAATAAAGTCGGACGTGGCCTATCCTATATTAAAATGTCCTAATGCGTACAGTGAATGGTGGGTCGACATCACAAACGTAATATCCGGACTGGCGAGGCGCACCATTGCACCCCCTTTCAGAGGACCCCAACAGGTGACCTAACCAACACATTATGGAAGGGACTACAATGGAAACAAGCTGTAAGCTTTTTTGCGTCATCCTTTTGATTGTGGTGGGGGTCAGATGTATGTTACATGTGACATATGTTTTATTTCTTGATCAATAAAGATATCAATCAGTCAATCAAAGGGCTATATGTGATCCTGAAGGAACATTGGGTTGAGGGAACATAGGGTCTAATTTAAAGGCCAAGAGATGTAAAAAGGGCGTCCCCCCTGTAGTACTAGTAACCCTGTTGAAGACCCATGCTATAGAGTGTTTGTTCAGTAACAGGGGTCTCCCCGTCCCTCCAGCTCTTAAACAGAAAATATATTTTCAGGTGGGTTACATATTTCATCCAATCAGGAGAAAGAACCCCACAAAGATCATTTATCAGCTTGTGTTCCAGTTCCAATGTTGTCTGCTCATTTATTTGTGTCATCACTTCCAATTTCACTTCCAATCTTTTCACAAAACGTTTTTATCTATTTATTTATTTTGTATCCATTGAGTACCTTTTTATCTAAATAATACTATGAATGTAAATACGTGAATGTATGTACAGTGACATGACATGTAGCAGGTGACTGTGATCTGGGAGCATGGAGTCCAGCAGGTTAATTAACAGCATACCTGTACGACCAAAACACTCCCTATAATTATCACTTGCGTATAACAAAGCTCTTATATTTAGATAACCACTTCAACCCATATATCTCTGCTGTCCGGCAGGAACCAGCTAACTCCAAAATGTTCATTTTTCAGGAAATGACTAAAACAAAACAAAAAGTGGAGTTAGAGGTTTTGTTCATCATTGATAAGAACAGCTGAATAGACCTCCAAGCTCACAATGAGGTTGGAGGTCAAAACGGGGTGGAGCCTGGAGTCAGCAAACCAGCTAACTCCACCCCCTTTTGGTGGAGTTAGCTGGTTTAGCAGAAAGTTTGAGGATCCAATGGAGTTAGCTGGTTTTGTCAGAAGCACTTTTTAATACTTTTCATTGGTTCAATATTTTATTTACCAACACACAGACGTAAAGGGTGTTCAATGGCTCTGATTTATGGAAAAAAAATGCAAAAGCGGAAAAATAGAGTTTTTATACGATTTTATACTTCATTGACCCGCACTTGTATTTTAGGTCCCTTTACAATATGTAACCCTATCACAGAATGTTCACCTATTATGACATGCCCACAATAGACACACTAGTGTTCATGTACGCTGGGCAAGAACTGTTACTGAAAGTGTCTCAGTGGAAGTAGGTTCAGATATAAGTATGGTCAAAGTGCACTAACAGTATAACAGGTAAAAAAAAATGTAATGAAAAAATACCATTTACACCCAATACTGTAGGTATCAGGAGGAGGATTTCAGATGTTGTATGATGTCCTCCAAGTTTTCATGATCGATCAGATTATATTGTGTCATGGTATTCAAATTCTGCTTGCATTGCATTAACCAAAATGTCATCTGTACAGTACCTCTACTGTGTATCATCCTTGTTGCTGTTGTTGAATTTCCCTCTGGTTTATATTAGGACTCTAAAAGAAGCAATATTTGGATGTGGTTGTGTACAGTAGGAGGACTGGAAGAGTATGCAAACATGTCCATTATATTCCATGCAAAATGCTGTGACCACTGTGTGGGGGGGGGGGGGGCGCGCGCCGGAACAGAGACGTCGCACTTCTTAACTTAAGAATTAATTTAATTTATATTTGTGTGGTGGTGGACTGGTGGAAATGCGCGCTGCGTGCGTCGCAACGTGTCTGTGTGACTGTGTGTGTGTGTGTGTGTGTGTGCGCATCTGATCAGAGAGAGAGAGAGAGAGAGAGAGAGAAAGAGAGGGGGGGAGTTGCCAGGTAAAATCTATGAAAAAAGCAAATATTTGCGAAAATTTGCGCTTACAGTATTGATTGATTGATTGAATATTTTATTAGGCAGAAAGTACAGTTAAAACACCGTCCGAAAAAGTCCTTGTGGTCTTGTTTCCATTGAGGTCCTTGGTATTCAATTCATAAACATATAATATTCATAGACCGGATTGCTCTCACGCAATACTTGGCAACACTATTTACAAGTCACTGGGGAGAAAACACTTGAGGATTTATGATGAGACAGAAAATAGCATGTTTTCAATAGTGATGAATTTAGGAGATGTTTGGACGTTGGAGGGACATCTATTGTGAGTACAGAATGTTTAATGTGCAGAACTGGCCGCCGTGCTGAGTAAAAGTACAAAAGTATAAAATGGACTCGTATCAAAAGTAAAAGTACTCATTATGCAGAATGTTCAATTTCAAGTTTTCAAATGTATAAAAATCTTTTGAAAATAGCAGATCTACAAGCTCTGTGAGCTTGTAGATCTCAACCATTTCGGCCAATTGAAAATAGCCGATCTACGTTGCATCGCGATGTAAATTGTGAGTAAAAGTACTCACAATACTTATACGTTTGGTACTCAAAGTACATTTTTATACCAATACTTTTGTACCTTTACTGAAATACATTTTGAATGTACTTATACTTGTAAGGGAGTATTTCTACATTGCAGTATTGATACTTTTACTTTTAAGCAGGCGCGGACGCACGGTAGGCCAAGTAAGGCACGTGCCTTACCTCCAATACACTGTGCCTTCCCTCCGCCAGACAGCTTTTTGTGTATTTACTATGAATATCGCCCCCTATACTTAAGGCTGACAAACAACGTAGTACGCATCCATTCTCTCTCTACGTCCTGCGTGTCTGGAGGATGTTGAGTCTTTTGAGCCAATGTGTATTCTCAGAGTCCCTTTCACACTCGAGTGTGAAATGTGTCTGCCTGTGTCCCTTATTCACAGAACCGGTTTTCTACGTCATGAAATAAGCACACAATATAAACGCCACACACACAATGTCTCGGCCTCATTCTCTTGATTCTTGAGACAGCAGAGACTGCCAGAGAGAGAGCAATGGCACCGGCGAGAAAAAAAGTTTGTCCAAAGCAAACTCATTTTCGACGCAACGACGCCTAAACCTGTACCGCCACCTCCAACACCAGCAGCAGCAGCTCTTGGCTCAGAGCCAACACCACCACCACCCCCACTGGACGGGCACACAGAGGCAAGGGCTGCTGCTGCTGCTGCTATCAAGTGCGATGATGATTTGAGGGCACTGTGGAACTGTGTCCTAGACAGGCAGATAACGGAGTTAAACTGCCGTTTTAAAGAGGACACATATGGAATTATGACTGCCTCGGAGTCTCTCCTGCCTGGATGTCCTTCTTTCGGCATGAAAGAACTTTTGATGGGACCATGCAAGCTGTATGGGATCGCTATCAAAGACACTGAACATGCTTGGTTCATTGAGAACATCACACGGAGAATGGACGAGGAGAAATTGAAACTCCCCACAATAATGGAAGTACTTGACAACTGTCCTGAGTGCTCTTTTCCAAATGTTAACCGTCTGTTGAGGGCCATCATAACTCTCCCGCTAACATCCTGCACTGTTGAGAGACTGTTCTCTGCGACAAATAGAGTCCAGTCCCGCTTGAGAGCGTCTATGTTAACTGAACGTCTAAACAATTTGACACTTTTGACATTTGAAAGAGACCTAATAGGCAAATCTTGCCTGGCCTTACTCATAAAGAGATCCTGCGTCCGCCACTGCTTTTAAGTAAAACGTGTGAATACTTTTTCCACCACTGGTTATGAACAGAACTGACTATATTGGCTTGAGGTGGCTAAAGGCACAGGGCTCATGCACGTGCATGGGGCGTGCAATCCTGTCATCGGCCCTGCCTACCCCTTTGTGGACGTATTAAAAGCTGTCTCTCTGTCCAATCTTTCATTTGAACATCTCCGTCCAACACCATGCATCTGATCGTACTTATCCTTGGGTTTATGTTTTTCCCGAAAGGCAAGTATTTATATATGAATGTATGTATGTATGTATGTATGTTTTGTGCCTCAATCAAAAGTAACACTGTGTAATTGCTCCTGTTATGTCAGCATAAGACTCGCATCAATACTTAGATTCAGCACACAACTTGTATGTAGGCGCACAAACCAGGCTTCACATTGTTTCCTGTTCAAGAGAAAATAAAGTAAGTAGGGGTGTGTCACAATTCTACACAATTTAGTTTTTTGTTGTTGTTGAGAATTTAGCTTTTTAAGGTCAGGATTCGACTCAACTTAATTACATTTTATCTATTTTACAGCACTGACAACAAGTATGTATGTATGTATGTATGTATGTATGTATGTATGTATGTATGTATGTATGTATGTATGTATGTATGTATGTATGTATGTATGTATGTATGTATGTATGTATGTATGTATGTATTAAACTAACTAAATTTAACTTTTTCATAGATTTCATAGATAGCTTCATAGACTCATAGAGTTGTGTACATTTTATCTTTTCTGTTAATTTATTGTCAGACATTTAACCATTTCATAGTAAACTTGACCTTTGGCTCTGTACTTGGTCTGCTCTTTTTTCCCTCTACAACAAACCTCTTCGCCGAAAATAGCAGATCTACAAGCTCACAACATGTCAACGCATCGTGAGCTTGTAGATTTGCTATTCTCTGTGAATGTTCCCCCCAGAATAGAGATGCTAGGGTTCAAGTGGTTTGATGTAAAACCAGTAGTACTAGTAACCCTGTTGAATAATAATAGTAATAAACTTTATTTATATAGCACCTTTTTAAACAGTGTTACAAAGTGCTTAACAACATAAAATCAAACAGTGAATCAAGGATCATAGATAATTACAACAGTAAAATAACACATAACAGTGTCAGTGAATATAGATGCACCAAATTTCTGCTGTTTAGGAGGTTAAGAAAGCCTTTCTATAAAAATGAGTCATTAATTTCGATTTAAAAATGGTGATGGAACTAGCAACCCTCAGGTCCAATGGGAGGCTGTTCCAGAGTGTAGGGGCCCTGACTGCAAAGGCCCGATCACCCTTGGTCACCAGCCTAGACGTAGGAAAATCTAGTAGGGCTGCATCGGAAGACCTTAGACGGCGGACAGGCACATGAGGTTTTAGGAGGTCAGTTAAGTATTGTGGTGCCAGGCCATTAAGAGCTTTAAAAGTTAACAATAAAATCTTAATCTATTCTAAAAGTTACTGGCAGCCAGTCTAGTGCAGCCAGTACCAGGGTTATATGTTCGGATCTTCTAGTCCCAGAAATGATTCTGGCGGCGGCATTCTGTACTAACTGCAGGCGATGTATGGATCCTTTGGTGAGAGTGGAATATAGGGCGTTACAGTCCGTCCCTGTGTCCGTCCGTCCGTCCTTCTGTCTGTGACCAGCTAATCTCCGCCACCGTTGGCCCGGTCGCTGTGAAACTGCGCACACACACTCCCTGGATGCCACAGCAGAACCTCTGCCCCACATTTTTCAGATCAGCCTGTCATAGCGCCACCATGAGGCCGGTTTTTGCAAAACACATTTTCTTAAATTACTCCTACAGATTTTGTCCAAAAATCACGCGAATCGGTACACAGTATCTCTATAGTCATGTGATCAACGCGGATCTGTCAGATTTTCCATATTCCATCCTGATTGTCTAAGATTGGCTTCCAAAGTTTGCAGGATTGGTTTGCTTTGAACAAAATGCCTCAAATCATGAACGCAGCATGCAATTTCTGTGAAATTTTCCACATACATTCCCCCTTGGCCCAGGAAGAAATGCCACTTGAAAACATTCAAATCAGCCTGATGGTGGCGCTATAACAGGCCGATTCACGTTTTTAACTATAACTGCATCGATCTGCGTGACACTTTGCACGCACACTCCCTAGAGGCCAAGGAAAAACCTTTGTCCTGCATTTTTCACATATGCCTTTCAGAGCGCCACCAGGGCTGACTTTTGTATAACACATGTTTTGCTCTTACTCCTTCATATTCTGTCCAAAAATCACCCAAATCGGTATACAGTATCTCTATAGTCATGTGATCAAGATGGAAGTCTCCGATATTTCATATTCCATCCTACTTGGCTAACATTGGCATTAATTTAGCAAACCACATTTTTGGATCAAAATGCCTCAAATCATGAATGCAGCGTCCAATTGCCGTGAAAGGCCTAAAAATAAATGGCACACTTTTCACATTGGCCTATTATAGCGCCACCAGGAGGCCATAATAACCTACCTGACCTGGCGGAGACTTGTTTATTTTGTATCCATTGAGAAATGTACCTTTTTATCTAAATAATACTATAATATACATGTAAATGCTACAATGTTTAGGTAATTTCAGTATGAAATCCTCACACTTTCACATCAGATTATAGGTACCGGTATGCAGTAAAAGCAGGGCTTCTCAACTTCGCTCAGGGGCCAAACAGCAACATACAGCTGTGTCCCAAGGGCCTGAAACATATTTCTTTCTGTCCTTTTGTTAACATACAAAAGATTTTGTAGTATTGTTTCAAGCTGTATGTACATTTTACATTAGTTTTAAACTTTAACCTGATCATCTACCTGATGTCTTAGGCTATGCCATTAAATGTCATAAGTGCATGCCGGATGCTAAAGGATCACCCTGCAGAAATGCCAGCGAGATAGAATGTGGAGCTGGGAGCACCTGTACTGCAGCAACTGTCGTGTACAAGGACATGGGTATGCGTTAAACTCTCTATTTCATTTTGTGAGGTAAAACTGTCATAGATTACAGTCATTTTATGGTATAGAAAAGACATCATTTGGCAGAGACTAATATTCTGTTTGTTTTAAGGTGGCAAGAATGTGACAATGAAGTCTTGCGGAGATAAGATGTGTGTTAGTGGCACAATGAACGTTGGATATGCGCGTGCATACGCCATGTGCTGCAACTCTACCCTCTGCAACTCTAAGTATCCAAGTAAGTACCTATAAACACAGGCCTGCACAATAACCACTGCACAGGTGTGGATGGGAAGAACACTACAGTCTGGTGTTGGTTTAGATGTTCCTTTATTCTTAACACTACATGTCAAACTTAAAACAAATGCAACAAAGCAGAAAATAAACTTGGCGACTGCTTATCCAAACGACTTGACGCCGGACACCGGTCAATATACGACATTCATGAAAACCTACCGTAGGCTACCTCCAAGGTGCCCTTAGATGAGTTGCATAACTTTCAGCTGCCAGAGACCAATTAAGTGCAATAAACTTGTGTTTGAACTAGACAGTTCCCACATGTGAATGTGAATGGTGTTTTGTTGGTATAATATGGGGTTCAGGGACATCATCAATATGACCTTTTCAAAATTGTATCCGTACAGTTACCAACTCTTCTCGCAATGGGATGATGTGCTACACTTGCAAAGGCGACGACTGCGCTGACATGACAGAATTATCATGTTCTGGGGCTGAGGATCGCTGCATGTCAGGATATGGTAATACGCTTATGGCTTTATATGACCTTTACGCACATATTTCACATTCCTAAGCTCAATGATTTTTTGAGACTTGGAGTGATAAATACGGACAGTAATATATTGACCCGTACATATGTGTGTCGGTTATCTACTGTATGTTATAGAGAATTATGTTTAAGACCCACTCATGGGCTGTCAACCATGTTTGTGGGTGCATTGTGGTTGTTGGTTGCAGGGATGGGGGGTTGGGCTTCAGATAGGTTATACTGTATTTACTACCTCTTTTATACTATGGCTGGAATACTGCTATCAAGATTATTGTTTTTCTGTTAAGGGCTATGGCCAAACTATAGCTGGAGTTAGTGCTGGTTCAGATTATAAAGTTGAGTCACAACAAGGGAGTGTGCACATTAAATCATGAGTGGAGCAGACATTAAAGTAATGTGTTTTGTTGTTGTTGTTGTTGTTCACAGCGGTTATGAAAGGCAAACCGGAGATGAAAGTGATGGGCTGCGCCCAAAAAAGCATGTGTATGTCAAGCATCAACATCGGATTCATGGAAGTTGCAAACGCAACTTGCTGCCAGGGTAACATGTGCAACGGTGCCGCAAACATTGCTGTTAGCATCTTGCTCCTGCTAGACGAGATTGAAATCTCGAGATTTCAATCTCGTCTAGCGAGACTTCTGTTTTTGTTTTTTTGTAATTTTTTTGGTTGCATAGTGTTCTGTCACTATGAACGTCAGATCTCAAAAAAAAAAAAAAAAAAAAAAGCTATTGAAATATGTGATCTAACCTAAGGCCTATCCGCGCACCTTTTAAGCTGTGGCGGCTCAGGGGTGGAGTTATGAAATTTTTCTACAGTACCATTCATCCTAAGATATCATAACGTCATAGAAAAGGTAAGAAAACTTTAGTCCAAAATTCTCCTTTAAACTTATCACATCAAAATATGAAAACTGTTGATTTGCTCAGTAGCTCTTCCCTCTATAGTCTGCATGTGACTTGCAATGTCCATCCAATTTGCTACTTTGTTGTTTTCAACTCTTAAAAGTTCTGTGGTGTTAATTGGCTTATATGATAATTATAGTTTATGTATAGCTTATATATAATCATAGTTTGATTGAGCCCTGTTGGCCCATTTGGTGTCTTTTTATGAACGTGAATTGCATTTGGTGAAAATAAGTGCATGTTATGTTTAAATAAAAATACATTTTGAAATTACATTAAAATGTAATTACAAAAAAGGGAACGTTATTGACAATAACAAAGCAGATCAACGGCCTGGTCCATTTGTGTAGGTGTGTTTATATGTGTCTGTGTGCGAGTGCGATTAATCTCTCAACACCACTGTCTTAAACATGTAATGTTAGTAGGAATAAACACTGAAGCACCCGGGAGGAAGTGGACTAAGAAAGGGCAGTAGCCAAACCCAAGTTCCTGTTTTACACAAAACAGGAGGTTGTGCCCCCAGAGGAAAAAGCAAAAAAATATATATTTCTTTCTTTTTACTGAATGGGTTCCCAGATTGGTGTGCGATAGGGTGTTGTATTAACTTTTTATATTAGGGTACTATATTATGTTTTAGTTACTTATTGAATATTTTGTTTATATTAGTTCACCGGCACCCCCAAAGTACTGTTCTTGACAGGGAAGACGGATCTGTTCCACATAAAGCAACATGTTCAAGCCAAATCATTTATGAACATAAGAGTACTTGGTTACAAAGTAAAGAACAATATTCACTTCGAGGTGGGCTCAGGTGGCTCATTTTGGTCCAGCATCAAATCAGAATATTCTCGAGAACACCTGGTTATACAACCTATAGTCTAGTTTGTATCACCAGGTGATACAAACTGGGAGTTGTTTTTTAGGCCAGAGACTAAATGAGACTAAATGCACAAAGTGAAGTGAAACCTACACCCATGAACATGACACATTTTGATACCCTCAACTTTAGTTTCACTATGAGTGGAATATGTATTTATGCCTGGAGGTAAAGCATACGATAGATTCTAGGAAATTCCTATTGCTTATCTATGAAATTAGATGTCTCTGAAACTTAATGGACAATAATAGCCTAATAGAAAGACTCAATGATGTAAGTAAGGGAGAAGTAAGACTTCTTTTCTTTCTTTTTACTTTTTTTATTCAGGGAAGCCCATTGAGAGCAAACTCTCTTTTTCAAGGACGCCCTGATAACAACATATAAAATACATACATAATGAGAAACAATAACAGACATTTGAATCACATTACAATGTCACAGATGCAAATAAACATAGTGTTACATGAAACAGGTGCAGCCACTATGTAGTGTGTCCTCAAGAAGCACCCTGAATGTCTCTATTGAGACCAATCGCACCAGTTTCAGAGAGTCCTGAAGTTTGTTCCATTTGTGTGGAGCATAATACATGAAAGCAGTTTTTCCTTGTTCACGGCTCTTACGTGGACTGGTATATCTAATGTGTGTTTGTGAACGTGTTGAATGTCCAGTAACCTTTGGTTCCAAAAGCGAGGATAGGTACAAAGGAAGATTACCACACAAGGCCTTATAAATAAATAAAATGCAATGTTGCTCTCTAAGAACTGCGAGAGATGGCCAACCCACTTTATCATATAAAATACAGTGATGGGTGAGATAATCATTTTCTTCTCCTGGCAGTCAGATTAAGCTACCTATGTCAAACAGATTTTGTCTTTGTGCACATGGCAAGCAGCTGCACTGTTGACATATGCACATTGTACACAGGTTGATTTCCTTAAATTATGCTGGCATGGTCTACCACCTTTCAGATGTGTACCTCTCAAACAAACCATTACTTTTTGGTTGCAGACACATTACGTGTCTAGCCATAATGACATGGATTTTAAGTTTCCTCTCACAAAGGACTAGCAAAGCAACTGTGGGACAGCAAAACCCTGACACTTAAAATTACTGGTGATACGTACTTGAATTTTATACCAATACTTTTGTAAGTACATTGAAGATGGGGAAAGAAGCCTAGGTATTAGCCAGAGCACTGATCAATAGTCTGTGGCAAGTTTGGAGGCAAATGGAGTGATCGTGTGCTGACCAACCCCGGACGTACATTGGTGGTCATTTCAATTATAGTAGTAGGATTATTATTATTATATAACATAACAATAACAGCTGAAGTAGTGGTATAGTGGTGGTGATGGTGGAGGTGGTATAGGTAGTAGTAGTAGTATAGTAGTAGTAGCAGCAGCAGCAGCAGCAAGGCTATTAAGTAGTTGTAGCCAGGACTAGAGCTCCCTCATGTGGTCAATCTGTATACACACACTTAGAGCAAGATCGTTGATATCTTGAATAATCCGCTATTTTCAGGGAAGAGGTTTGTAGTAAAGGGACCATAAAGTAGCCTATATAAGGTTTTAAGTTGTATCAATTTGTAAGTGTACATTTGGTTACCTTTATTGTACACTGTCAGATTTAAATGAACGCTGAGGATTGTACTGTGTAGAAAGGACTCGATCTCATCAGAAGCATTCAGTTCGTCCTCCCATGACCTCTGTGGAATCACTAG
>NC_137613.1:38042107-38054607 GCF_963280865.1 Gymnoscopelus braueri | reverse complement strand
CTGGTCTCTGTAGGAAGAGATCTGTGAGTGTCTGTGTGATCAGAGGCCAATCTCGCAAACTGCTCAAATGATCTGTGCCAAATCTATTGTTGAAATCTTGACCAAATATGGTGACAACTGACGCCATAGTACTGATGTCATGAGTGACTGACTTCACAGTCTGGACACATGAAGGCCAAGATCCATAGGGGCCACAGCATTATTAGACCCTCTCTTATTTTCAAGCTGCACACGTACTTACTACACCAAAGGAGTATGGAACTGAAGAAAATGTTTCTCAGCCTCGTTCATGCATTATACTGTTCCTGAAAAGTTCCTATACAAAACCATCCATTGGGTTCTTTTCCATTTAGAACTCCCTTAAAGAAGAAAACGTTTCTATATGGCTCCTAAAAATGTTCCATACGAAGTAAGATGTACCATTTTAAGTTCCATATAGAGGCTTTTTTGGCAAGAGCACAGTGGTGTGATGGGATATGTGGAGCCAGTTTCCCCTAGTGTCCTCCAGTTTGAAGTAAATCTTTGCTTCCTTGTACAGTAAGACAATGAACAACGATGGACTCCGAATGCTTTGGTGCGTTTGGGAATTTGGACCGGGGTGAAATCAGGTTCAATGCACTCCACTTTAAAATGGAAAGTGAAACTGCAGCTCACAAAAGATTAGAGCTTCCATACTCAGTCTATCTACTGTACTGTAGATATAATACCCATTTCAGACCCAGGAGTTAGTCGGACATGCTGGTGGCTGGATCATTAAAAATACGTTTAGTTTTCTTATTATCTTTGTGAATAAGGCTAAGGTAAGGCACGTGACAAGCAAATAATTCGTTGTTGTCCTCTTTACCCAACCTTGGGTATGGTGTTTATCAGCCATCGCCTGTGGCTAAGGCTAGTACTGCGTGTCTACCCTCCGTTGAATAGGCTTGGGTAATGATGAGTGCCCATCTATACCAGATAGTGGCCTCCTAGCCAAAGTAAAATCTATGTCTGGTGAGGGTGCATTTTGTCACTATGGACCTATTCTTTGGAACAACTTACCTGTGATCTGCGGAAACTGTGTCCTGTTTTAGCCCCATGAGCCCTAGCGTCCCTATTCTGGGCCGAGCATTCAGCAAAAATAGCAGATCTATAAGCTCACAACGTGTCACGTTGCATTGTGTTGTGAGCTTGTAGATCGGATAAAAGGAGCAGGCCTAGTATAGAGCCCTGGGGGACCCGGTCAAAAATCAGACTGCTTTGCTCTCCCAGGCCTTTATGGTTAGAATGTGTGTGTGCGTGCGTGCGTCGTGCGTCGTGCGTGCGTGCGTGCGTGCGTGCGTGCGTGCGTGCGTGCGTGCGTGCGTGCGTGCGTGCGTGCGTGCGTGCGTGCGTGCGTGCGTGCGTGCGTGCGTGCGTGCGTGCGTGCGTGCGTGCGTGCGTGTGTTTGGCACTACCAGACACTATGTTGGCATACAGTACAGTATGTGTGTTGCTTGTTTGTATGAGTGTGGGGAGAGTCATTAAAGCTGAACCACGTGAATGAGTTGTTTTTTTTATATGTTTTGGACGTCGGTATGTGCGTGGGGGGAGGTTAGTGTGGTCATGGTATATTTTTGCTACATGCTGTGTTTCGCTACTATTGTCGTATTCAAACACATTTAGTTTACAGCTGCATGAAATGTGCTAAACAACTAAAACTGACTTGACATGACTCGAGGTCGATAATGCTGTGTCTACCTCCACTGTGTACCGGCTCGAATAACATTTCACACTACATATTGTCATTAAATTCACTCTGTGTGATGTCTTTAGATTTGTGCAGCAGATATTAGGACAGGAACAGGAAATGGGTCATTATATGTGCCTGTGTGAAGCTCTGTCCTGTGGCATAAAACCCTGTGCGTGTGTGCGTGTGCGTGTGCGTGTGCGTGTGTGTGTGTGTGTGTGTGTGTGTGTGTGTGTGTGTGTGTGTGTGTGTGTGTGTGTGTGTGTGTGTGTGTGTGTGTGTGTGCGTGTGCGTGTGTGCGTGCGTGCGTGTGTGTGTATGTGTGTATGTGTGTATGTGTGTGTGTGTGCGACTGTGCGTACACAAACAGAAATGGAATAAATCCCTGTAGGTGTGTATTATGTGTGTGTGTGTCTCTTTTGGGGTTTTACTCCTTATTTAAGACCAATATTTACCCAGCAGCCCCGGGGTGAGATTACCTCATATTCTCCCGCCCAGCTGTGCTTTCTCAGTGTTACCACGACGACCAGCGGAATGTCCCATCATGTTTATCCGCCTGCCAGGAAAACATAGGGAGGAAGAGGAGGAAGGAGAGAGAGAGGGAGAAAAAGAAAGGGGTGAAGGGGGGTTGAGAAGAGCACTTCAGTTTGAGTGATTGCTAGTATACACACAGTAACATTTAACCACTCAAACCCTCCTTACTTAGGAAACTGGACATGAGTTGCCTCTATTGTATACTTGATGGGCTCTTTTTCCCTACACCAAATCTCTTTGCCAAAATTAGCCGATCTACAAGCTCACAACGCATCGCAATGCGACCGTTGTGAGCTTGTAAATTGGCTATTTTGGGCAAATGTTCGCCCTAGACTAGGCATTCTGGGCTTCAAGTGGTTAATGTGCTCATGCTCTCACACCCAGACACTTGTATTTATGTGGATAATTCACACCTCCCATCAGAATATATAAGTCAGTGGTACTCAAAGTGGGGTCTGGGGACCCCCAGGGGTCCTTGAGAGGTTCTTAGTGTCCCCAGCAAAATAAGGAACAGATTAATTTCACTATGGTTTCACCGGTTAGAAGTTAGCCCAACGAGAGGATGTATGTTTGACTATTCAGACCACATACTCAATCCACTGTTATCGCCTCGCCAGTATACAGTTGTAGAATGATGTACTAACCTAACAATAAAGATCTACTCTTATGGGGGTCCCCTGGCACAGAATGCTTTCACCTGGTTGTCTGTGGACAAATGCGTATCAAATTGGGGGTCCTTGACAAGGAACACCAAGCATTTCACATTAACATGACCACCACCACAGCGCCAAACAAAGGAGATCACAGATAGGAGAACCACAATCAGTCAAATCTGGATTGTAACTCTAAAAGTGTAAAGATTAACCCAGGCCCATTCTTACCCTTTCATTGTGCACTAATAAGCAGGTGTATGTTTTTCTTTATTGTGTTTTTTTATGTTGTATGTTTTTAATGGACCCTGAGTCTATACAAATTAAGATTGGTTGGTTGATTTGATTGATTGATTGATTACTTTTAATCAACTCTCTACTAGCTTCATTTTGTGTGTCAGAGGAACACCAAGCATCAGACCAGATATGGCCGCTATCAAATTCTGAATGTCAGATTTGTCTTTCTGTATACCTGGTGTTTATAACATGTTCAAAAAGTAATATCCAAATGTGATCTGTATTTCTGCAAATATGTTGTAATGCTAGTGCCCATATCAAGTCAAGCTGTTTAAATATCAATTGAATGTATATTTGCTTGTTTTTGTACAACTCATCACTGTCTGTGTTAGGATTTTGTCATTGTAAGCAACTACCAAGTCGAATTATGTGTGTAATAGTGAAGTCGCCTTCTCTGTATGTTTTCTATATTTTTCTTCACGCTAGTTAGGAATGATGACATATGGGAGGAAACTTAACCAACTCCTCTGTACTCTCCTGGGTGAATTTAACAACTTTTAGGGTGGAGACAGCTTAATGGTTCGAGAATGGTTCAAGCCCATGTCTGGGACTGGAAAGTCACTGAGGTGATGGTCCGGGAAATATCCGAAGCCTGATTTACGCTTCAAGCTCACAACGTATCACATCACAACACGTGAGATAGAGCTGCTATTTTCGTGGCGCAACACCATCATACGACAGAGCATGAATTAAGCATAGGCTAAGAGCTCGACAAGACATGCTGTCCCTCAATAAGGACTGTAGGGAGTGTTTGGAAATCATAATAATAAATTATTTATAGGGGTGCTCCACGGAGCACTTATCTCTACCCAGGGCTGTGTAAGTCATGTGTTGCAGCAGAGGAAGCTGCTAGGAGAAATGGCATTTCCTTGATATAAGGTTAAAGAAAATTGGAGGTGCAGTCCATAGAGGCCCCTCAACATGTCGTACATGTCGAATTTGGGTTGATCAGAAGGTTGCCTACATGATATATGGCATGTTTTGTAAGAAATGGGCCCGTCCACAAAATGTGGAAGCCAATTACAGGAATCAGGATGGAATATCAAAAACCTGTTTGGCGCACATGACTTCCGAGCTCATGTGTACCAAATTTGGTGAAAGAAATCATGTTTCTGCAACAAACGGTGACATTTGTAGCAGTGGTGGTGGTGCCCTCCATGGGTCTCAGTGAAATCGTTTTGGCTCTGTTTTGTTGAGATTCAAATGTGGGGTCGACCCCCCCCCCCCCCCTCTTCCTCTCCTTTATCTTTTTCTGGAAACAATCAAACGATGGAGCTTGCACAAAAACTAATTTCACCCATTACACCTGTAATCCTGTGATGTGACACTAAAGATCATTCTGATTCTGATTCATTCATGATTTGGGGATTATTTTTTTTGTGTTAAAAATGGGCCCCTCCCGCAAACATTGGAAGCCAGTTATAGCCAATGGGAATGGAATATGATTTGTTTTTATAATTAATGTTTATCACATGACTCCAGGGATCATTGTGTAGTGAGGTAGCATTAGCAACTATAGGATATACATCATGTATAATTGTGGAGTAATAATGAAATATATAATGAATTTATGTAATGAATGTGACAACTTTCTTTTTTTTTTATACAAAATGTAACCCCAGTCTCCCCCTACAACTAAGCCCCTGGGGCACTGTAAATAAGAGTTTGAATAACCTTTAACTGAGAGCATGTCCTTGGTCAATTTTCATTTTGAATTTACAGTATAAAGTCCAATCTTCAACAAGGCAACACAGGAAGGAATTTCAACTGATTTATGCTTTGTTGTACGACGGAGTATAAATTCAACATTAGTGGAACAAGGGTGGAATTTATATCTTCCCCGAACTTAATTGCTGCAGACATATTTCACATATGTGTGTGTTAACAGTTCAGTGGTAGAGGAACTCTGAGCATTAAATGGCTGAAGCCAAATGTGTGAATGCCTCAAGGGAAACCAAATAAAAATCAATCTGTGTTTAAAAACACCTTAAATATCATTTATTTCCACTGGATTTCATTTAACATTAATTTATGTTCACTGCAGTGGATATGTTGGGGGGGGGGGGGCAACTTATAACAAGGTTTATTATAATTATAAACCTTGTTATAAGTTATATGTGCAGGCCATAATGCATTGCAATATAAGCTCAGTGGAACAGCACATTTTAATACCATATCTTAGTCAGTTATAGGAAGTGTCTTTGTTTGTTGTTATTCATTATAAACATTTATAACAGGTGTTATTAAGCCTTATACGTGCATTATAATGCATTATAAATGCGATTATAATGCATTATAGACCCGACCTTTCAGTAAAGTGTTACCTGGTAGTTATAATGTGCTGTTCTGCTGAGCTTATATAATGCATTATGACCTTGTTATAAGTTGGTATGCATGATTATAAAGATGTATAGTGAGTGTTATAATGCTTATAAACGCATTACAATGCATTATAAATATGATTATAATGCATTATAGACCCGACCTTTGAGTAAATATTTTATTTATGTAATTTAACCAGAAAGTCACACTTGAGACCAAAGCCTGCAGAGCTTGTGCCCCATAGCCTGTTGGTCTGGGGACCCCCAGGGGTCCTTGAGGGGGTTCCAGGGGGTCCCCAGAAAAACTAGTTAATGTAGCATCACAATCATTTTAACCACTTTATCGATTTATATGTTGGCTATTCCAAAATAGCAGATCTACAAGCTCACAGTTTGTAGATCTGCTATTTTTGATTTTTGATTTGATTTTATATATCAAAAATGTTTCAGATGGGGGTCCGCGGCCAAATATATATCCATTTGAGGGTTCTTGACATGAAAAGGTTTGAGATTGAACAACTGTCATATAGCCTATTGCTAGGCCTATATGTGACACACATGATGCTTTTTTCTTGAAGTGTCCTTGTTTTAATGTTGGCCCTGCCCATAGGAGAACTCTGCCTTAAAACTGTGTTTTTTTTCCATCAACACTATAACTATAGCCTACTCTTATTAAGGAACGTTTGAATGACCAACACTCCTCCCCACCTCTCTCTCTGATGACTAAAGGCCCACAGTTACTGAGCCTGTCAGCAGCCCTCGGCTTGTGGACACTGTCCCGCCATGGGAACGGGAAGCTATTTGCTTTAATTTGCAACAGAAAAGCTCGCAGTGTATAGCGACTGTTGGGGAATGTTCTGTTTGGTCTTGTTTTCTGGCCTGTTTTAAGTGATAAAAGTGTCATTATTTAGCCTCCGAAGTGGAGGAGAAAAGAGCAAACAAGCCTGTATGACCCCTCTGGTCAAGAGGCTCCGCTCTTCAGATGCTCATTAAAAAGCCTCGAAGAGGACACCTTCAGGTCCCTTTCATCGGCCCTTTTTTTAAGCTTCGCTCCCTCGGATTCAACTCACTTTGTAGGACGGGCTATCGACTGAAATGGACCCGATTTGGGTGGAAGAGGGGGACATGAAAAGGGTCGTGCTGTGAGATCAGATCGGGGCTTATTAAAACAGCAGGGAAAGGGGTATTTGGACGTGAGCCAAGAAGGAACTGCACGGCGTCACCCGCTGACCACATTTGAAGAAGGGGTTGGGGATCATGAAGACGCTTCCCTCGCCTCCACGCGCCCTCAGTCGGCCTCCATGTGCGATCATCTTAGTCTAGAAGCCAATCAATCCTTTAAAGCTTTTTTTTCCACTGGGTTTTTCGCTCGACTGAACACCAAAACATATATAAAAGACCCCATACTCAATGTGAGACTCTTTGTTCAGTGAAATGAATGTAGTCTCCTTTTCCTTAAAGAAAACACTATATGGAGTGGATCGTTCTTTTCATATATATTGTTTTTTCTTCTGCTCAGTCAAATGCAAAAGAAACTTTTCAGATTTTACAAATATCCTAAGAGATAACGTTTACTGGTGCGTTTTGGTCCAGTTGGGGCCATGATGGAGATGCAAGGACGCTTTGTAGACTCCACGTTAATAGACTTTGTCAATGACATGGAACTGACGGAGTTTCATCATCATAAGCGTCCATTGGGACCAAAACAGCAAGTGCATCATAATACTACTAACGCTACCAGCCAGGCCTGTAACCGGACCCGAATGTACGACTCGTCCTGGAACCGGGAATCGAACGCAGTAGGACACACTGAAGAAGAAGACCACCTGCTCCAAGAGGTAGGGCTGTCAAGATTATACGACATTTTACGTGACGATTAATTGTCACACAAATAATTGCGATTAACGATTTCATTGTGTTTTTGGCATTGAACATTGGAACATACGAACACAATTTGAATTTCTGTTTTGTTTTTTTAGGCTTTGTAATCACAATTTGCACATGCAGGGCATGTGAAAAATATAAAATAAATTACTGACATATTTAATCATTTTCAAAATACAATTATTAAAGCAGAAATAGCAGATCTACAAGCTCAAAACACCTCACTTCATGTTGTGAGCTTGTAGATCTGCAATTTATGCTATTTTTCATTTTTAATGTTTGAAAATGTATGCATTTTTTTTCAACATGGAAACTTATTATGACGATTACGATGATGATGAAATTATTATGATGATGACGATTATCTCAAATAATTGCGATTTAGACGATTATGTCATAATTGTGACAGGCCTACGAAGAGGAGGACGCAGAGTCGTGCGTCATGCATCAAGGATACATCGGCGGGAGGTCCAAGCGGAGGAGGGTCATCACGGTGGGCCAGCGGCAGGCGGCCAACGTCCGCGAGAGGAAGCGCATGTTCAGCCTGAACGAGGCGTTCGACGAGCTGAGGAGGAAGGTGCCCACGTTCGCCTACGAGAAGCGCCTCTCGCGCATCGAGACCCTGCGGTTGGCCATCATCTACATCGACTTCATGACGGACCTGTTGGAGAACAACTGACTGACGTGTGTCACTGACAAATCATCTCTTAAGACAGATTACTGACATATTGGAGAACAACTGACTGTCAGTTGTTCTCAGCAGCCAGCAGTTGAAAGGGGGAAAAAAAACATTAATTTTTTTGCAGATGGGTTCCCAGATTGCTGACAAATGACACATGAAAGGGGGAAAAAACATTATTATTTTTTGCCAATGGGTGATTGAACAGGTTTAAGAGTTATTCTGACAAATGACACATGAAAATATCAAATCATGTGATTACACGAAGAAGGACATATTCCACAGATATGTGATTGAACGGTGTGTTATTTAAGAGAGTTATTCCTCTCAATGCTGACATAATTTTATTTCCCTATACTAAATCATTTTAGAACATGTTGGTGTGACATGATTATTATTATTTTTTTGTATCATTTCAAATGACATTTTTAAAAGTATAAAGGAGCTTGCAAATTCAGCTTTGGCTCCATGCTGTGGTGGGAGAATCACCAGGTGTGCTGTTTCAGGTGTTGTTTCAGTACCATGGAGAGCATCACGCACTCTGGTTGGCTGTAGTGAAATTAACTTGTTGAGACCAGTGTGGAAGAAGTAGGATACTCAGATATTTTAAGGATCTTGTTAATACCACAATATAAAAAATACTCTGTTACAAGTATAAGGCCTGTGTTCAAAATGTTACTTGAGTAAAAGTACAAAAGTGGCATCAAAATATACTTAAAGTATACCAAAAGTAAAAGTACTAAAATGTTTGAAAATAGCAGATCTACAAGCTCGCAACAAGCTACGCCTTGTGAGCTTGTAGATCGGCTATTTTCAAATGTATAAAATAGGGCTAAAATGGTTAATGTATGTTTTATAAAATATAATAATGTATTAATTTCATCTGCAAAGTAACTAGTAACTAAAGTTTTCAAATAATTGTAGTGGAGTAAAAAGTACAAGATTTGCTTCTGAGATGTATATGGAGTGGAACATTTTAAATTGGAATACTCCAGTCCAGTAAAGTAAAAATACCTACAAAATGTACTTACAGTACTTGAGTAAATGTAGCCTATACTTAGTTACTTTACACCACCGTTGAGACTGAACTGAAAGGCCTATTTTGTCAGAAAATGCATTTCAGTCGCAAATGAGGATTAGTGGCCTTCGGAATTATCTTTAGCAGCAGGGTGTAAATTGGGTAAAAGAGCTAATACGGGAAAGATCTGATCGAAGGCTCTGGAGAGAGAGGATGTTTGTAAAGGTGGGGGTGGGCGTGGGGGGAAACTTGGGTTACAGTGAAGGTGATATTTATCGGATATCGCAGTCTAGAAATGGTACAATAGGCCTATAGATGTTGTGATTGCTGAGGTCATGGTGTAGTGCAGTCAGTGTGTTCATTCCAACCAAACTCTCAGGCGATTTCACTAGGATCAGGCTTCTGGGTCCACACACAAGGCAGAGTATAATTTGTATATATATATATATATATATAAAACGAGTTAGCCTTGTAAATGAATCAGATGAATCAGTGGAATGTCCTGGTCTGTATGTGTTCCTCCTCACATGCCCTCCAGCGGAGATGAAGAGACACTATAGCGGCATTTGCTCACCACACCACACCATTGGCTGAGGTTGGCAGACAGGACGAGTTCTATGTGCACATAAAAAGAGTTCTGTTGGGTTTTAATATTACATTTGCGGTGGGCTCAAGAAGTGGGTGGTCATAAACGGTGTGTGTGTGTGTGTGTGTGTGTGTGTGTGTGTGTGTGTGTGTGTGTGTGTGTGTGTGTGTGTGTGTGTGTGTGTGTGTGTGTGTGTGTGTGTGTGTGTGTGTGTGTGTGCGCACACACACACACACACACACGCACACTTGCACGCCTCCTCTCTCATACACATACCTTTCCATCTTTCTCACCTCCAATGTTTGCAATGCACTCTCCAGCCATCGACCGCATCAGCATGCGTCCCCGCTGTGCGCTCGGGTCCGCCCTGCATCGCACCCTGGGACGCCCCTGCCTTTTAAACCTGAGCCGCTGATGTGTGGAGAATCCCTGCAGGAGTCTCAGACACATTTAGCGCATACCTCAACGCCGGGCCCAGTGCTGACGGGAAAATAAACACCCAGGTCTGCTTATATGAGCGGAGAGGGACCCCCCGCTGCTTGAAAAAACCTCCCTCGTTTCAAGCAGGCCTGGTATTTTCACCACCACTCCTCCTGTCTGACTGCAGCCCACGCCACGGCCTCGCAGAACTGCTTGTCTACACAGTGGGAGAACACACCATGATACAAATCTGGATAAATGAACACTGCGGATTTGACTGTGTATAGGTTTAAAATAGTGCGTCTTTAGAAATGATTATCTTGTGAACTCCAATTTTCCTCATCATGTATAGGCCTACAGCCTATCCACCATGTTAGCACATGTGGATAGTTGTCATGTCATTCACGAAATTCGAAAATGATTCACATTTCAAATATTTGCTCAAATAAGCAAATAAAAGAGCAATATCCTTCTACAATACTTAAACTTTATGACTACAGAATTATTATTTATTCCAAAACATCCGCCCAATTAGCCTATACACACAGACACACATTTCTTACAAAATCTCAGCATCATATGCGTAAAGTTAGGCTATACAGACTTTTAAAATGTTTTATCTTAGAGAAATACTCTTGAAATATTCCCCCCCCCCTCATAGTTCTCAGCCTCCCCTTCTCCTCCTGGTGGTATTACGTTACACCCCCTCCCACAAAATCACAACGTTCCCCCAAAAATCCTCCTGCTATAAGAGCCCCAGCTTCCCTGGTCTGGCGGAGAGCTCTCTGTGGCGCACGGCCAGTGTGCGCGAACGAACGAACGGTACAATATTCCCCCCTCCAACGGATTAACGTGTGTTTATTGATCCTCTAATCCGCGTTAAGGACTACAGGGTCAGGGGTTGAGGAGGGGAGAAGGAAAGGCTACACTATATAGGCTATATAGGAGACGAAACGGTAACCGGAAGACTTGCCCCAAAACACGCTCACCCCCATGTTCTTTTGCAGACCAGCGGTTCTTGTATTCTTGTATTTGTTTTACTGAGGATAGAAATAAGTTTAGGGTTAGGCAAAGTTTTACTGAGGTTAAGTTTAGGAATAAAGGTTAGGTTTTGGCACCGTTTTACTGAGGTTACGTTTAGGAATAAGGTTAGTTTTACGCATAGTTTACTGAGGTTACGTTTAGGAACAAGGTTAGGTTTTAGGCATATAGTTTACTGAGGTTACATTTAGGAATACCAGGTGAATACCGCCGGATTTGCCCCGGGGAGGCGACTGTGTTTTGGGGCGAGCGTTTCGGCATTCCGACGAAAACGATGCGGGAAGACGAGTCCCCGATGGACAGCGCCGGGAACAGCGAGGAGGAGACGGAAAGCCAGCCGCGGAGAGGCGCACGAAAACGGCGGTCGACCCGGAGGAACGCGGGCGACGAGGAGGAGGAGGAGGAGGAGGAAGAGGAGGAGGAGGAAGAAGAGGAGGAGGAGGGGGGCTTGGAGGAGTCGAGTCCAAACCCCGGGATAAAGAAGAGGGGGAGGAAGGCTGGCGGCGGCAGCAGTGGCGGCGGCAGCGACGCCAGCAGCAGCCCGCCCCGCTCATTCGAAGACCTGCAGACGCAGCGCGTGATGGCCAACGTCCGCGAGCGCCAGCGGACGATGTCCCTCAACGAGGCCTTCACGTCGTTGCGTAAGATCATCCCCACGCTGCCGTCCGACAAGCTGAGCAAGATCCAGACGCTGAAGCTGGCCGCCCGCTACATAGACTTCCTCTACCAGGTGCTGCAGAGCGACAGCGACGACGACGAGCTGCAGGACGCGGCGCGCGGGGCCGTGGGCTGCAGCTACGTGGCGCACGAGAGGCTGAGCTACGCGTTCTCCGTGTGGCGGATGGGAGGCTCCGACTCGTGGTCCACCTCCGTGTCCACCGAGTCCCACTGATGGGGGGAGGCTGTGGGGAGGACGGGGATGGATGGGACGAACGAACAGCAACGGTAGGTTGGCCTTCAGATTATGCAAGTCATTTACAGTAGGCTACATGGTGGAAAAAGTACTCACATTTTTTACTTAAGTAAAAGTCTGGTATTCAGAATTTGCTTGAGTAAAGGTTACTTATTTACTTGAGTAAAGGTACAAAAGTATTGGTATGGAAATGTACTTAAAGTACCAAAAGTAGAAAGTACTTATTTGTGCAGAATGTCCCATTTTACAATATTTTGAAAATGGCAGCTCTACAAGCTCACAACCTGTTTGTTGAGCTTGTAGATCGGCTATTTTCAAATAACCAAAGTTTAAATGGGGCTGAAGTGCTTAATGTATGTTTTGTAATAATGATCAAAATCTACAAAGTGGCCTAACTAGTAACTCAAGTTTTCAAATAATTGTAATGAAGTGAAAGTAGCCTATAGCCTACA
>NC_137613.1:38034607-38037107 GCF_963280865.1 Gymnoscopelus braueri | reverse complement strand
GACTGACCCTGTCCCCACACCATAGTGACCCCTGCTGGACCACCACATTCACCTCCACGGACCACCGATCTAACCCTTAATACCCCTCAGATGGCAGGATATAGAAACAGACAGAGAAAGAGAGGCAGGAGGATAAAAGAGAGATACACAGTATAATCTTCAGGGTTCATTTAACTCTGTACAAATGGAACCAGATGGACCCGAAAGCTTCCATTTCCATTCATACACTCAGAGTTAAATTAACACACAGGATTTTATGGTGTAGGAGTAACTTTTTTTTATCTTCACAAGAAAATAAAAACAAAGCCTCTCGGGAGCAAAAGTTATGAAGAATAATTATGGTCAGCCTGTAAATGCTATATTTAAAGAGAAGGCACACAGCAAAGTACTGGTGGTAATTTCACTGCCGGTGGTTTAAGGACACTTTATAAACCAATACTATTGGTCATGTTCTTTGCTAAGTCGATCCATCAGTATGAGTCAGTTAATTAGTAGTCTGTGTGTGTGTGTGTGTGTGTGTGTGTGTGTGTGTGTGTGTGTGTGTGTGTGTGTGTGTGTGTGTGTGTGTGTGTGAGAGAGAGAGAGAGAGAGAGAGAGAGAGAGAGAGAGAGAGAGAGGGAGGGAGGGAGTGAGAGATCAGGAATGTGGAGGAATATTAAAAGATGTTTGTTTAAGAAGTTAGGATGAGACTGGGAACGCCATATTAAAACCTTTCAAATAATACAGTGGTGCACAATAAAATCCTCAGTGATAGCTCAGGTCCAGGAGTGCAACAATTGACCCATAAAGGGTTTGTAAAATAGAACCAAGTTGTGAAATAGAACCAAGTTGTGAGTCATTGAGTGAGTTCAAATTAACAGAACAGAACTCCAGAGAGAGAGAGAGAACATATAAATCACATCTAACTGAAAAGAGGAGGGGAGAGGAGAGGAGAAACAAACAGAGTAAGGGAGAGAGAGAGAGAGAGAGAGAAAGAGAGAGAGAGAGAGAGAGAAAACAATGTGGAAAAAAGTGGGTCGAAAGAAAAAAGTGAGCATGAATGTGCTGCTTGGCGCTCCAGCCCAGGGATATTTATCTTGCAGATTGAGTTAAGCACAGCTTCTTCTAACTCTCCACATACCAGACAATATCACAGCACCCCCCCACTCCTGAAGTGTAAACATACATGCTCTATCAAAGATCCCGCTCTGCGCCATTCAAACACACAGACTCTCTCTCTCTTAACTTGATTTACTTGGCTCTCTTCAATGGTCGCTCCTATATTGCATTTGAGCTTTTAGAGTGCCTCGCCGTCTAATTCTGTCTAATTCCCCTCCCGAAAAGGGGAAGAGTTGAGTTGGATCTGTTGACAAAAGTTTAAAATCCCTTCTCTGGAGTTTACTTGATATAAAGCTCCCTGGTCTCTTGGGTAAACAATGTACACACATCTCTCCTGTAGAAATGAGCCTCCATTAGTTAACTTGCTATGATGATGAGTTGCATGACATGTGCATGAGCGTGTGCATGCATGTGTGTGCGTGCACGAAAGCTTGGTTCTGCAGACTACTTGGAAACAGAAGCTGACTGACACACACACACGCACACGCGCACGCACACGCACACGCACACGCACACACACGCATACACACACACACATTCCATAATAATGTCAAATTGAGCGTTTGTAACTGTTGAGCTTAATAGCTATAGCTTTACTGGCATACTGGTGTCCTCAGTCTCTCTCTTGCTCTCGCTCTCACGCACACACTTAGAAACACAAACAATTTGGAGAGGAGATTGAGAGATGACTTGGCAACAGGGCTGAGTCCAACCTCAGTACTGGCCAAAGGGGAGATCAGCTCAGAGAGTGAGAGAGAGAGGGGGTGGGGGGGGGGAGAGACCTTAACCACCAAAGCTTTCCCTCTGAGGTGGTCTCTCTCTCTCTCTTTCTCTCTCTCTCTCTCTCTCTCTTTCCGTTTGTCTCTCTTTCGGTCTGTCTCTCTTTCGGTCTGTCTCTTTTTTTCTCTCTCTCTTTTTCTCTCTTTCTATATCTATCTATCTATCTATCTATCTATCTATCTATCTATCTATCTATCTATCTATCTATCTATCTATCTATCTATCTATCTATCCATCTATCTATCAATTCTGCTGTTCCCCGCATCATTCTTTCCTACATCCTTACTCCAACTCTCAGAGGTGTCCCGTTTCTCTTCCCTTCACTTCTCCTCGTGTGACTTTCCTTCCCCTCACCCCTACGCACCCAAAGCACTGGTTCTCAACCTCCTGTGGGCCAGGACCACAGATGGGCCGTGAGGATACTGCAAGCGGGCCCCCAAATAATTGGCCATACACCAATATAACATTAATATAAAAAAAATATATGTAAAAAAATAGTTTTCATTGTGATACAGATGAATAGGAACTTAAAGTATACTACATGAGAAAAAGAGGTTGCGCATCAACAATGGGTTTTCACTGTGGAGTGCTAGACCCAAAATCCAGTATACAC
Organism: Gymnoscopelus braueri; assembly: GCF_963280865.1. Lineage (NCBI taxonomy): Eukaryota > Metazoa > Chordata > Actinopteri > Myctophiformes > Myctophidae > Gymnoscopelus > Gymnoscopelus braueri. Next base: position 38,034,616 of record NC_137613.1, on the reverse strand, counting down.
ATCAAAAGT
>NC_137613.1:37699607-38027107 GCF_963280865.1 Gymnoscopelus braueri | reverse complement strand
ATGTTTATCATACGACCTGCATACATTGTGGTACAATGGTGGCTGCCAATGCACCAACCATATCACAGATACTTACTGGATTTGACTAACATTGAGGACTTGTGTTGCATGTCCTCAATCTGCAGTGTCTCTCTCCACTCTCCTAAATCAAGCAAAAACATCTCAAAATATCCTTTAGAATTTATTTGATGTTTTCTTTTTTAAATCCCACGATTTTGTAACCCCATTTTTTACACCCAGTGCCAATTGTCTATGTAATCCTGGGCACTACCTTCCCTCTGCCAACCTAGGGAGGCCAGGGCCAAGCTCATGCCTCCTTCAATGCATGAGAGCCAACTGACCTTCTTGTCACCTGACAGGGGAGAGTTTCCCCCATGATTACTGCATGTTTTTGTGAGGGTACCTACCCTAGGGAACACGGGGAGAACATGCAAACTCCACACAGAAAGGCCCTTTCGCCAACCCCACCTAGGCCTAGGGTATGGGCCCTGATGACGCGGAGGAGAGAACACGCCCCCAGCGCCCACAGCGTCCCCTGCGGGAATCAAACCCAGGACCTTCTAGCAGTGAGGCAACAGCACTACCGACTGCGCCACTGCGTGTTTCTGACAACTAGTCTGCCCCAATAGTATACAGAGAGACAATTGATGGTCAATGTAAAATGTACATACACTGTATGGGATTCCAAAACAAGTTGTCATTCTCATCAAAAGTTTCTATACCAACTTCACCTGCTAAATTGGAAACAGTCAGCACAGTTTTGCAGTCAAGACGGGTGTGAAGCAAGATTGCATGATGTCTGCATTACTTTTCAACTTGGGTGATGAGAGCCACTGAAAACCAATATAGAGGCATCAGATGTACAGTAGCTACTCTCACAATTGGAAGATCTATAGACTTCAGAGACAACGTATCGGTCTCAAACACACACACACACACACACACACACACCACACACACACACATACACACACACACGCACGCACACACGCACACACACACACACACACACACACACACACACACACACACACACACACACACACACACACACACACACACACACACACACACACACACACACACACACACACACAGAGACCAGAAAACCAGTTGTCTCAACATCTTTCCATGACAAGTTGGTCTGAAGATCAACAAGAAGAAAACTGAGCCGATGGTGCTAAACACACCTAACTCCTCACCAATCCAAATACATGCAACAAACCATAACTGATCATTTCACAGGCAGAATTGTCAATCCCGATGGGGGAGCAGGCAGTGATATCACAAGCTGACACAGCAAGGCCAGAAACAACTTACAGTGGCTTAACGATGTCTGGAAGTTGGCCCTGTACAACACCAACACCAAGCTGAGACTGTACCAGGGCTTTGTCCTGTCTACCCAGCAAGACGGATCCAAGTGTTGGAGAACGGCAGAAAACGATCCCCACAAACTGTCAACCTTCCACACAAAAAGCCTAGACGGAGAATACAGAGAATGTTCTGGCCCCAAACCATATCCAACCCACATCTCCTCAGCCTGTGTAAACAAGACAACATGGCCAGTATCTTTATGAGAAGGCGATGGAAATGGATTGGGTATGTCATTCAAAAAGAGAGCAGGACAGCATCAGCTGAACTGGTCTTCACTGGACAGACAGTAAACGTAAAAGAGGTTGACCCAAGAAAACCTGGTGTAGGACAGTGGAGCCTGTAGAGGGAGAGCAAGACCATGTATCACAGCTGGGGCACTATAAAGACACTGGCCCAGAACAGACAGAAGTGAAAATCCTTTGTTGCTGCCCTACAGCTGGCATAAAGGGCAGTAAGTAACTAAGTAAGCAAGTCTACTGCAAAATTGTGAACCCAGATTCGCAACAAGCAGATGAACTAATAGTTCAATTATCATGACACAGCAGGATGTGTCCACTCTGTGACTGACGAGGTCCCCATTGAGGTCATGGAAGGAGAGGGTTGTGTTAAGTGGAGTTCAGAGGGGAAAGAAGCAGTGGGGTCTTTGCGCCCTGAATGTTTGGGCAGCCGCAAGATGCCCCAGGGCTAGTGGTCAAGAAACAATCGGGGGCACACACACACACACACACACACACACACACACACACACACACACACACACACACACACACACACTCACGCACACACGCACATGCGTGTGCGCGCACACACACTCACACACACACACACACACACACACACACACACACACACACACACACACACACACACACACACACACACACACACACACACACACACACACACACAGTGTGTGAGCTATATGGTTGTTTTGAGAGGTAAACATCTTACCCGGTTACTGCCCACAATGCCTAGGGCGATGTGGACCAATGACATGGCCTGATGACCTTTGTTACCATAGTCATTAGATATTAGCAGCCCTCATCTGCAAACATTTAGCCAGTGTCACCCTTAATCTGACTAGTGTCACCCTGCCACACCATGGAATCTATAACTAACACACACACGCACGGCGCACGCACGCACGCACGCACGCATGCGTTGAGATACACATTACATGCATCCCTACCACCACAGGAACATGGCTTAGATAAATATGTTGCTGGGACTGAGGACTCTAAGTACACAATAGGTACGATACTTATTTATTTCATCAAGAAACGTAAAATTGCATTACCATTGTCACATTCCACTCCTGACCTTTGACCTCTCACAGCCCTCCTCAGCAGTCTTCCAGGCCCAAACTATCATGGCTGCCAAGTCTCATGCATTGCATTGGCTCACGCACGCAAGCCTCGCATTGGCTGACCAAACAGAAGAACAAGCTATAGTATGTATTGGTTCAGACTGCCTTGTGAAGTAAAAAAAATATAAAAAGGAATCACTTTAGTGATGTTTTTAAGTGATGCACTGAAACTATGACAATAACATTTATAAGGTGCGGGTATCTTTCATATGAAAGGTGGATATTTCTCTACATTTCTAATTTTCTGTGTTTTTAATAATGTATTTAATCTAATAGTATGTTACAGTTCTCAAAGTCTTCTTGATGGTGGTATACAGTAACTGCCTGCCTCAGTCCAGAAGTCAGATAAAGTGTTTTTGTACTAATCATGAAACTAAAGTTCAAATGCACACACAATTCTCTCCCTCCAACCCTCTCACAATAGTGTCTTGCACACCCCTGGACTAACTGAACCACATGAACCCTGGCATCCATATTTTGGGTATGTCATGATAAGCAAACATCTGGCAAAAATGGACAAACATTTGGTGAAAATGGCTTTGATGGTCTTTTATTCCACAAGAGGATGACATTGTATGATATGCATGGATCTGGGAATTGTCCATAAAGAGTGCTTTATTGGTGAGATCCCATAAATGTTTACTTTTGTCCCAAATGGATTTGTACCGGGGGGAAATTATGGAATGTCAGTGCCCTCTAGTGGTCAATGGTTTGACATTTCAAGTTATTTCCTGCTGTATAATTACTTTAGCCTAGAAAGATAATGTACAGAAGAAGAAGAAGACTGGTTGACTGAGTTTATAGGACATAACACCAGTGAGAAGTGTTTGTCACATTCTTTTTTCTTTGCTTTCAGTCGGCCTTGCAGTGGTGGAAAGTAACTAAGTACATTTACTCAAGTACTGTACTTAAGAACAATTTTGAGGTATTTCTACTTTATTTGAGTATTTCCAATTTCCAATACTTTTACTTCTACTCCACTACATCTCAGAGGCAAATATTGTACCTTTACTCCACTACAATTATTTGAACACTTTAGTTACTAGTTACTTTGTAGATTTTGATTGAGCCCTATGTACATTTTGGCCATTTGAAAATAGCTGATCTACAAGCTCACAATGCGTCACGATGCAACGCATTGTGAGCTTATAGATCTGCTATTTTCAAAATGTGTTTATACATTTGAAAACTTGAAATGGGACATTCTGCTTAATGAGTACTTTTACTTTTGGTACTTTAAGTACATTTTGATGCCAATACTTTTGCACTTTTACTCAAGTCAATTTTGAATTCTGGACTTTTACTTGAAACAGAGTACTTCTGCATTGCAGTATTGATTACTTGAGTAAAACATTTGAGTACTTTTTTCCACCACTGCTTGTAACTCAATGTCATAAAGCCTATAGGTGCAAAGTCTACTGTGTCTTGTGATGATACACACTCAGAGAGACTGACCCACCATGAGCGTGTCAACTATGCAGGACAATAATGTCTATTTCCTCTTCTCCTTTATCGTACTCAGTCGTAGTAGGCGATAGTGGCATGAGAGGGCCACAGAGTAGGATCAGTTATGTGTGCAGCTGGGCAGTGAAACAATGGGGAATCTGGTGACTGCAGCCTGCCCTGCCAGTGGAGATGGAAGAGCCAGGGACTATATTTTGCTTTATCCTTGCCTGGTGTGTGACCCGGCTGGGGCTCTGCCTAGCTGGAGAGAGGTAGGCCTATACATGTGAACTTAACATGGCACAGAGATCTCTTTGTGGAATGTCTTCTTCTCACTTTACCTATAGGCTATTTCTCTCTGTCTTTTTCTGGGGCACTGGAAAGCAGTGCATGGTGGAAAAAGTACTCATTTTTTTTACTTAGGTAAAAGTATTAATGTAGAAATACTCTGTTGCAAGTAAAAGTCCGGAATTCTAAATTGACTTGAGCAAAAGTACAAAAGTATTGGTATCAAAATGTACTTAAAGTACCAAAAGTATAAAGTACTCATTATGCAGAGTGTCCCATTTCGCAAGTTTTTAAATGTATAAAAATCTTTTGAAAACAGCAGATCTACAAGCTCACAATGCGACGCATTGTGAGCTTGCAGATCTGCTATTTTCAAATGGCCGAAATGTATATAGGGCTGAAGTGGTTAATGTATGTTTTGTAATAATAATCAGAATCTACAATGTAACTATAGTTACTAAAGAGCAAAGAGTAAAAGTATAATATTTGCCTCTGAAATGTAGCGGAGTAGAAGTAAATTAACTGAAAACTGGAAATACTCCAGTAAAGTAAAAAAAATACCTCAAAATTGTACTTCAGTACAGTACTTGAGTAAATGTACTTAGTTACTTTACACCACTGCAGAAAAGTAGGGTTAAACTTACACGCGCCATTAAGGAAATGAATGGCATAATTAGCCTACACCTGAATTTCCAGGTATTTAATTGTGCAATAACCGGGTTTGTGGGGGACCAGTGACCATGATCAACCATGAACCTAAGAATAGGCTACAAGGACATTCATTCATTTAAACTGACCCTGTAGCCCGGCAGCCCCTGAGGGGTGGGAAATGTGGTCTATCTGTTTTTTTATTGGTCCAAAATATAGTCTATACAAACATTCATGAAACCACCTGCTGACCTGCTGTCAGCATTGAGCAATCTACTGTATTTTAAATTGGGGGGTATCAATCGTGACCTTTTATAGTTCTCAAATGAAACACCAATTGATTGATTGATTGAATACTTTATTAACACGATTATTAACAGGTAGTACAGTCAAAGGTTATGCTAAATGGATAACACAAAAAGCCCCATGGGGCTTGTTTACATTGTGGTCCATTGTACTCAATTCATCAGTAATACATAGGCTATAATCATCATCAGTAATACATATAGGCCTAATGATCAATGTGTGATGTTGTGTCATTCAGTCACCCATAGGCACTGACTGTACTTATTCTAAATGTTCACATTGGAATAAGCTTTATTCAACGGAAATGTGAATAATACAATATATCAGTGGTTCTCAAAGTGGGGTCCAGAGAGACCCTCAGGGTTCCTGGAGGGAGATCCAAATGGACCTTTACAGGTAAATGTGTACACTCTCAGAGTTATGCGGATCCTTGAAATTAAAAAGTTCTGAGAACCTACTGCAATATATTTATTTAATTGTAGCAGTGGTAAAGAGTAAAAGTAGAGTAAAAGTATCAATACTGCAGTGTAGAAATACTTCGGAATAACAATTTTACTTGAGTTAAAGTACAAAAGTATTGGTATAAAAAAGTACTTAAAGTACCAAAAGCAGAAAGTACTCATAATGGTCCCATTTCACAAGTTTTCAAATATATAAAATGTTTAAAAATCTTTTGAAAATATCAGATCTACAAACTCACAATGCTTCACATCGCGACGCATTGTAAGCTTGTATGGCTATTCTCAACTGGCCGAAATATAAATAGGGCTGAAGTGGTTAATGTATGTTTAGTAATAATAATACAAATCTACAAAGTAACTAGTAACTAAAGTTTTCAAATAATTGTAGTGGAGTAAAAATACAATATTTGCCTCCGAGATGTAGAGGAATAGAAGTAAAAGTACTGGAAATTGGAAATACTCCAGTAAAGTAAAACATACCTCAAAATTACTTAATATTATTAAGTATAAATTAATACAGTACTTGAGTAAATGTACTAAGTCATTTTCCACCACTGGACCTCGGAATTAAAAAGTTGTGAGAACCACTACAATATCATGTATTTCATTCCAACAGTGTCAATGGTGACTCATAGTATATTTTGCGTCTGTCACTCAGTCAGTCATACGTCAGTCACGGGAGTGTCACACACACACGTCACCGTCGCTCTCAGCCAATCACGGAGAGACGTTGAGGCAGGGGGCGGCGGGGCGCTCGGGACGTAAACCCCAGCAACATGGCGACTCTATGGACAGTGTAACGGAGAACTCGGGAGATAACAGCCCTTTTTAAACCGGAAAAATACACACCTTTCCGTCCCTTACGATGTGGTGGGGTTAGCCGGAGCCGCCGCCGCGCACCTAAGCCTGGGAAACGATGCTTGCAGAGGTAGGTTTGTGCGAGAGGAACGGGGCGCGTGCGGTGCAGTTTGTTTTCCCCCCCAGTTGACAGCTAGCTATAGCCCCCGTCTGGCTAGCCTTTCGGACTCTCTCTTTTCCTGGTGTTTCGACCAGGTGGGCGTGGTTTTGAGGTTGGGTTTTTAGGCATAGTTCCTGTGAGGTTAAGGTTAGGGGTTAGGCATAGTTTTAGTGAGGTTAAGGTTAGGGTTAGGCATAGTTTTAGTGAGGTTAAGGTTAGGCATAGTTTTAGTGAGGTTAAGGTTAGGCATAGTTTTAGTGAGGTTCAGGTTAGGGGTTAGGCATAGTTTTAGTGAGGTTAAAGGACGACTTCACCGCTTTTCAACCTATCTTCATATAATTGGTCCTCACTAATACTCATGATAAAATGGTACAATTTTTTTTTATACTCTGCCTGTGTTTCATAGGAGGACTGTTGACAGTCCAGAAACCGTCTACCAGTGACATCATCATTAGGCATGATTTTTTTTTCCAACAAGATTTCACACTTTTTTATTTAGATTTGTATTAACACGAGAACAATGGCTTCTTGTATTGCATTGCAACTTTCCAGGGATAGAAAGCCTGTAGTTTCTATTAGCTTGGATTCCCCATTGATGATGTCACTGGTAGACGGGACTCTGAACTGTCCACAGCCCTCCTCTGAGACACAGACCGAGTAGAAAAAAATTGTACCATTTTATCATGAGTATTAGTGAGGACCTATTATATGAAGATAGGTTGAAAAGCGGTGAAGTCGTCCTTTAAGGTTAGGGGTTAGGCATAATTTTAGTGAGGTTAGGGTTAGGCATAGTTTTAGTGAGGTTAAGGTTAGGGGTTAGGCATAGTTTTAGTGAGGTTAAGGTTAGGGTTAGGCATAGTTTTAGTGAGGTTAAGGTTAAGGTTAGGCATAGTTTTAGTGAGGTTAAGGTTAGGGTTAGGCATAGTTTTAGTGAGGTTAAGGTTAGGGTTAGGCATAGTTTTAGTGAGGTTAAGGTTAAGGTTAGGCATAGTTTTAGTGAGGTTAAGGTTAGGGTTAGGCATAGTTTTAGTGAGGTTAAGGTTAGGGTTAGGCATAGTTTTAGTGAGGTTAAGGTTAGGGTTAGGCATAGTTTTAGTGAGGTTAAGGTTAGGGTTAGGCATAGTTTTAGTAAACTTAAGGTTAGGCATAGTTTTAGTGAGGTTAAGGTTAGGCATAGTTTTAGTGAGGTTAAGTTTAGGGTTAGGCATGGTTTCAGTGAGGTTAAGGTTAGGATTAGGTTTAGGGCAGTGGTTCTCAACCAGTGGTCCGGGACCACCAGTGGTCCTTCTTTGAGGGGGTACCAGGGGGTCCCCAGCAAAAGTAGTTAACAAAGCGTCACAATCATTTTAACTTAGCTTTGGCTATTCAAAAATAGCAGATCTACAAGCTCATAGCGCGGCACTATGAGCTTGTAGATCTGCTATTTTTTGAAAGATCTTGAAAATGTGTGCATTTTAACTCAAATCTTTGCTTCTGGCCTGGGGGTCCCTGGCACAACATTTTCAAATGGGGGTCCGCGGCCAAATGCATATAAATGTAGGGGTCCTTAGCATGAAAAAGGTTGAAAACCACTGGTTTAAGGGATAGGGCATGTAACCACGCCCACCTGGGCGAAGCACCAAAGAAAGAGGGAGTCCTGGCGTCAGGTAAACACAAGTCGAGAGCCCCGGAGGCGGGCGGCGCTCTGCTCTGCTGTGCTCAGCCGCACGCAGACACTCTCCTGTCCGCGGAGGATTAGAGACACACACCGCTAATACGGTTATCTGTTTTTAGGATATCATCCTTTTGCTTCCTCTTCCGCACCTTAAAATACCTACCTGGCTACCGTGAGCTCGAGTTATTAAGCTCTCCCTCAAAAAGCAATGTCGATAATATGCGTGTTATTATGAGGAGCAACGCTTGGAAAGGTTCTGGATCTGTGTCACAACATATTCAGGTGAGACCAGACCTACAGGCGGTTAGCTATGTGGCCATGTCTGTCTGCTGGGGTTGGAGACATGTCATGGACAGGTGCACAGTAACACCACCAGTCAGTGTTATTAACTCTGAGACTGTACTGGTCCATTTGATTGATTGATTGAATATTTTATTAGACAGACCTGTAAAAAACAGCACAAGTAACAGTCAAACACTTTTTCTGAAAGGATAACACCAAAAAAGTCCTTGCGGTCTTGTTTCTATTGGGGTCCTAGGTATTCAATTCATCAATGTCTGGTGCTATTCATAAAATAGCACCAGACATTCAATATCATCACAAATATAAAACACTAAATGGACCAACATTTGATTACAGTATTGTCTCAGATTTACACATGGATACATTAATGTGTGTGTGTGTGTGTGTGTGTGTGTGTGTGTGTGTGTGTGTGTGTGTGTGTGTGTGTGTGTGTGTGTGTGTGTGTGTGTGTGTGTGTGTGTGTGTGTGTGTGTGTGTGTGTGTGTGTGTGTGTGTGTGTGTGTGTGTGGAGCTATGGACATTGTTGGTCATCATCATCATGTTGATGGTGAAGCTGCAGCCTTTTTGGTGCTGTGTTTTGTTCTGTTCATGAGTTATAGGGCATACACTGTGAGTGTGTGTGCACACAGTATCAGTCGTTAGGATAGTACAAGTGTTCCATTTTCTTGACATTCCTGGAGTTTGCAGTGTGGCTGGTTGACTCTGAGTCATCAAGCTAACTTCAAAGCTGTGACTGCTGGCTTCTTTGGGGATGTTTACAGTATAGCACACAATTTAGGCCCTGAACATAAACACCAAAGCAGTACTGTTGTAGCATGCAGCGTTTCATTTTATTTTAAAATCTATATGCCACAGATGACGACACAGGCTTTAGAATGGTATTGTGTCATTGTTAATTATTCAGTTAGTGTTATTAGTCTGCTCTCTATCAACAAGACAAGGGTGCTGTTGCTGGTCAGGGGTTATGGGGTTCAGATTTGAGTTGCAGTTCACAATTTATTTTATGGTCAGCTGGTTGACCACGGGTTTGACTGTGATGACCTAGCCGCTCCGTATGGCAACCTTACTCTAGAGTGAACTGTGATGACATGGTGGGTTTGCTATGCTGACAGGATATGATTTCTCTATACACACTTCCCTCGGTCCCATACGACTGTCTTGAATAGAAAGACCGTTGTACTAGTTCAATGCTGATAAGCTAACATGTTCCACCTCACCTGAGAGGCGAGTAACCTGGCTGCACCAAGCTGCAACCTGGCTGCAACCTCTCCAGCAGTTTAAGTAAAGGTTTATCTGCAGTAATGAAGCTTTGGCTCTGGACTGTGCTCCCCTGCATGACACTTACTACCAACTTACTTAATAACAAGTCAGACTGGACAATATAGCTTGCTGCTGCCTAAGTGGCAACGTCACTCTCATGTTTAGCTAATAGGCTGTCGGTTGAATAAACAGGGCTATATTGGACCATCCTGTGACATGTTTAGGCTCTTCAACAACTTTATCTTTAATTAATTGTTTCCGTGTTATGGAAAGAAGAGGCGAGGTCAGGATAGACATGGTAGATATATTGGATGTGAGCCTCCAATGACAGCCTCTGTGTGTGATGGATCACTGTTGTCATAATCATCACAGGAGTGCTGTCTGGAGGACTTCTGCTCATATGCTGCTGTCACTGTCCTTCAACTAGCCTAACAGCATCTATCAGGCCTTCGTTCATTGTGTTTGTCTTAATGCCGATTACTTGAGACATTCAACAGGGAATTTGGTTGACCAACTGTAAACCAACACCTACTCTTGAAAGCAAACCTTTTCTGTGTAAGTTGAGAATGTTTGCAAGCAACAAGCAGGCTAATACCCTGCAAACAGAAAACATCAGTTGCAGTATGGGCTATACATTATCCTGATTTGCAACTTATGTTATTTGACAAACATGTCAACTAACAAACATCAGCTATTTGAACAACATAAAGTATATTGCTGTTGCAGCTATTCAAGTTTAGGGCCAGAGAAACTCCCATTATTAATCATTGAACAGTGGCTTGTCTGGCTACCATTCTAAGAGTCCCTCCATGCTCAGCTTGTTGATTGGGCCATTGCAAAAAAAGTAAGTCAGCCAAAACAATCAAGTCTGGGGTGCTTTATGGTTTATGCATTCATGCGTGCATATTAGTTACACAGTGTTATCTCGCTGCATTACAAGTGGGTGTTGCTATGCAGGCCAAATCTCATTAAGGTGTCTTAATCAAAGCTGATATTAGGCTGGCACGCTGCTCACATCAGGCTTGTCTGTCATCGAATTAATACACAGCTCCCTGCCTGTATCGGTCCGTGCGATAAGACTGGTGAAGAAGCGGAGAGGTCGACATCTTTTTCTAGAGATATGCCAGGTTAATTTCAGGGTCTGATGGAATGGGACTGGCTGTATTTGCATTCCTTTATCGGCTGTTTACAACCATCTTCTCTGTCCTGTGGAAGGTAGGGTTGTGACTTACTGTAAAAATCTAAATTAGTGTACACCAGAAGACATAGAAAGAAGACTAGGGCTGGGCAATATTGAACAAATCAATCATAGTATTTTTGACCAGATAGCCTGCCTACCTCGATGTCGATAATGTGACAATATGACTATTAGTGCTTTCAGAAGTTATTCACATTCAATTAAATTATCATTAGTAACAGGGAGAGCTTCAATTAAATTATCATTAGTAACAGGGAGAGACATTCGTTGTTCATTTCACTCCGCCAGAACAGTCTACTAACTAAACATGTAAATTTAGGAGAAATCACGATATTATATCCATACATAATCACACTGCTTTCCAATTATCTCCAAATCATAATTTTGCCTTAGTGTGGTGTAGGGCACTTATAAGTGCATCCCACATCTGTATCCTCTTTATGTTTAAAAGCCATTGTATTATACATTGGCAGATCTTTGTTTAGAATACTATATATGGAGGATGCTAGTCCTTTAGTAGAGGTAATACGTTTACTAAACATGTGATCCTCCAGGGGGGATTTGTGTGGGATATTTGGAGGGCAAGTAATTTCTACCCAGCCCAAGGCTTGTTTATTCTTCTCCTATACTTGTTGCTCTACTACTTTATGTTAATATGGCTTGGCAAGCGTAGCTAAGGGCAATGGCATACTAGTGTGAGATTGCACAGCACAGGTTTGGAAGTAGCGAGCAGCTAGATTTGTACAGGGTCTCCTGTACAGTAAGTAAGTAGGCCTTGGTAACCAACTGTTCCCGAGCTATGTGGTCCATCCTGCCCATCTCCTGTTTCTGTAATTACACCCAATGGACATGATGCTAGTATGTCACAGGGACTTACCCCCCAATCCAAACCTTGATGCCGAGTGCCAAGCAGGGAGGCATTGGGTCCCATCTTTTATAGTCTTATGTTATGTGTGACCCGGCCAGGTTATTGAACCCCCAACTTCCCAATCTCAGGGCGGACACAAAATGCTGACCAAAATGCTGCTGAAAGTTCGACTGTTTTCTTTTCTTTTCACACTTTCCCAAACTTTATTGTATGGCTAAAGAGTGAATGTGTCAGTTGACGTTTATAAAGCTCTTGCAGACAGTTGATGAAGAACTCTGTATTCGTACATTCTGACCAAGAAGGTTCTAGCTCTCTGGAACGCGTCTGTGTCACTTTAGATTTCTTTGGCTATTCAAAAATAGCAGATATACAAGCTCATAGCGCGGCATGAGCTTGTAGATCTGCTATTTTTGAAAAATCTTGAAAACCCATTTTTTTCTTTTTTTCAAAAAACTGTTAGGATTTAGAAAACAAGGTTCAACATGAAACCATCCAGTGGTCATTTTCCGTAAGGGGCATAATACGCTTCCATATATAGAGCAAGGGCTGGCGAGAACTTCTTGGAACTCAGATTATATAGAGTCTAATCTATTCCCACAACGTGTATCATGGTCTCTATTGCTGATTGACTGCTGTGCTGATTGACTGGTGCATTCTGACCTGGCTATCGTCAATGTGTCAGTTAGCGTAAATGGTTTGGTGACAATGTGTAAATGGTCTATTCACCTTCAGGTGATAGAGGAGGTCAGATGGTCTTGTTGGCTGGATACCAGCCAACTTTCTGACAATACTCAACCGACTGGAGCTGGATTTCAACAACACGAGGGGAAACTCTGTCACATACTATATATGGTTTACTTGTAGGCTGTCTACAATCTGGGAACCCTTTCGGTTTCCTTTGTCTTTGCCTCTGAGAGCACCACCTCCTTTTTCTGTGTACAAACAGGAACTCGGTTTGGCTCCTCCCCTTTCTTAGTCCACTTCCTCCCGGGTGCTTCTGTGTTTATTCCTATTAACAACAACACTACATGTTTCGGGTAGTGGTGCTGACAGATTCTGCTAACAGAGTCTTGAGAGTTTAGGCGGGCTTTGTTTGAACATTTTTGCCAAAATAATTTATAGAGCAATAGAAAATTTGAACATTAATAGAATGGAAATAATTTTTTTATTTTATTTGTTTATTTATTTAACGGGGTCATCCACAACATAATTAGCAATTAGTCTAATTGCATTCCCTGGGCAGGAAGATGTTAAAGTACAGCATTACAGAGTACAGACAATAAATGAAAACAATAATACAGGTTTACCTATAAAACAACAACACTCAGTGATCACATGATTGGTTAGTCTTTCTTGAGTCTTTTTTTTTTTTTTTAAACAAGCCAAACCTTGTGCACTCTCTGTGGATGGGAATTGAGTTACATGTATTTGTCTCTGACTGAAAATGCTGATTGTCCAAAAGCAGTGTTCCTAAATTTAGCCGAGCAGTCACCTCTGACCGATTGCCATGGTCTCCCTAGCATTGTTCATGCAGAACACGCACAAGTGTTCGTGGTGCGAGATCATGTATTACTAGGGCTGGGCAATATGACTTCAAATCTATATCATTTACAAAAGTGATGGGTCACACTCAGAATGACGAGAGTGAGTTAACTTTTTGATTTCTTCTCCATGACTTTACGATGAAGGACAAACGTTTCGGCTATCGAGCCTTCGTCAGTGTCACACTGACTGATTCTGAGTGCGACCCATCACTTTTGTCAATGATATTGGTCTAAGAGGATATCGCAGAGTCAGACCGCGGTGGTAACAAAACGTTTTTTTAAATTAATATCACAATTATTTCAAACTTTTGTTTTGCCTCAATTATGATTAATGAACAACTTTTTTTAATAGTGAAAATAGCAGATCTACAAGCTCATAACACATCACAATGCGAGGCGTCGTGAGCTTGTAGGTCGATTATAAACAAATAATTGTTTTCGTGTTGATTCGTTGATGTAAATTTTTTTTGAAAAAATGATTCTCGATTAATCGAGCAAGATAAAGTCTGTTAGAGGTTCTGCATTTTGGTTTCGATATGTTTTCGGTTAATTGCCCAGCCCTATCATGTAGCCTACACATTTATCAGGCACAAATGAAAAACGGAAAACTGTCAAAGGTCAATAAATTACATTTTATTTCTTCCTTGGCAGATCATTTGTTTAATGTACTAATGTTTAAGTGCACTGGGTAGGTTTTTACTGTATGTGGAAATGAGAGAGTCTGACTAATATTGATGTCTTTTGGAACCAATACTGAATTGTTAGTTTAGCAAAAATAGACATTGTGAGTTTTAAGTCTTACTGCTGAAGTGAACACGCATATTGGAACAATGCAGAATGTTACTGGATTGTAATTTGAAATCATTCACAAATAATATGGAAAAATAAAAAAAGTCTATCTTTAGTTTGGACAGGCCTATATTGGCAGCATGAATTAAACCAACTTGTGTTTGCTTATATGAAGCAAAATAGTATAGCTAGCCAATGAGTTACTTAGTTAGGCTCAGATGTACCGTTGCCTTACCCTGTAATAACAGCTCCTCTGTGCTAAGTAAACGTCAGTTAAAGTGAAAATGACGTAACTTGATTTGAACTCATCAGGTTGAATTCCAATTGAGATTCAGCAGCAGTGTAATGTGACAAAAGAATGTGTGAGACTGAGACAAGAACCAGCCTCCTAGCTAAGGCCACAGCTATTTCCATAGTGCTTGGTCCTGGTAGATTGAGGATTAGTCTTCTGCTTGAGAGTATCACTCTGTGTAAAACCTCCAGCTCTGTCCTTTCACTTTCTCTGTCAGGTTTGGACTGCACAAAATTGAGCAAAAATAAATAAGTAATGTGATATTTCTGCTAAATACTGATATTTGTTCACACGCTGTAATACACATGAACCCTGATTTATTGTCTTTTCCTTCTCTATGTGCTCAGAAGAATTGCGAGTGAGTGGTAATGTTGATAAGAATTTGATTACTAAAATGAAATATTATCTCTGTTGTTGAGTGTGCAATTTAATCTATAGGCCTGAGGTTTGCTTCCATGATGTTTCCATGCGTTCAGTTTATATGTGCGATATTGTGCACTGTGCAGGTAGCCGTAATCAGTTCCCCTGTCACTCTCTCCCAGGCACTAAGCTAAGGAGAGGTTTAATGGGCTCATTGGGATAAGTTAACCCCTCGTCCACTGGTAACACTAGCTACGCTGCCCAGGGTCACAGCTAAGTTCTTGTCATGCGCCCTGTGTTCACAAAAATAGAAACATCCGTGGCCACAGGGATCTGTAGGTGTGTGTAGGTAGGAATGTGTGTGTCCATGCATGTGTGTTGACTCAAGGCAAGAGTCTGGAAGGTGATAATTCTGTTCCCAAGCCACAGATTAAAGTGTGTGTGTGTACGTGTACTCGGTTCAGTCAAGGTCGTTCTGTTGATATGCACTGCATGTTTGTCTTTTTAGCCCTCCATGCATTCATGCCTGCCTTTTTGCGTATTCATGGTTAAATTTGTCACCAATTTTGTGTGTGTGAGTGTGTTCTTCAGAGATCAGAGTGAATGAATAAGCCGACTGTGACAGGCCTGCAGACTGACAGAAGTATGTGTGCGTGTTTGTGCCTGTGTGTGTGTGTGTGTGTGTGTGTGTGTGTGTGTGTGTTAAAGCTAGAGTAGATGAGCTGTTTGGGGTACTAGTAACTGATTACTTACATTATGTGGACTGTCCGGCTTTAAGCTCTGTGGTGTTGACCCTAATGCCAGAAGTGTGGATGGTGCGTGTGTGTGTGTGTGTGTGTGTGTGTGTGTGTGTGTGTGTGTGTGTGTGTGTGTGTGCTGCTTTGTGTTCTACAGCTGTATCATTTGTCCATGTGTAGCCAGGCTTGTATTTTGTGCACAGACTACATAGTGGCCATCACACTTTTTTTTTACACTGACAGTAATGCACACCACACCAAGTGCGTTCCACTCTATTTGGGTTGCGTAAGGAGTTGTGTATGTGTTGCCGTTTGCGACTGGGTGTGGATCACTGGAGCAGATGGTCCATGTTTAAACCCTGTAAGCTGTAATGACTCAAGAGCGCGTCCGTCATCATCGTTGCTCCTCCAGCTTCAACACGGAACAACGCTCATTGACATACTGCGACTGCACTATATGGACGTCACACATGTCTCACATTACCTAGGCTTTGAACTGCATTCAAATGCTTTCTCTGTGATTGAATGATCTTGGCTGACGCGCAGAGTGACCCCACTATTGGAAATGTGTCCCTGAAGAGAGTGTAAAACCCCACCCATCTCCATACAACTTGAAGGCTGAAACAAATTGATTTGAAAAGTTTTTTCTCAGTTGGTAACCGGCCTAGTACTGGCTAACATAACAGATCCTTAAGTTCTTGCTTTTTAACTCTTTAAGACCGGGAAACGCATCTGGTTGTCATTTTTTTAGATATGATATTTTTTTTTGGCGGACATTTGTAACTCAAATCTTTGCTTCTGGGGGTTCCTGGAACTAAACATTTTACAAATGTTCGCTTTAAAAAATATATAATCCGCCGCTATGAGCTTGTAGATCTGCTATTTTTGAACAGCCAAATAAATCTAAAAATGACACACAGATGCGTTCCCGGTCTTAATGGGTTAAGTAAAAAAAGAAAAGAAACATAGCTCTTGGAAGTTAGTCTCAGTAGAGTCAGTCGACAGTAGCTCCCTTTTTGTAGTGATTATGGAAGGTCATGAGGCCTGGCTTTGGCTTTCTGTTATCGTGTGTGTGTGTGTGTGTGTGTGTGTGTGTGTGCGTGTGTGTGTGATGTCATCTGAGCCAGCAGATAGCCCACGAGCCCAGGCGAGGTAGTAATACACGTTGATGACTGTGTTCACTGTAATGGTCTTCTGGTGGAGAGGATAAGGTGCTGTGGCGAACACTGTCAGTGGAGAGAGCTCCATTTGTCTATGCTTGAGAAGGCAAGGTGAATTGTAAACATTATTATTGGTGCTTATTACAGGTCAAGGTGGAGCCCGATAAGGAGGACTACATAAACATCCCTCTCTTGAGTCGAGTTGTTTTGGGTTTATTTTTAAGTTTGTTGCTTTGATGTGGCTTAGAGAGTCTCGTCTGTTGACACAGGACATATTGCATATGCTGCTTATACAGCCATTTACCATATACTAACATTGTCAAGACGTGTGTGTGAGTGCGTGCGTGCGTGCGTGCGTGCGCGCGCGTATGTGATGGCTTCTATATTGACTCAGGCTACAGCTGTGACCATGACCAACCATACACCTAAAATGGTTCTGTAGCATGTCCGTTAATATATGGCACATCAACTATTTTTTACATTATTTTTAGCCCTGACTCCTTTTTATATTTACAATGTGGGATATACCAACCCTTAGCCCAGTACTTCCCAAAGCTCCAGAGACCGTGGTTATCCCCCCAAAACACTGTGGTTAAGATCATGAGAACATAATGCCATGGAACGGTTGTTGTACAGAGATGCAGCTAGAATAGGCTACATGTAAACAAGTTGTGTGTGCTGTGAGCCTGTGAGTGTTCTGTATATGTGCTGTAAACCATGGGCTCTGATTTCCAAGTGTGAATAGTCCAGGAGGACTTACTGTACTAAACCAGTATCCTGTAACCAATGGGGTTTAGGGTTAGCTCAGGCCTTGGAAATGCCAGTGTGAAAAGCTCCACTGAAGAGCCTTCAGTGGGCCTGGAACCCTCATAGAGAACTTTGTTTTGTGTTATGTACCAACGTGGTTCCAGACCTTGCTTTTGAGACCCTTCAATCCGGGAACGCATATGTGTCATTTTAGATTTTAGCTATAGCCATTATTTTATACTTTGGCTATTCATAAACAGCAGATATACAAGCCCCGAGTGCCGCGCTACGAGCTTGTAGATCTGCTGTTTTTGAAAAATCTCGAACATTTGTGAAAATCTTTGAATACATATATTTTTTGAAACGCTAATTTTAACTCAAATCTTTGCTTCTGGAACAACATATGTTGAGATGGGGGGTCCGCGGCCAAATACATATAATTGTTAGGGTCCTTGACGTGAAAAAGTTTGAGCACCACTGATATAGCAACTTAAGTTTTTCTTAATGGGTCAAGACTCATTGCTATGTTCAGGAAACAGTACAACGTTTTAGCCACTATAGTGCAGTACCGAGAAGGATGCAATGTGAATGCAGTTTATCTCCTGTTACA
The DNA here is from genome assembly GCF_963280865.1 of Gymnoscopelus braueri. Classification (NCBI taxonomy): domain Eukaryota; kingdom Metazoa; phylum Chordata; class Actinopteri; order Myctophiformes; family Myctophidae; genus Gymnoscopelus; species Gymnoscopelus braueri. The sequence continues at coordinate 38,008,741 of NC_137613.1, read as the reverse complement.
ATAGAAAGTACCAGCTGTACCAGGGGTCCTTGAGGACCAGTGTCAGAAACTATATAACCTTTTCTGTTCCATATACTGTACAACCCTTTTTTTTCTTCCGGTGAGCGTACAGTAGTCTCTTCCGATCCAGGCCCAAACCTACGCCCATTGTCCCTGTGCGAGTGGTGGTTTGCGTAAGAGGCCCAGCCTGTTTGGATGCATTCTACAGCCCTGAGAGAATGCATACTGCCATGCTTCACGTCTTCTGAGTCATCTTTCAGCCTTACTATTGAGCATAGTGTAAAGTTCTATCAGTTTTCTGTCTTCTATCTGTGATCTACTGTATACGCTCTGATAGGATTTTAACCCATTAAGACCTGAAGCCGATTCTACAAAGTGTCTTCTAATTCCCAACAGTATTCTGAAAAAAAAGACGTATGTTTCTATATCAGCGGTGCTCAAACCTTTTCATGTCAAGGACCCCCCAAAATGATATGTGTTTGGTTGCGGACCCCCATCTTGTTCCAGGGACCCCCCAGAAGCAAAGATTTGAGTTAAAAATGTTCGCTTTAAAACGATCTATATTCAAAGATTTGCACACATTTTCGCGTTTTTTCAAAAATAGCAGATCTACAAGCTCGTAGCGCGGCACTCGGTGCCGCGCTATGAGCTTGTAGATCTGCTATTTTTGAATAGCCAAAGTGTGGTTTTATATTCCATTTGAAAACATTCTTGTTTTAGATGTTGTTCAACAAAGTACGAGAGAAACATAACTGCCAGAAATAATCTAATTCTGATCTTGATCACTTCCACTTGTTTCCTCAGGTTCCTGGCTGGGGGAAGCAAAATGGAGTCATGGGAGTGAGATGAAAATGTTCAGCCCTTAAAGACAATAGAACATTGGTGAATTGGGAAGGAAAGAAGGAAGGAAGGAAGATGTCATGTCGCACAATATCAACAGTTAACTGAATAGTTAATATTGTCGTTTGATCTATCTCATTCTCTTAACATAATTTCACCCAGTAGTAGACAGATGCAGGGACAGTAGGTTGTGCTATCATGTTTAACGGTGGGCCCAAACTATGAGGAGCAGAGCTTCCGTTCACTTGCACTATTCATTATTTCTGTTTTAATATTTATGTCCACCGGTCATTCCAGTGATGCTGCTCGGTAGCAGATGTTCTGAGCTGTGCTGTGAACTCAGGTGTACCCTTGACATTTAGCTGAAATGACTGGATGTCAGAGAAACCTATTATACCCACCTTATCAGATCCAGTCATGGTTTATTTGTTCTGTCCTCAGACATCCAAGTTCAGCAGCTGAGCCCATGGTATATTCTTTTGTATCCCTCTCTTATAACTATAGAAATCCATGTTTTGTATATATTCCCGTTATTTGGCGTTGTGTTGTTTGTCTCGCAAAGAAGAGCACTTCTTTGCGAGACAAACATGTTCCCAAGAAGAGCACTGATGATCACTTATGATATACATTCCTGACAAACGTAACCAAATCCTCAACAGTATTGCACTCTACATTGTCTCAGAAAACAATAGCCTCCTTGTTACGACTTGCCCTCATGCTATACATAGCAAGCTCGCTAGGCAACATCTCCCAAGTCCAACCCATTTGGCAGCTAGATCTAATGCGTACATCATTCTATTGTCAATGGCTACTTACTGTATGGCTTAAAGAACAGTTGTCTTAAGTGTCCTCGGGAGTCTTTTTGTCGCCCCATGTGGTTCTTTGAGGCAAACCACTTATCTCAGGAACGTACTGTACGTAATACAAACCATTTTCTGTATGATCAAATGAGGCTGAAATCATGTCTTTCAGCACTGTGTGCGTGTGGATGGATGTATGTGTATGTGTACACAAGTACATACATGAGAAGGTGTTTGTGTGTGTGTGTGTGCGTGTCATTATCACTATGTATTTGGTAGAATGGTTGTCACCTCAGGATGAGTACTTTAAACACAGTGGTGCTGCATGCTATGCATGGCCCAGTTCTAACTGACACGCCTGCACCTGCTGGAGTGACTATAGTTCCCCTTAGTGGAAAAAAAACTGCTGGGGCAGGCTCTTCCGTCTCTGAGAGATAATTGTTTTATTAGCGGTAGTTTGACAGGTTATGAAAACAAGTGCGACGAGCTGCACAACTGCCTGCGTCAGTCTGGTTGCATGTAAATGGCATATAGCCGACCTACAATGGAATGCGTTTTAGGCTGATATAGAGATGTGGCACAAGAGTGAAGTGTCAATACTATTGGTGTCGTCCACGCTGATATATCCCTCAAGGTGAACTGAGCCTCGGATTGGGCAAACCAGGCAGCAACCGCCTGTTGTTCCAAAAAAAAAAAAAGGTATTTCAATGAGACTAACATCTGGAATGTTGTGTTTGTGGAAACAAATACAAACTACAATGGTTTTCTTTTTCTTGTTGATATTTTTGGGGGGTTTTCTGCCTTTATTGATAGTACACAGTAGAGAGAGACAGGGAACGGGGAGAGAGCGAGACAGAGAGTGACACGCAGCAAAGGTCGTTGGGATCAGGAATCGAACCCGCATTAGAGCTTATATGTGGTCTGCGCCTTAACCGCTAGTCCAGCGCCGCCCCTACAACAGTGTTCTTGACCATGAGTAAGCTGCAGACTAGTTAGGAAAACCATAGCCTACTCACTACAGGTTAATATATTTTTGATTGGTCAGACTCAGGTAGAGCAAACACATCATGTAAATGTACACCTTGAACTTGACATATTTACTAATAGTCTACACTCAGTGGCCACTTTACTAGGTACATTCTTCATTAACCCATTCAATCCGGGAACACATCCGTGTCATTTTAGATTTATTTGGCTGTTCAAAAATAGCAGATATACAAGCTCATAGCGTGGCACTCGGTGCCGCGCTATGAGCTTGTATATCTGCTATTTTTTAAAAATCTTGAAAATGTGTGTAAATCTTTGAATATATATATATATATTCTAAAGCATATATTATATATTCTAAAACATTTGTAACTCAAATCTTTGCATCTGGGGGTCCCTGGAACAAAACATTTTGAGATGGGGGGGGGGGGGAGAGGGGGTCCGCGGCAAAATACATATCTAAAAATGTTTTCTAAATCCTAACAGTATGTTGCTATATCAGTGGTGCTTTTCCATGTCATGGACCCCCAAAATGATATGTATTTGGCCACGGACCCCCATCTCAAAATATGTTGTTCCAGGGACCCCCAGAAGCACAGATCGGAGTTAAAAAAAATCGCTTTAAAACATATTCATAATATATATTCAACGATTTGCACAAATCTTCCACGATTTTTCAAAAAAATAGCAGTGCCTGTATATTTTTGAATAGCCAAAGAAATCTTAAAATAACACATGCTTTCCCGGTCTTAATGGATTAATGCAAACAAACTAACTCTGAACAGAGAGTGGTGTGGCTGCAACTCTGTGTATAAAGTCTGCTGCCAAGAGTTTCAGTTACAGGTCCACCGACATCAGAATGAGCAAGTGACTTGATCCAAGTGACTCTGAGCGTGGTTAGGTTAGTGGTATGATTGTTAGTGCCAGACGGCCTGGTTCCAACATCTCAGAAAGAGTTACCCTCCTGTACAGCACTGGTTCTCAACATAGGGTCCAGGGACCCCCGGGCAGTGGTGGAAAAAGTACTCACATTTTCTACGTAAGTAAAAGTATCAATACTGCAATATAGAAGTACTCTGTTACAAGTAAAAGTCCAGAGTTAAAAAATTACGTAAAAGTACAAAAGTATTGGCATAAAAATGTACTAAAGTACCAAAAGTTAAAGTACTAAAATGTTTGAAAATAGCAGATCTACAAGCTCACAACGCGTCGCATCGCGACGCGTTGTGTGCTATTTTCAAATAGCCTATGTATAAAATAGGGCTAAAGTAGTTCATGTATGTTTCATAATATCATAATTTATATCTGAAAAGTAACTAGTAACTAAAGTTTTCAAATAATTGTAGTGGAGTAAAAGTACAATATTTGCCTCTGAGATGTAGTGGAGTAGAAGTAAAAGTACTGAAAATGGGAAATACTCCAGTTAAGTAAAAAATCCTCAAAATTGTACTTAAGTACAGTACTTGAGTAAATGTACTTAGTTACTTTACACCACTGCCCCCGGGTGTCCTTGGGGGGGTTCCCCAGCTAAACGATTGCTACATTCTCAGAAAATACATGACTGACGAATCGTAGTTGTACCCGCCAGGTGTGTACCTAATAATAAAATGGCCACCAAGTGTATAGACAATATCAGGCGCTTGGGCTGCCCCGATTGATCACATTTTATTTTCAATTACGATTTTGGCTTCCAATGATTATGAACATAAGATAATCGAGATAAAATGATTATTGTGCCACGTTCCATTTCGCAATTGTGCTCTCGTTTTGTCTTGTGTCATAAATCCAGCACACCCCCTTTAGTTTACAGTGGTGCGCGTTGGCTGTCAGTTATGCTGTAGCATGTTTAGATCAGCTTGAGCCAAGATGAGGGAAAATATGGGCTTTGGTCAACAAGAAAGGTAAAACCAGTTCAGCAGGAAACATTTTGGTTTGACCGATTCTTTCATTTTTTAATAAAAGAAAATTCATAGAAATTCAAATACAAAGTGGCCTATGACCACACAATAAAGGAGCAAAAAAACAGAAAAGGTCAAGAGAATCCACTGTTTTTTTTCCTCCATTGTAAACGAGTAATTTTGTTAAACAATCGTGATATCGATATATTAAGCAAAACATATTGTGATTATGATTTTTGCCCTTTATTTGTTTAAATGCAGAGCTAGGCTAAGTTTGCTGCGGTGCGCTGCACACTTAGCTTACTGAAGTGGCTAACGTTAGTGGCTAAAAGCATTGGCACTGACATAGCACTATGCGAAGAAGAATTTCAATAATTAGAAGATCAAATTCATGATGACCGAGCCACCACGCACCGCTTAGTCATTGTAACTAATGTTACCTGTTAACTCAACATTAGCAGCACCACAGGTTTGTGCTTCACCACGTAGTCATGGAGCTCCACAAAAGTAACATACCGGTATTTCTAACTGGAAAAACCCATTGTTTGTGAGTCATATCGACATGTTTTATTAGTCATGTCGAGTCTTGTCGACACTAATTGTTTTGCCATGCAACGAGGTATAAATAGTCCTTAATGATAGCTTATTTGGCACGTTTACCTCATCCACCTGTGACCTCAACACTTAGTTTTATCATGTGGATCTTGAGTTAATGACCAGTTGCCCTTTCTTTAACCCTGTAAGACCGGGAACACATCTGTGTCATTTTAGATTTCTTTGGCTATTCAAAAATATTTATTTATTTCAGAAAAATCGTGAAAATGTGTGCAAATCTTTGAATATATATTCTTTAAAGCGAACATTTTTAAAATATTAGATTTGAGTTACAAATGTTCGCTTTAGAAAATATATATTCAAAGATTTGCACAAATTTTCAAAAATGCCACGCTATGAGCTTGGATATCTGCTATTTTTGAATAGCCAAAGAAATCTAAAATTACACGGGTGCTTTTCCCGGTCTTAATGAGCTATCAGAGATTAGGCTAATCAATCGTTGATCCCTATCGTTGACCCTGTTCTTCCATTTTTCGCGTTGCCATGGATGCATTGATGGATTAATAGAGAGATCTTTTTTTTATCTGTCAGGGAGGACATGGGAGGCGAGTGCATTGAATGGAGGACGGACGGGTGCGACGTGCTCGTATTTACACACTCTCATCGGGATCTTAGCCGCGCTGTGTTCCGGATGTATTGGAGATTTTGAAGGCTCTTACTAAGGGATCCCGATGAGAAGCGCGTCGTAGTCCTCGAGCTTAGCCCTGTATAGTAAAAACAAATCAGTAAATCCTAAGAGATGTAGCATGAGCTTGTTAACCAACATAGCAGGTCAGAGGGTTAGAGAGGGGCCGACACTTGTCAGAAAGTTAAGTCTGGATCAGAATGATCTGGATTTGGAAATCCCACGTTTTGCTATTTAGGACCTGGGTAACCAGTCTTACTTTTCTGCCGGTATTTCTTTTTTTTAAACTAAAATTTTATCCCGCGATTTTTGTAACCCATTTTTTTCACCCGGTGCCAATTTCCTAAGTGATCCTGGGCGCTACACCAGCCCTACACCAGTCCCCTTCAGCCTAGGGAGCTCATTCTTCCTTCAATGCATGAGAGCCAACTGACCTTCTTGTCACCTGACAGGGGGGAGTTTCCCTGGTTGGACGTAGCGCGTGGAAGGAACACGTTATTCCAACCAGTTCCCTTCCCCTCCATCAGGCGCCCCGGCTGTCATGGGGGAGGCGGTATAGCGACCAGGATTACTACATGTTTTTGTGAGGGTATTAGCTACCCTAGGAGACACGGGGAGAACATGCAAACTCCACACAGAGTAGGCCCTTTCACCAACCCCACCTAGGGTATGGGCGCTGATGACGCGGAGGAGAAGACACGCCCCCAGCGCCCACAGCGTCCCCGGCGGGAATCGAACCCAGGACCTTCTAGCTGTGAGGCAACAGCGCTACCGACTGCACCACCGTGCCCCCTTTTCTGCCGGTATTTCAAAGCCAAATTGGCTTGGATCACTCTGATCCAGATTCCAGATACAAACTCTTCAAGATGACAAAATTCATATTAATTTATTTTTTGGAAGAACACATTTTCAAGATTTGATCCAATCCGATAGCCGGCATCCAATCAGATTACTTCTGAACAACCAGGGCCTGGGCCCAGAGTTTAGTTTAGTTTCCTTTCCTGACAATAACAGGAAACCTGAGGATGTGGAACATGCGTTCAGGTCCACACTCACACACTCATTTGTATGCTGTTGGCAGGACAGCATCTTCCCTTATCTCTAAACCTAACCTTGACCCCAGCACCCCTACATCCCGGATCCTAATCCTAAATGCAACCTTATGCTGCTTTTACAAAATGGCCTTACTTTCCAGGATTTTCCTTATCTTTTTGTTCTCATGATGTCATCTGATCCTCACAAAAAGTATAAGCACACACGCGCGCACACACACACACACACACACACACACACACACACACACACACACACACACACACACACACACACACACACACACACACACACACACACACACACACACACACACACACACACACACACACACACACACACACACGTCTCTTACAATACCACAGCATACAGTGCATGTCTCTGTAGTAAAAACAAAAAAAGGTTCCCTGGTCAGGCTGTCAAAAGTGTTGACCAGTTGATTTTATTCTGTTTTGTTCAGAGGAAGCCTGATGGTACAGTACAATAAGCCTTTTGATCATGCCATTCAATGCCATACAATGGTTGCCGCTTGTGATTTTGTTTTTCCTCAGAGGAGAATGAATCATTTTAAAGGCTATTCAAGCAATTTCTGCTTCATATACATGGATAGAGCTTGAGCTTGTCGTGAGACGAGCTTTGAACCATGCTTGGAATCGCCGATACTTTGTGTGTACTTACAGTACAGTACCTACCCTCTCGTCCACTGTCTCAACAACCCACCTGTCCTCTACACACCTCTACATCATGGCTCTGGTCAGCAAAGTTAGTTCAAATGTGACTTTAGAGTTAACTCATGGATGTTTTTCTATGTGTGTTTGTGTTGCAGGCCAGTCTGTCCATCTGGGGATGGGGGGGTCTTGGCGTGGTGCTGTTCTTGGTGACCTTTGGACCATTCGCCATATTCTACCTGGCCTTCTATGTCTTCTGCTTTGTTGGCGGGTGAGTGCAAGTCATTTTTAGGTGGTCAAGTCAGTTTTCAGTACAGTAAATGAGTCCGACCAATTCAGTCGTCTGATATAAGGCTTTAAATAAATGATTTTTAATTCTTTTGAATGGATTATTTATTGGATTATTTTATCACTTGCAAACAAATACAAGTAGTGTTTTCTTCATATTTGGGGCAATAGACTCTTTTAGAAGAAACTTTTTGTTGGCATTATATATTATTATATATACATCAACCATGGAATAAACATTACCTTACTACTCCAGCAATTGGGAGAAGCCATAATAATGACCTAGAAACAAGTACCAGCTGAGGCAAAGGTTGAAAGTTACATTGAAATCCATGATGTTTTTAAGAATAGCTTGTAGCTATTAAATGTTGGCTTAAACAACTGTTAATACAGTGTCATTTATTCTATGTTTATTTGCTTAGAACGGTGATGAGACTGCAGATAATAATGGGCACCCTCTGGCCATTGTGGCCAATCAGAATCGAGTATCTCTATCTCTCTATCTATAAAACATCTCTGGTTCTATTCACTGTGGTTTTCAGGGGCTTTGCAGTCACTCTGCTTTATGGGAAGATCAACTCCGAGAAACACCTAGAGAAGAGCGAGCACTCCTACCTACCACCTACACAAGTTGGCATTCTCAAGGTAACTGCTGATGTACACACATTTATATATAGTACTTAGTATTACAGTCCACTGATTTACATTGACTACATTTGTTTCCCTGTTCCCTAACCTCATCTCTCACTTGTATACACACACACACACACACACACACACACACACACACACACACACACACACACACACACACACACACACACAAACCCTAACCCTGACAATATAAAGTAATTGGATTGTTGAGTGGTAAATGCTAGCTTCTAACTGTCGTAGTGACATTTAAAATGTGCTAAAGCAGTGGTTCTCAACCAGTGGTCCTGGGACCACCAGTGGTCCTTGGGGGGGTAACCGGGTGTCCCCAGCGAAATTGGTTGACATAGCGTCACAATCATTTTAACCACTTAGCTTTGGCTATTGAAAAATAGCAGATATACAAGCTCATAGCGCGGCACCGAGTGCCGCGCTATGAGCTTGTAGATCTGCTATTTTTGAAAAATCTTGAGTATGTGTGCATATCTTTGAATATATATGTTTTGCAAAGCGAAACATTTTAACTGAAATCTTTGCTTCTGTGGGTCCCTGGCACAAAATATTTTCAGATGGGGGTCCGCGGCCAACTGTATATCAATCTAGGGGTCCTTGGCATGGAAGAAAAAGTTGAAAACCGCTGTGCTAAAGGAAGGAGCCAGTAGGATTATGTCTGGGGAAGAATTCAGTGTATATAGACAAACACACACATACAAACAGATTGTGACGCATTGATCGCCTTTGCCAAAGCAAACAAGTTGAGTAGTAGTGGTTTGTCAAGTTTCCCGGAAGCACCTGTGTGAGCAGTTATGTCGGAGATAATGAAAGTTGTAATTGATTTGATAACTCTGCCCGTATGTCTCTGTCTCTCTTCATCTCTCTCTCTGTCAGACTTTGGATGAAATGAAGTTGGAGTTGAAGGCCATAAAGATTGACAGGAGATTGACTGGCTCCAGCTTTATAGATGAACCCTTACAACAAGTATGGATTTCTCTCTCTCTCTCTCTCTCTCTCTCTCTCTCTCTCTCTCTCTCTCTCTCTCTCTCTCTCTCTCTCTCTCTCTCTCTCTCTCTTTCTCCCTCTCTCCCTCCCTCCCTGTTTGAGTGTGTGCTTTCCATACATTTTTATAGCTAGAACGGGTTTGTGGGAGTGCACGCAGTGCTGTTTTCTGTACATTTCATCAGTAAAAGTCTCTTGTAGTTTGTAACTATGTGAAAATGTTATAGCCACCTCTCAAAGCTGCACCCCATGACAATAAAGAAACAAAGAAACGTTCAAATTGAAAAATGGGAGATGCATAAAAATGCCACTCACTTGAGCACTCTCTATCCCCTCGGGAATCGCCATTCCTCTGTGGAAAAGTCTTGTTTTTATGATGTGACATAAGATCATGTCGTAATTTACGGCATTTTCTCTGTTCTACAGATTTGGCCTTGCATCTTTGCTTGTAATGCAGTTTCCCGACCCTGCTACTGTTGGTACTCTATTCCGCCATGTAGTTCACTATCACTACATTCAGGTTTCACCTGATGCATCAGGTCTGACTTAACCTCGTTTCAACTTCCCAGTTTTATCTCCATCGCACGAAGAGATAAAAGCAAGGGAAAGAGCTTCTGCCAAAAGTGTCTAGCCAGAAATATAGGAACTACAAGGCTTTATCCAGCCTACCGGACCTTTCTGTAAAAGAAAGGTTCTATATTATAATAATAATAATACAACTTTATTTGTACAACAGTAGAGCTATCAGAACTTCAGCTGTTGGAACTGAAACAATATAAAATTTAAGCTAATAAATAAAAAACAATCTCCTGATTGGTTAAAGATTTGCAACCCACCTGAAAATGTATTTTCTGTTTATTAAAGTGCTAGAGCGATGGGGAGACCCCTGTTATTGAACAAACATTGTATAGCAATGAATAATATAGTATAGTATAGTGTTAAAGATCAGTCCTACACAGATCTTTAACCTTTTAACACTTTACCTGCCAATCACGAGTATAACCGTTGATGAAAAATACACCCGTTTACTGCCATCCACGAGTATAACCGTTTTTTTTTTTTTGTCTTTTTTTTTTCCAATTTATCCACACAGAACCAGAGATATCACGATCCAAAGATTTCTAGCTCCATTCACTCCTTGGTTAACTTATTACTTTAAAATCCTGTATCTCGGCTCCTGTGTAAAAAAAATTTAAACACTGGCACTGGGGGAAGTAAAATAAAAAAAACCCTCTGGCAGGGAATGTGTTAACAAAAATGTTTTTTTTGTTTTGCCAAAAATGATCACTTCCCCTACCTTTTTTAAAAGGATGCCTGGCTAATAAGCCTAATATGCCTTAATACATTATAATTGCCCTCTATAACAAAAATGTTAAATTTAAAACACCTTAGATATCTTATTTATTTTATAAATCTTTTACTCAAGGTGGACAATGCCTGTCGCAAGTTGATGATGTAATTTGTCCATGTGTGGTCCAGCCCTGTGGAATTTATGGAATGCATGTGCTTAATACTTCCTAAGGAAGCAATTGAGCATCAAAACATACGGTATATATATATATATATATATATATATTATTATTTGCACAAGCATTCCATACATGCCATAGGGCTGGACCACAGATGGAAAAATTTCATCATCAACTTGCGACGGGTGTTGTCCCACTTAAGTAAAAGATTATTTTAACTATTTCTAAATAAATCATTTACATTTTTGTTATAGAGGGCAATTATTATGTATTAAGGCTCATTAGCCAGGGATCCTTTTTAAGGAATCATAAAACAAAATAAAGACATTGGAAACAAGAAGGCAATATTGACGAAACTGTAAAAAGTATTGAAAAATACTTTCTTATAGAAAAATGCTTTAAGAGGGGATTTAAAATAGGATGTTTCAGATACTTGACTAATGACTGCCCTGACGGCAAAGACTCTTGGTCACGGGCTGAGACCTGGAAACGACCAGCAGGGCTCCTCCCTCCCGATCTTAGGGTACATGTTGGTTCATAGTCAGTTCCATACTCAAACTCCATGTTGAAATAGGGGAGGGGAGGGGAGGGGGGGGGGCAGCTTTGAAGGTGTGGTCCAGTAATGCATAGGCTGGCAGGCAGAGTGAACTAGTGCAGACACAGCACTTTGCGGTGGTCACATGACGGTCACTACTCCTCCTGACTATTCTCTCTCTCTCTCTCTCTCTCTCTCTCTGTATCTGTTTCTCCACTCCACTCCAGAGAATGTGTTTTTAGCGCTATGTGTGCCATGCGCTTTAGCTCAGCTACGCATGACACGGTGTAACCTCCATGTCACGCTCCCCGAGAGGCGATTGAAATCTAGCCGTGTCTGACACATTCTTCCTCACTCCCTTCACGCTCGCTCTCTTCACTTTTCTCAATCTCTGACTGGCTCTCCTTTTCTCTGTCTCTCTCTCTCTGTCACCCTGTCCATGTCAACCTTTCACTCTCTCTCTCTCTCTGTCATTCTTTCTCTCCCCTCACTCTTTCTAGTCTCTCCCCTCTTTCTCTCTGTGTGTGTGTGAGATTATATTTAGTTTTGCATTGTTCTCTATAGTATCTTGTGTTCTCAATACAGCAGCAGCAAATGGAGAATCTTTCCAATCTTTAACCTTGATTTAATAAAGTGTGTGTGTGTGTGTGTGTGTGTGTGTGTGTGTGTGTGGGGGGGGGGGGGGTCAGTGTCTAAATAAGTATATTACATTGTACCTATTCCAATTAAAAGCATGTGGTAGCCTTTTGTTATAAATTGAATATTCTTTCAGTGAAGGCATGCAACTTTTCACTTTTAAGTTCGGACAATTACAGTTTGACTTGTGTAATGCCCCTCTGCTCTCCTCTCTTAACTTTTTGCGTTTCTGCCCCACCCCCCCCCCCCCCGCCCTGCTCTTCTCTCTCCCCTAATCTGTCTTTCTCCGTCTTCCTTCCTTAGGTGATCCAGTTTGGTCTGAGGGACTACATCCAGTATTGGTACTACACTCTGAGTGAAGATGAGTCTTTCCTGCTGGAGATCAGACAGACGGTACAGAATGCCCTCGTCCAGTTCTCCACAAGGTGCTTACACACACACACACACACACACACACACACACACACACACACACACACACACACACACACACACACACACACACACACACACACTCACACTCACACTCACACTCACACTCACACACAGTACACAACGTCCAGCTTTACTATGCTTGGTATATTATTGGTACATTTGGACCCATAAAATCTATGGTGAGATCTGAATGAATCGTGACATATTATGGCTCTACAACCAGGGTTGCCAGATCTGCTTATTATAATTTCCCCGAAAGATTTTATTTGAAAATAGCCGATATGCAAGACGCGTTGATCCGCGTTGATCAGCTTGTAGATCTGCTATTTTCAAATAGCTGATGAATATGTTAAAGTGCACATGTGGCCCATGGCCCATGGTCGCTTCTTTTGGGCTGGTTTTCCTAGACCTGGTTGCTTGTTTCTCTCACAGAATCTGGCAACACTGTCTACAACATGTATCTCAAGTACTGGAAAATGAGTGCACATGCATTAATTCATTGGATTATGACAGAGTTGGCTTCAAATGTATGGCCTCTAAGTTTCAGATTTATATTTGAAATGTGCTCTCTGTGTGTGTGTGTGTGTGTGTGTGTGTGTGTGCGTGTGCGTGTGCGTGTGCGTGTGCGTGTGTATAGGTCCAAGGAGGTGGACTGGCAGCCTTACTTTACCACTCGTCTGGTTGATGACTTTGCCACCCACCTGCGTGTCTTCAGGAAGGGCCAGGACCGCCTTGGAGAGAGAGAGGACAAGCAGAGTATGAAAACACACACACACGCATGCACACACACAAACAAACTCATGTCTCTCACATTAATCACTAAATCCAGTGATTCAACCATTTTAACCGGGGCAATTATAGCTATGCTTTAAAATGTTTCCAAATACAGGCTTGTATTCTGTCTGAAAGCATTATTTTAGTTTTCTCCGGGGATATTTCGCACTGACATAGAGTAGAGTTTGGTGGAAGAGGGCAGGGGTTCTGGGCAGTGTACACATTTGGTCCACTCCTGGAACCCCCTAAAGGACATTCGTATTGTCCCAGTGCTATTTGTAAAGCACTTTAACCCATTAAGACCTGAGGCGATTCTTAACACATTGATTGCCTAGATCGAGTTAACTCGTAAAAAAAATAAAAAAATGAATTATATATATTTTTAATTTGACCCAAAGACCAAGGAGATATGATTTTTCGAAGATCTAGACTCCTATCCACTTCCTTGTTAACTTAAAACTTAAAAATTCTGTATCTCGGCTCCTGAGTACTTTATTTTTTTCAATGAAAAATCTCTGGCATAAAACTGCAAAAAATCTGAAATAATTCAGGCAGTGAATGTGTTAAAAATGTTTTCTAAATCCTAACCTTAATCCTTTTCAAGATTTTTCAAAAATAGCAGATATACAAGCTCAAAGCGCGGCACTCGGTGCCGCGCTATGAGCTTGTATATCTGCTATTTTTGAATAGCCAAAGAAATCTAAAGTGACACAGATGCGTTCCAGGTCTTAATGGGTTAAGTTAGATTTCATGTTTGATCGATGCAATGCTTTAATGTATATTATGCCATAATAACATCATCATTGAGTTTATATCGCTAAGAATAAAGCTGAGTGAACGTTTGGTGTCTTCTGCTGGTGGTGGGTGTCCAGGGGACGTGACGGATGAGCTGGTGGATGCCTTCTTCGAGGCAGAGGTGGAGCTGGAGAGGAAGATTTGTCGAGACGTGGTGTGCACCTCGCATAAAGACGAGGAAGGTGAGCAGATTCTCCGTCGCTGTCCTGTCTCGCCATCCGTTTCACACCCTGGCACGAAATGTAAAGTTGAATTGTGTGCATGTGTCGCTAGCACAGGCAAGTGTTAATGTTTGTTTGTGTGCGTGCGTCAGGTTTCCTGAGAGACCTGTGTGAGGTGCTGTTGTATCTGTTACTACCTCCTGGAGACTTCCACAATAAGAACATGAGATACTTCCTCAGGGTGAGTACAACTTAGGAGTCGCACGTTTAGGACATCATTTTAGGATGCCAAATTTTACACATGCCATTTTCACAGTTTCTGTGCCATTTGTAACCCTAAACCTAAAGCGCACCAAAGATGGACAACATGTAAGCTCACAATGTGCCGCACTGCGATGCCTTGTGATCTTGCAGAGCGTTCATTTTCGGTGCACAACTAAATATAAATCAGGCATAACTCTCTAAATCTATCTAAAGGCCTAATTCTGACCCCAACCCCAACCTGATAGTTAATTAAACATCAACTGATGCACAACCTTGGACACATCAGTGTTGTTACCTGGAGTCACTGGGTGTGGCAACAGACACCCTCCTCCAGGCGACCCGAAGGAGGCTGATCAGACCCTGGCCTGTGTCCAAGTGGCATGCTACTGCCCCCACTGTCTCTTGGGGGTAGTTAGAGACCGTGCTAATAATCAATCTTTTCCTAATTGTAAGCATTATCAATCTTTTCCTAATTGTAAGCTTAATTTCTCTTGTGAGGAGCAGGCCCGGCATCAAGAAATTTGTCCTCACCAGTTCCTAGTTCACTCCATATGTTTTTTCTTACATGTCTACATTTTTAATGAGCAGCGGTTAATCGATAATAGAACCGCATAATAATGGTAAACCTGGGGCAACTTAGGGATATTACTTGTCAAAATTATTTTAAAGACTTTCAATTTCAATTTCTTTTAGTTTATTTGACATGCCCCCCCCCACAAGTTTGAGGATAAACACAACAAAGTCCTAAGACTTATTTCCATTATGGTCCACTCACAAGCAACAATTAATCATTTCAAAGCACTTCACAATACAAAATAAATGACAGTGAAATAAATAAATGACATACCTTAAAAAAACTGTCTACAATATACAGTAGTTTGTCTTTTTATGTAAATAATACAAATGAAAAACTGAACAAAAACAAAAAAACTGTGACCTCACTCCTCAGTTTGCACTGCTATCAACCATTAAGCGGTTTTCAGAACTGATGCTGGTTCTGTTAGAAGAATAGAAAAACAGGATTTTGCACATATGCTGATTTTATTTTGGTTGTTGTAGTTGAAGGTGAATGATAGACGTCATTTGTTGTACTGAGATGTTGTGTGTGTGTGTGTGTGTGTGTGTGTGTGTGTGTGTGTGTGTGTATAGGAAGTGTTGGCGCGTGGTGTGCTGCTTCCTCTGATCGACCAGCTGAGTGACCCAGACTACATCAACCAGTTTGTCATCTGGATGGTGAGACATACAAATCCTAACTGTCCATAGCTCTGCTTGCTTATACTTTTGTTGTTATTGTTATTGGTCAAACATGGCATAACATTATTTCGGGGGAAAATTCTTAAAAAAAGAATAAAATGAGAATGAAGCTTGGGAAAATCTCCAAAGAAGCTAACAGTATAAAAAAAATTGTGTGTGTATGTAGATCCGTGACTCCAGCTGTAACTACGAGGCCTTCATGAACATCCTGAAGCTGACGGACAAGACTACTGAGCTGGAGGCAGTCAAGGACAAGGTCCTGGAGGAGCTGGCATATCTGCGCTCCCTGGACACTGCTGGAGACGGTGGGCACACACACACACACACACACACACACACACACACACACACACACACACACACACACACACACACACACACACACACACAGACACAGACACAGACACAGACACACACACCCATGCACGCACTAAATGTGTTGGTAAATGTACCAACATGTGCACATACAGGTACACACACACAGTACTACACTCTAATTCAATAACATACAGACACACAAATGTATTAAGAGAAACCAGCACTAATTCAAATTCATACCAGCAGAATAACACTTAATTCAAACACATATAGACACATGCATTATAATCATCTGTCACTCATCTGTCATCATCCCCTGCTGTCTGTTCCTTTTCCTCTTTTTTTTGGTTTTGACAAATACAAAGTGAAATGCAATAAGAGAAGAATGCCTGAATACGCATAAAGCTTCTTATCGGCATTGGGGTCCATAGAAAGAGATTTACAACTTTCAACCTGGCTTCCCTATTTTTGTGCATGTTTTCAAACATTTGAAAACATTCAAAAATAGCAGAGCTGGCAGGCTATTTTCGCTAGGTGACACCATTGTACAATGAAATATAAAATACAGCGTAAGTGGTAAAAAACAGTACATAAGAACAGAAAAGACAAAAGCAATGACAACATCTGAGCAAACTACGTTGTTGACTTGTTCTTCTTCTCCCAGACATCAATGTGATTAAGAACCAGATAAACAGTCTGCTGTTTGTAAAGAAGTTGTGTGAGATGAGAATCCAGAGACTGCAGTCTGGCAAGGTGAGAATCTACCACACAACTCCCATAGAGTCGCACTGGAGCGGAATTATATTTCAGTCTGAACCAAGTTCACAAATGTATCAGTACTGTCAATTTAGCCTTATCTAATATCAGTATGGGTTCCAACATTCACATATGATTAAGTGTGAAGTGTATTGTTAACCATTTTCAGATCATGATTATGACAAAGAAATAGATGAGACAACAAAGACGAACGCTTTAAAACACTTTTTCTATTTTTAATTGCTGACTTTTACGCTCACGGAAGACGTACACAACCGTTTCAGCACACGTCCTTCAGTGTGTAGGTACAGTCTAGATCATGCACCATCTGTCCTGTTCTTTGGGATTACTGACTCCTGCCTTGACTCTGGTACTGTCTGCTGTGTGTTGTTTTGGATTACCGACTCCTGCTTTGACTCTTGACACCTATACCTAACTATTTTATCCTACGTTTTATTGGTTCTTGACACTTATTCTTACTTGTTTCTGTGTGTCACTCTTACTGCTGTTGCTACCATGACAATAAAGGTATATCGCATCTTATCGCAGATCATGAGTATTATAGTAGTACTTCACCGGTCCAGGAGTAGCAGCTAAGCATAGATCATGAGGATTCCTATTCTGGTCAGGAAACAAACGAAAGAAGTGTGAATGAATCTAGATTTCAGGCAGAGATGAACCAGACAGACAGACAGAGTGTCTTCAGCTAAATTTGCCATTCTGAATCAGAAATTAATCGCCTACATGATTTGTGCAGGTCCAGTAAGACATTTATTTTTCTTCTTTCTTCTTTTTTTTTTATGGGGGGCTACTAAAAAATAAAGTAATGCGTGCTTACGCAAAGTGAAAGAGTGATCTGTGCCTCCTCCTCCTCCCCTCTAGCAGGTCTGTCTTTTCCCTTTGGGAGAGACAACTCCTCTTAATGCCATGTAGACCAATCACACAGACAATTCGGGTGGAAAGATGCTTCCCATGCCTCCCCATAATGAAATGAACTTAACCTGCACAAATACTGTATGAATATGTCTTTATTATAGTCCTTAAACAAAATATTTGTAGTTATCTCACTCGTTGCGGTGGCCACTACCACCATCAGAGCTAGCCTGCCATCTTGTGGGAAACACTGCATTTGGCCTCTGTTTATTAAACCTGGCTTCTTCTGTCATCGTCTTATGCAGGAGGTAGATACCTTGAAGCTGGCAGCAAGCCTTGGCAAGCTGTGCATCATCCCGCTGGAACACATCCTGGTCCACAACATTGCCCTGCAGTTCTTCATGGGTAACTACACATCACACTGCTGCTTAACTCTTTCAGTGCCATGCTTATTTATGGAATTTTGGCTCTGAGTGCCACAACCAAAATTCATTGTAAAAAAAAAGTGCTTAGGAGCCGAGATACAGCCTTTTTTAGTAAGTAGTTAAACAAAGAGTGAATGGAGCAGCAAATCTTCAAATCAACACATATCTTGGGTTCTGAACCTTTTTTTTTTTTTGACGTCTTAGACGTCCTGTGGCACCCAGGGCTATTTAGACGTCGGACGTCTTAGACGTCCTGTGGCACCCAGGGCTATTTAGACGTCGGACGTCTTAGACGTCCTGTGGCACTGAATGAGTTAACACATTCACTGCCTGAGATTAAAACATAGTTTTTTATCCCCATGCCATTGTTTTTTACCTTAAATTGACGATCATTGGACAGCCGCAGAAGCCACGACGTGCACGCGGATGTAAACGAAAAGTGTCCGGGGGGTGGGGGAGGGTCCCGTCTATCCACTGGAACAAAAACATTTCTACGGCGATCGGCCATTTTGGAGTGATCGCCCGTTGAAAATGGCAGGTTTTCACAAAAAAAAGAATCCGAACTAGGAGCGTTTTTCTACAAATCCTAATATAGGAATGGACGGAATTGGAAAGTTTTTTTGGGATGACATCGCATCCTTCCATTCCTTCTAGCAGAGTCGAGGGATCATTCCTAAGTTGCGTTAGAGCGCCCTCTTGTGGAAAAAAAAAAAAAAGCATATAATGAAGTATATTATGCCTTCTTGGCAGGCAAGTGATGGATTTGAAAGAACGCATATAACGTTCTTGGCAGGCAATGTGTTAACGTCACCCGTTAATAAAACATCAACTGACGCACAAACTTGGACACATCATCAGTGTTGTTCCCTGGAGTCACTGGGTGTTTCGGGTCTTGCAACAGACAGCCTCCTCCAGGCGCCCCGACGAGGCTGATCAGACCCCGGCCTGTGTCCAAGTGGCATGCTACTGCCCCCACTGTCTCTTGGGGGTAGTTAGAGACGGTGCTAATTAGGGTTTAGGGTTAGCCTGGCACTAGCCAGACAACGCGATCCACTCACACATGGCATGTGTGAGTGGAATATGTGAATCCGCGCCATCAGTCCGGCCGATGCCAGGCCAGGTTAGTTGAGATGGGTCCCTAGTGTCTCAATTAGCATTTTACGCATTGAGCTGAAGCTTGTAGCCACTTACAATATGAATACAACTGCAAAATGAGCTTTCATTTCTTACATACGCCTTCATTTAAATGCAGTGAATATTAAGAAAGGCACGGCCACATCCATTGTGCACAGAAAATGTTCCAGGGATCAGGTTGTGGAGGGTTGGGCGGGTGGCAGAGAGAGTTACTGTAGGGGTGGTCCATTAGGATGTCACCAGTCAGTAGTTAACCCGTCTAATGCCTTAGGGTTACAACCACCAGAGAATGCTATGAACTGCCTAGCACGAGTGGTCCTGTACTGTATTTGAAATTATATTTCTGGTCTCTATTTTGCAAAAAGGAAACGGCCACTATGGCTGCTGATGGTAGAAAATCTGTGAAAGGGTGCGGACGTGAGATTGAGTAGCAGTGCAACAGAACGAAAGTGACAAAAATGTTGTGTGTGTGTGCGCCTATTTTCAGACTTCATGCAAGCTGCGGGGGCCCAGGCGGAGCTGTTTTTCTGGCTGACGGTGGAAGGCTACCGGGTGACAGCTCAGCAACAGCTGGAGGTGATGCAGGGCTGGCAGAAGGACGGCAAGAAGCAGCCCAGCACAACTAAGGGCCTACTGAAGGCTGCCGCACTGGGAGTCTATGAACAGTACCTCTCTGACAAGGTAGTCTATTAACAGTACACCTCTGACGAGGTACTCTATCTATAGTACCTCTATGGCAAGGAAGTCTATCAATAGTGCCTCTCTGACAAGATAGTCTTATCAATATTACGTCTGTGGCACGTAGCTTGTGAACTATACCTCTCTAACAAGGTCTGTCAATAGTACATCAAACCTGAGAATTAAAACAATAAAGGGATTGAGATTCAAATTAACCCATTAATACCTGGAACGCATCTGTGTCACTTTAGATTTATTTGGCTATTCAAAAATAGCAGATATACAAGCTCATAGTGCGGCACCGAGTGCCGCGCTACGAGCTTGTAGATCTGCTATTTTTGAAAAATCGTGAAAAAATATTTTTCAGATTTTTTTCAAAAAACTGTTAGGATTTTGAAAACATTTTTAAGAATCGCCTCAGGTCTTAATGGGTTAAAGTTAGGACTCTAATCGCATCCTCCTCCCCAGGCGTCTCCCAGGGTGCAGGTGGACGAAGCATCAGTGGTCAAACTGGGAGAGAAGCTGCAGAAAGAGGACCCTACACCGGACATCTTTGACGACGTCCAGAGAAAGGTGGGCTGGCTTGTCTGACAAGTGAAAGTCCTCTGTCTGTCTGTCTGTCTGTCTGTGATGCAGTCTGTTCATGCTGTACATTCAATCAGTTATGGACCTTGTTTTTATGCCTATAGGAGCATTTATTTTTACTTCTAATTACACTTAACATGTTTGAGATGCCTACTTCTCTGCTTTTTATGAGATCCTGTCTTTCATAGGGCTGCACAAAATATATTATCATAAATACTATATAATCAATCATATGTCATATTTGAAATGGAAAATGGTGCATTTTCCATTATATAGTGCCTCTCTCCAAACACTTTACAATGTGCATTACATTAACCCATTCACACACACATTCACATACTGACGGTACAGTACATGATGCAACGCAACAAAATGGCCATAAGTATTTGTGCACATACCGTACATTGTTTGACATTTGCTATGTGTGTACTCCCTCCTCCAGGTGTATGAAATGATGCTTAGAGATGAGCGCTATTACCCTTCGTTCAAGCAGAGTCCTCTTTATGTCCGCATGCTAGCTGAGTTGGACATGCTGAAGGAGCCCAGCTACAGGGGATCAGATGACGGAGAAGGAGGTGTGTGTGTGTGTGTGTGTGTATGGCTCATGTGCCGTATTGTTTATTTTCTGAGGACGGAGATGAGGAAAATCCTGTAAGTGGGGACATAGCAAAAATATTTGCTGGTGTAGTTTATTAAAAGTCAAAAGGTCCTCAACGCTATAGTCATTCAAGCCGGTGTGCGTTGCTATTTTTGGCTCAACATTCCCTCAGTTTACCTACTCTGTCCATCTAGGTAACTTCAGCCATTCAGTAGAGTCGGCTCAGCTGCTTTTACTTTTTAACTTGCTAAAGCTGTTCATCTCTTTTACTCCACAGAATCTTTCAACGGCTCTCCAACAGGAAGTATAAGCCTTGTAAGTTAGACTCGCCTCATGGTTTTAGAGTTGGTAGAAAACAACAAGGATGTACAGAGATAACATGTCTGGCTGTGAGATAATAAACTTGCCTTACACTTTTCCAAGCACAGTTTTTACACAGAAATAAAGTACAAAAAAACACAAATACACATAGAACAACAAAATGATGGCATAATAATCAGATATGAATGACTATTTAACACACTTATGGGTTTGTTTTGTTGCATCTTGTGGTTTCAGTCTCTGGATGACCTCAACTCCTGCCACGATGAAACTATGCAGCTACATGCCTTCATCTCTGACACGGGTACACACACAGCACAGACAAGACAATTCATCTCACTAATATCATGATAACTGTGTGTGTGTGTGTGTGGGGGTTTTTGCAGTCATTTACTCACTGATATTGAGCATGAGGGGTATCAAACCTTAAGCTAAAGTTTAACCACTTGAACCCTAGCATCCCTATTCTGGCCATGTCTTAATAGGATAACCTTGCACGAAAATAGCAGATCTGCAAGCTCACAACATGTCACATTGCGATGCATTGTGAGATTGCAAATTGGCTATTTTTGGTGAAGGGTTTTGGTGTAGAGGGGAAAAAGAAGGGGGCCAAGGGTAGAGCCCTGGTGGACCCCGATCAACAAAATCAATAGGGTTTAAAAGTGAAATATGTTGTTCTCTTTGGACTGGCCCTTGTTATAAGCTGGTGCTTTATTTTTTTTATAGCCAAGAGCAAACTTAAGATGGTATCTGAGACCTTTAGCCTGTTTTTATACACTTAACTGCCATATTCTTGTCCTTGTGTCGAAGACTGTGGAATAATGCATGTCAACTTTACTGTCCTAAAACCTTGCCACTCTACAATGCAGAATCGAGAAATCAACAGCATAATTTATACCGTTTACATTGAAAAGTGATGTCAAGCTATGGCTGCCGACAGCACTTCCCTAAACAAACGAAGAGAGATGCAAGGTTTTTGGGCCGTTCTGTATGTGTGGATAGATGTCTGGGAATTAGAGATTGAGAGTTGTAACGGCTTCTGTGGAAAAGTGTAGGGCTGCACAATATTGCAAAACATAATGCAAGTTCTTAGATTCTGCACAGCACCATAATACTTGTTTAAATTAGGAAGCTGAATCTCTTGATATGGATAACATGCAAGTCAATCTTTTGATATCGTTATATTTGTCATATATCGTGCAGCCCTTGTAGACTCGAGCATATTAGGAATGAGTTGTCCCCTACTGCCCCCCCCCATCCCCCCCTTGTGTTTCATGCTACTGTGCTTATATCTTCACCTCCTCAACTCCATTCAGCTGCATGTGTCTTTTCTGTTACTAATCGATTCCACTGTTCTAGCACTCTTTCATTTTTTTCATTCCATTACCTTTACCATTTTTTTGTCTTCCTTTATTCCTTCCTTCCTTTCTTCCCCCTTCCTCGCTTTCCCTGTTATCGCTGTCCAATTTGCCTTCCTTTTGTCATCCACACCCTTTTCCATGTTCATTGCTTCCCGCCCCTCTCTGCACCCATCTGTGTGTGGTCCTGTTGCCTTTTCTCTCTCTCTCTCTCTCTCCCTGCCCTATACATCCTCCGTTTCTGCTCCCCCTTTACTGGTCTACCACCTCCTCCACCCACCTCATCCTCCTCCTCTCCACCCTGGCCTGTGGTTGTATTGCTGGGGCGGGGTAGCTGACACTTATTTCCCCGGCTTTGGGGGTGCTGCAGGGGTGTGCAACGACCATGGCAAGACGTACGCGCTGTACGCCATCACCGTGTTCCGACGCAACCAGGACGGCAGTGAGGACTGCTGGAAGACCTACCGCCGCTACTCGGACTTTCATGACTTTCACATGAGAATCACTGAACAGGTAGTGATGCTGTATGTTCACATGTGTGTGTTTTTGTCTGCACTGTTTTGTGTATGAAAGACATGCATGAGTGTAAAGTACCGAAACCTTGATCAACTGATGGTGGCAGTGACACTAATATTGAAACCAGGGCTGCAAATAATGATTATTTTAGAAATCGCTGAAACAATTATTGTTTTAGCTATAACCACGCAGCTAGTATAAGACAGTCCCAATGGAATTGCGTAACCCATTAAGACCTGAAGCCGATTCTACAAATGTCTTTCTAAATGAAAACTTTTTCATGTCAAGTACCCCCAAAATGATATGTATTTGGCCACCGACCCCATCTCAACATATTTTGTTCCAGGGACCCCCAGAAGCAAAGATTTGAGTTAAAATGTTCGCTTAAAAGAATATGTATATTCAAAGATTTAAAAGAATATATATATATACAAAGATTTGCACCCATTTTCAAGATTTTTCAAAAATAGCAGATCTACAAGCTCGTAGCGCGGCACTCGGTGCCGCGCTATGAGCTTGTGTATCTGCTATTTTTGAATAGCCAAAGTGTAAAATAATGCTTTTTAGCTCAAATCCAAAAATGACACCGATGCGTTCCAGGTCTTAACACTTTGCCTGCCAATCACGAGTATAACCGTTGATGAAAAATACACCCGTTTACTGCCAAAAAAATCCATCCACGAGTATAACCGTTTTTCAAAAAAAAAAAAAAAAAAGTTTTTTTTTTTTTTTTTTTTTTTTTTTTTTTTGGTCTTTTTTTTTCTCCAATTTATCCACACAGAACCAGAGATATCACGATCCAAAGATTTCTAGCTCCATTCACTCCTTGGTTAACTTATTACTTTAAAATCCTGTATCTCGGCTCCTAAAAATTCAAAATTTAAACACTGGCACTGGGGGAAGTAAAATAAAAAAAACCCTCTGGCAGGGAATGTGTTAATGGGTTAATATCTTTACCCAAGAAGTCAAAAACACAACTTTTCATTTTCTACTATGGAACAAAGACAAGCTTTCACGTGTGGGTGAATTTGTAAATAGAACTTTGTCTGTGTCGTTTGCTAGTTCGAGAACCTGACGTCCATCTTAAAGCTGCCTGGGAAGAAGACCTTTAACAACATGGACAGAGACTTTCTGGAAAAGAGGAAAAAAGACCTCAATGCCTACCTACAGGTGTGTGTGTGTGTGTGTGTGTGTGTGTGTGTGTGTGTGTGTGTGTGTGTGTGTGTATCACATGTACTATACCGTGTGTGTGTGTGTGTGTGTGCGCGAGAGAGGAAGAATGTACACATTATTTTCTTGTCTAATTTCAATGTTTGTGCATAACAATGTGTTTGTGTGTTGCATGTGATGTAGTTGCTGCTAAACCCAGAGATGGTGAAGGCGTGCCCTACCCTGGTCCTCCATGTCTATGACTTCCTGGAGAACAAGGCCTACAGCAAGGGCAAGGGAGACTTTGCACGCAAGGTTAGACCTTAAAAAGTTACAAAAGTCATTAATAAACCATTTGAACTACTACCATATAACATGTAAACTAACATCCCCTTGCTGTACACACACACACACACACACACACACACACACACACCCCCCCACACACACACACACACACACACACACACACACACACACACACACACACACACACACACACACACACACACCAGACAAGGTATAGAACATATAGACCTTGTGATCACTTTTGATCTATTTGGATCTCTACCAACTGTAGATAATGACCAATAAGATTAACTATTTAACTAAACAATAAAATATAGTATAATATTAGCATGGTAAAAATGTTTAACAATATATACCTTTTTTATTTCCTTTTAAAGAATTCTTTCAGCAGAAATCAATTCTACATGGTAAGACACCAGTATATCTGCTAGAATGTAGTTTTTCAAAACCAGAATT
This sequence comes from Gymnoscopelus braueri, assembly GCF_963280865.1. Lineage (NCBI taxonomy): Eukaryota > Metazoa > Chordata > Actinopteri > Myctophiformes > Myctophidae > Gymnoscopelus > Gymnoscopelus braueri. The sequence continues at coordinate 37,983,521 of NC_137613.1, read as the reverse complement.
AATCATTTTTATGTGGCCTGATGGACTCGGACCACATACTGTACACCAGAGAGAGGACTAAAGACGTTCCTTTTGAATAAAGCATTCGGTCAGCTATTCTGGTTTTACCCCTAGGTTTTCTTTGCCCCCCCCCTGCTTTTTTAATAGTTTTTTTAAAACCCTCCTTTTTTAGATAGTTTTTATGCAAAGTTTTTTTTATTCTGTACATTAGCACTTTGAGATTTGTTTCAAATGTGCAATATAAAAAAAAAATATATATATTATTATTATTATTATTACCCATTTAGACCTGAGGCCGATTCTGAAAACGCCTTCTAAATCCTGACCTAAGTTTTCTGAAAAAAATCTAATATTTATTTGAAAATGACAAAAAAAACATGTTGCTATATACTGTACAAAGCAACAAGAACCCCAAAAGGGGTTCCCGACTTGAAAGGTATAGTTACGTAATGGGGTTCCAGGTCTAAATGGGTTAAACACTTATTTAGGGTGGAGCCTCGTACCAGACAGAATTTGTCGAACATGTCTCCCCTCAGATGGACACTTTTGTGAACCCTCTACGGAGCTCCATGCGGAACGTGTCCAACGCGGTGAAGTCCTTCCCGGACAGCATGGCTGAGGGCATGGCTAAGGTCTCTGACAACATGGGCCGCATGTCAGAGAGGCTGGGCCAGGATATCAAACAGTCCATCTTCAAGGTACCACCACCATCACAACAGTTATTCTCAACCTTTTTGTATTTCAAGGACCCGCTGTTTGATAAGCCCGCTTGCGGTAATGTCCGTACTCCATTATAGCGACCCGAGTCGCGGAAATATTTCCGTAGTTTTCATGTCATGTACATCCCAAAGACATTATTAATGTGTGATGATGATGAAATGTAAGCGTGCGTCAGGTCTGTCCTCCACCAGAGCATACAAAGTCCTCTACATCAGTGGTTCAGTGGCAAAAAATAAAGGGATATTCACCCGTGACCCACGAAAATGTATCCGTGACCCACAAATGGGTCCCGACCCACTGTTTGGGAAACAGTGCTCTACATGACACCTAATCAACACACCAGCCACAGTGCATCCAGCCAATGAAATAGTGCAGGGTGAGGGTCTACTTGTGACATTTTGCTCCCCATTTTTTTGGTATGGGGTTCTTGATTCCTGTACCAGTACAAAGATGCATGCCAGTCCATAAACATTAATTCTTTCAGCTTCCATAAAAACCCTTCTCTGTCAGCTTCTGGTGGAGGACAGATGTAAACATCATGGGTCAATAACTTTGTTTCTACTATAGAAATGCTTTGATACATTTTTCGTACATACATTTTAGTACACTACATGTCTAACCTGTCTCATATTTTCCATCTGTGGGACTTGGACCATGGACAGTTATACGAGAATGAATTATCTGTTTCACTAGTATGCTCACTCACAGGATTTATTTCTGCGCACAATACCGCAAGCACTGAAACGTGTGAAGTGTTTTTTCCTGTGAAGGTAGCACACGTTTGGTTTTAGCTCATGCAAGTCCACAGCCACAGTATCATACCTGGATGCCAATGGTAGACTCACAGCAAGGTTGGGCACTGACAATAGTGGTACTCTCGTCATTTTTATTTCCAGCACTCATTAGACGTTTCTGTCAGCTGAAAGCATGACCAAACTGTTTTTAAAGCTTAATTAAAGCCCTTTTCTGAAAGCATTAGTTTTACCTGAGGTAAAAATAATTATTACCTATTGCTCTGGTGATTTTAATCCTGCGAAGTCTGTTGTTTTTATCTGACTGGAAAGTTAAAATTACTGACTGAATTACCTGTTTATTTTTGGGAACTAAGGTCCTTTGGTAATACTAGCCCTTTGTAAATAGGCTTCTCATTAATTTAAGCAACTCATTTATTTTTGGCACACAGTTTTCTCCTTAGAGGCTGTAGTGGAGACTCTGTTGAACATTTGGAACAGTGTTTTGAACTTACGATCAAGCATCCCAGTATACAGGCCAGCATGGACCCCATTAGAAGAAGCAGGCAAACTCAAGCCAAGGATAGACCCCTGGGGGACACTGGTCAACGAAGTATACTATACATAAGGGTGTTACAGCCCCAGCCTATTGGAACCAAGGGGCAACATGAAAGTATGTGACTCCTCTCTCTGGAATGTCAGCCATGAAATATTTATTATTATGTTTTATTTTTTATTTAACTTCAGAGTGGGTTGACAGTAGATAATAAGCAAAAGATAAACTAAACAGAAGCCACCCTAACTTACCGAAGCCCAAAATAATAGAAACAAAAGACAACAATTAACTTAACTCCTGGCCACCAAAACAGGAGAAAAATGGAACCAACGAAAATACTACCACCCCTACCATAACCTGGCTGTTAACTCAATTGATAAGTTCAACAGTACAGAAGACACAACATGGTGTGTTTGCCAAACACACCATGTTGAATAGCGAGCGGAGAGAGAAACCTCTATGGAGCTGGGGAGAACCGGCCTCTTCTACTCCTCCACCGTTAGCCTGCAATCAATCAGTTCCTGGACACCACTTCCTCTCAATCCCTCGCTCACTCAATCGGCTCACAAACCTGCAACACATCACACTCAACAGGAGGCTTAAGTGGTTATGGGAAGGGGTTAGAATAAACACAAGCATCAAGTCTGTCCGCTCCCTTATCAGCTCCAGCTAAACCTCTGACCATCCACTGTATTCCTAACCTGGTTCCAAACCATAGACCCCGCCCACTCTCCGAGTGGACTGCCCCTCTTGGTCTGGTGTTGAAATGTGAGCCTAGGATATATTCGGTACAAAAAGTACCGTCCAATGAGAGTCGGAGGTGGGGGTGGGTCTAACAACAATCCAATCAGCGAATATCTGCTAAAACAAGCTGTGCGGATCCGTGGATCTCTTGTGATTGGTTTAGGGAAATTCGAATCTGATTCTGAATCAGGCTGATAATCAGGCTACTGTATTCCCTCTCTTTTCCCAGCCGCCTCCACTCCTCACCAAGTCAGACATTGACCCAGAACACTGTCGAGTCTCTGCTCATCTCGATGACATGGTGAGTCTCTGCAATGTCTATATTTGTATTAAACAACAGCAAGAATACCTATTTGATAATTCCTACAAAACCTCTGCCATCATTGTTTGTTTCCTCATCTCACCCTATCCTTCATCCATCCCTCTATCCCTCTTTCCAGGTGGATGATAACATCCCTCTTCGGGTGATGTTGCTGCTGATGGACGAGGTGTTTGACCTGAAGGAGAAGAACCAATGGCTGCGGAGAAACATAAAGAATTTGCTGCAGCAGCTCATCAGGGCCACCTATGGGGACACCATCAACAGGTCAGAGAGAGAGAGACACACACACACACACACACACACACACACACACACACACACACACACACACACACACACACACACACACACACACACACACACACACACACACACACACACACACACACACACAGAAATGCACATCCAAGACTTATCGACCAAGCCCCCAGAACCGAGGTAGAACAGTGAAGCTGCCGTCGCCTGGTGGTCAAATGTGGCATTGCAGTACTTCCGCATTTAAAACGCTACTGCGCATTCTTCTATTGTTTGAAACCCTAGTGCGCCTGCTCAGTGCTCAAGTCTTCCACATTTGAGCACCACATTTTGGTGTAGAGTGTTCTTCCGGGTGCTTCATGCGCTGGTGAGCAACTTTCATTGAAATGAATAGCCGCTCTCTAGATATATTATAACTATGGTATCGACACAGACAGAGAACACTAGAGTTGCAGTGCTGAGACCTGTGCCTATGTTTAACTTCATCAAGGAACAAGGAGCACTGATGCTGTTTTGCTTCGAAATCTTGTTTCGCCATCACACGCATGTGCAGACCAAGTTCAAGGGCAGCTCAGTGGTAGTTAACTCATTCAGTGCCACTCGACGTCTAAGACGTCCGTTGTATCATAAGCCCTGTGCCACTGGACGTCTAAGACGTCCAAAAAAAAAATATATATATAAAAATAAAAATAAAATCTTATCATGATTTGAAAATGTTCTGCTCCATTCACTTCTTGTTTAAAGGACGACTTCAGCGATTTTCAACCTGTCTTCATATAATTGGTCCTCACTAATACTCATGATAAAATGGTACAATTTTTTTCAACTTGATCTGTGTCTCAGAGGAGGGCTGTGGACAGTTCAGAGTCCCGTCTACCAGTGACATCATCAATGGGGAATCCAAGCTAATAGAAACTGCAGGCTTTCTATTCCTGGAAAATTGCAATGCAATAAAAGAAGCCATTGTTCTCGTGTTAATAAAATTCTAAATAAAAAATGTGAAATCTTGTTGGAAAAAAAATCATGCCTAACGATGATGTCACTGGTAGACGGGTTTCTGGACTGTCCACAGCCCTCCTCTGAGACACAGACCAAGTAGAATTTTTTTTTACCATTTTATCATGAGTATTAGTGAGGACCAATTATATGAAGATAGGTTGAAAATCGGTGAAGTCGTCCTTTAACTTCTTACTGAAAAAGGCTGTATCTCGGCTCCTAAGCACTTTTTTTTTACAATGAATTTTGGCTCTGGCACTCAGAGCCAAACTGCCAGAAATAAGTCAGGCACTGAATGAGTTAAAGGGATGGAACATCTTTTTTCAAAATTGTCAGGGTTTCAAACACACAACACAATTAGCTACAGCAAACTAGCCTCCGCATGTAACCCCACTCTGAATTTTCTCTGCCTGCAGAAAAATCGTGGACCACGTAGACTATATGACCTCACCAGAGCAGGTGGCAGACTACGTCAAGAAGTTCAGGTAACTCTTCTCCTGTGCTTTTAAGTAACTGTGTCACTGTTCTAGATGCTTTGTCCACTAACTAATTATGTGGTCCCCACCCTTCATTCAGGGATTCATACTGGCCCAATGGGATACTGGCTGAGACTCCACCTCGTCGAGACAAGAACATCCGCATGAGGACACGAGTGGCCGCCAAGACCAACCTGCTAGGGATAATGCCAGGTGACTGAAAATACACACACCCTAGGTTAAATTGGTCCAGAAAGTTTCAGCACCCTCGGTTGGAGGAGAAATAGAACAGGATGCCACCTAATATGTCCATGGATTCAGCTACATCCTTGCAAAGTTTTACTTGCGGCATGAACCATTTTATCAGTCCCTGCCCGACAGAAAGATTTCAGAACCTTTTTATTTTTTTTAATTTTTTTTAATAGAGGAGAAATATATTAAAGAAACAAATTAATAAGAATCACTCACAATTACACCTACCTGGGCTCCCAGATCCAACTAAATCCTTCATTAAGGGGCGATCACTCCAAGACGTGTCACTAAAACGTGTAGTCAGCAAAACCGTATACAACACGCATGGTGTGCGTGTTGTATACGGTATTGTGTCTCTATTTCTACATTGCAATGTTCATAGCCCCTATTTGCAAAGACATTTCTGAAGCATCTGCGCCTGTAGAAACCGTCTTGGTGTGATCACGTCCTAAGATGGCTAGTGTGACATGAATGTCAGGTGATTGGGGTCAACACTGCTCTAGAGCATGGAATCACTCCCTCCCTCCCTCCCTCTCCCCACCAGATGAGCTGAAGCACATCATCGGCGCGGACACGACGAGGAAGGGCATCCTACGCGTGTTCGACATGTTCCAGCACCAGCCCATGAACCGACGGCTGGTCTACGTGTTCCTGGAGGGCTTCTTGGAGACCATGTTCCCGCAGTACAAGTTCCCAGAGCTCTTCGTCAAGCTGCACTCCCGTTCGCCACGCACACACAGATACAGCCAGAAACTCAAATCGTCCTCCCTCAAGAGGTGACAGGAGAGGTGGGGCTGGTAGCAGGAGCAGCAGTGCAGTGCGAGGTGACGGGGCAAGAACGTGGGGGTGCGTATTGGGATGTGCACGCATGCACACACAGACACAGTTGAGTGAAGATTCAGAGTTGAGGTGTGTGTGCGTGCGTATGCGCACACATGAATTCCGCTTGTCCACTTCTCTTTTCCAGCGTCCCACTCTCCGACTTTCCAATGTTTTCTTTCCGATGTGAAGAAAATCAAGTGGGGGGGGAGCAGGTCAACTCTAGACCACGCTTCCCTTCTGTATTTCACTGTCAGAAACACAACGTGCACACGCTGTTCCTGGAATTTGCACCACAGAGACTGAAATGTTGCAGTCTTTTTGTTTTAGTCAATGTATTTTTTTTGTTCTTGTTTCTTTCCAGTTTTTGGAATTTTAGTCTGCATTTAGCTTTAGCTGGGCCAGACAATGCTGCTTTCCCCTGGTCTAGCAAGCACACCAGATACTGTATTGTTTTTAACCTGCAGGAGTCACTAGGGGAGACCTACACCTTGCCTTACCCTCCAGTTTCTGAATAATATAGGCTGACTTAACAAAGTCTATCATCCCAATGTTCAGTCATAATTGATTTCTCCCTCACAGTATACTCTCTGTAATAATTGGTCTAAACTAGTATGCTAAGTCATTTTAACCAAGTATGTCAGTAGTACTACATCAGAAAGTCCCAGGTTTTAAAATGTGGCCTATTGGAACAGATATAGGTCTGTAGGTTTATTATCAGAATCCCCCCCAGCTACGAGGACTTAGATTTTTGTTTTTAATGAAATCATCAATACTTGTCAAAAAAGAGGACACGCCCACTTTAATGCTACTGTTGTAACTCCTGCCAACCAAAGCTCCTGCTCTTCCGTATGTGTACCTATGTGATGTGAAGATACTGACAATATTACTGTATATCGCGCACCATGTGAACAAAGGAAACCAGAATGCCAGTGTGAGCTAGTAAACCAGCCTTAATACTACCCATACAGACCAAGAGAGGCACGCTAGTGGTAGCTCTACTTTCACACTCGACTGAACATTACAAAGATATAGAGATATGGAGCTGTATCCCTAGTTCATCACTTTTATTCAGTCTTTAATTTTGTGCAATATTTATTTTCCAGTGCATGTGTTTCAATAACTGTATACTGAAAAAGTAAACCATACTGTTTTGAGAAATGAAATTATAGAAAAAATATGAAATAATTCTCCCCAGAAATGTCTTTTTATCCCAACAACATACATTCCGTTGTTGTAAAAGTACTTTATTTTACAGACTTGTTTTATAAGTCTGAGTTTGTTTTTTTCCCCCCCTCAACTCACTCCTTGTGATTCTGTGGTTTGTGGCACGGCTGTTCTAAGTCACAGCCTGATTGATGACTAGTTGGTTAGCCTCGGAACACAAGACTCCAGCGTCTCACGACGATCCACTAGAGAGGGGTTTATGCATACGAGCCTGTTCTGTTGACTGTGAACAGAACTCATCTTTTGATGTTATGAACAAATATCAGGAGGAACTGCCCCCTCCCCTCCTGTTCGTTGGAATCAAAGGAGAGCCGTGCCCTCTGACCCAAAAGAATCACTGCTGAAGAGCACTTACCGTAGCGACTGTGGGAGACGCTCTCCCATTGGCAGAACGGAGTCCCATTCTGCTGCAGTCATTGGATGGAACTCCATCGCCTGCCGTGATTTGCTTGCATTGAGCAGCCCTGGTGGACTCTGATTGGCCCAGTGTGAGGACATGGACTGGAACCTCCCTTTACTGTTAAAGGGAGGTGAATATTTGTCCCCATACCAGAGGAGGTGAATTGACCTTTTAAAGGGTAGGCTATGTTTTGTGATTTTGGACATCATTTCATTTGTCTCTTACATACCTGTGCTACTTTGACCAGCAGAGAATATCACCAGTCAGCTGTCGGCTGGTGGTGTTTAGTGTCTTGCTGTCAACAAGCATACCAAAGAGGGTAACTCTAAACAAAAGGAATGTGTAGGCTCTACAGGAGGGGTTGGGAGTAAATGGAAAAGTTACAAAGTACATAAAATAAACTATCTCTGATTTCACATACTAAAGAAATAACATAACTATTTTTCTCTGCCTCAGAGTCAGCACACTGACTGCTGTTGATTGAAAGTATACTGTACGTGTGCCATTGGGAATCAAGTCAGATTGTAAACGCATCGAGCCCACTGAGTGAAAATGGTGTCATGCTGCTTTCCTGGGCTGTGATAAAGAGAGCGGTTGGTTACCAAGCTGCTTTACAGCGTGGTTTTGTGTGTTCTTTCCAAATAACCAGTTTGGAATGAGTTAGCTGCAAGACACTCGTAATGCTAGCATCCTGTTCCAGCTGACAATGGAGCCAATATTCTCTGCAGGTACATGAACTACAGGTATGTATGAGACACAGTATATGTAGGTCTAAAATTGCCTAACTTACCCTTAGTATCCAATCACCTCACAGGAAGGCTTGTCTGTTTTGTTTTTTATTTCTAGTATATGAATCTATGATAATGAAATTTGTGCATATCTGTGTACAGTATGTGTCAATAGTGTGCCTAAATGTACTGTCAACTCTATTTTCATATTTTTCTTTATCTAAAAAAAAATCAATCAGAATGTCATGGTCATTTTACGCGACTGAAAAGGATTTTAGGGTGTTTTTTGCATCATGCTTATCAAACTCTTCCTTTGGAACAGCTCAGATCAGTATAACACTAATAAAACAGTAACTGAGACTAACTGATCCACAGTGTATGTGTTATCCTCATTGTGTTTGCGCTATTTCACCTCTGTCTGAACATACGCAAGATAAACTAAACCTTTATTCATCCCTGCAACAGCAGTAAGTGAAACCCAGACAGGTGAGTGTCAAGAGTCAGTAAAAAGGAAATGTGATGTAGGTGATTATTTTGAAATTCCTCAACCACCAACTATTTCTCAAGTCCCTGTTGATCATTGCTTAACTCTTTGACTGCCAGAGTATTTTCATAAAGTACTCCCCCAGTGCCAGCAATTTTCGTGTTTTTTTATTTTTATATTTTGAATTTTTCTCATGAAAATAATTTAAGGACACATAATGTAAAGACCCAGCACAATTCCGCCACTAGAGCGCAGCACATGACAGCTTTGATCATGTCGTTGGGTCTCTCTCACCCTTCTTCATAGATTAGACAAGGAAAAACATGAAAACGGATGTGACGTCCCCCCCATTGTTTTGATCGGCGAAAATTACGTTGTGATATACGACGGCGATGACTGATCGTCACCCAGACCATAGATTATAGAAGAGAAACTGTCCGTTTGTCCGTCATACCGTGTGAAAGACCGTTTATTTACCTATTTTGGACGAAAATGACTGGGGAAAAGAATCAAAAACCGGAAACGGAATCCAGGTCATGAAACCGGATGCAGATGTCCGTGAAGTAAGTGGAACTGGAGAATAACATTGAATATTAAGCAGCATAGCGCAATCAGAGATTAAACAATGAACGCGCGTCCAGCGCGTCGAGCGCGTCGACGGCCAACTGGACAAAGTAGCACTTGACGCGTTATCGCGTCGTCCGCAGTCAAAGAGTTAAAGGGACATTTCGCATCAAACCTCTATTTTTATGAAGTCTAGGACCCATAAACATGATCCTGGTGTGTTTGTGTTTTCTCTGTATTTTTAGATTTGTATCCATATCCTCAGATACTATGAGTCATTTGACTCAGTCTCTATCTCACCTTATTTCCTGACTACATGACTGCAGGTGACTACAGGTGTAGTTCAATCAGCAGTACTCAGTCAGTGGCAGTGCCCCAAAATATTATGGTCATTGTAGTAATGCAGCAGTCCAGTCAAACACACAGACTTCTACATTTTTCTGGCCATAGGGTGCACATTTTGCTACTGTTATCTACTACAAATATTAACATTGAGTGACTAAGTTCTTCCAGGGGTGAAATGCTCCTTTAATAGGACTGGTTGTTAGATTCTAATAGTCGTTGTCACTGACTTAATCAGGTTCAGCTGAAAAAGAAAGGGGATGGGTAAAAGTCTCTCTTATACTCAAGTCCAGGACTTGGTCTTGAATTGGCTATAACTAGAATTAATTTTACAATAAATAAATGATCTGAGCACCAGTGGAGGGGGATGATGTAATTTAGAGATAATAGCTCAGATTTATAGAACGCTTTTCTAAGTACCCAAAGTCGCTTAAAGGGATATTTCACTTTCAAAAACAAATTGGGTCATTTTATTGTCTACTCAGGCTTTTGGGAGCACCCTGGACAGTTTTAAGTTACTTGATTCAATATTTAGATATTTGATTTTTATCAGACACACCCCCTTCCTATACAAACCCATTGTAACTTCAAACTCCATTTTAACCATGTTAGATTAATCAAAAACACCCGTCCTTGGTTCTGGTGACTGATATTGTTCTAATACGTGAGGAGACTGTTTTTTCAATTACTTTTTTCATTTATTTTTAATATGTTTGGAAAATAAACAATTAAATACAATAAAAAACTAAAATAAATGAAAAACGTTATAAAAAAACATGTATTAGGAGAGCAGGATGAGTCAACAGAACCAAGGACGGGTGTTTTTGATTAATCTAACATGTTAAAAATGGTTTGAAGTTAAAATGGGTTTGTATAGGAAGGGGGGGGGGCTGATAAAATGAATATCAAATATCTAAAAACTGTCAGGGGGGCTCACAAAAGCCTGAGTATACCCAAAATTAATTTGAAAGTGAAATATCCCTTTTAGGAAGGAACCAACTTTACGGGGGAAAATTTTATGGGATGATGCATGATTTGTTTTCTCCTCTACCAGGTAAACTACAGTATGTCACAACAAAGAGTTTGGCCTGGCAGTGACTTTACTCAGACTTGGGGTTTAACTTCAGGTAAGGCAATTTGAAATTGGGAACTAGACTTGACTTGGACTTCAAATTAGCTTGTTCGTCAAGAACAAGTGTACTTAATAATAAAATTGTATCAGGCAATATTAGAAATTGACACATGACACATTCTGTTTAGGGTCTAATGTCAACATTGAAAACAAACAAGCCAGTATAAAAACTGAAATTCTAATAGCAGCTTTAAAAACAGGATAGTTTTATATTATTTGTATCGAATGGGTTTGATATTGAGATATTGAGTTTGAGATTGATATTCAAGTGACAAAGTTAATATTTGGTAAGCATAGTTTATTTACAGTCATTGTAGGACACCATTCTGTCAGTCTGGAACAAGATTGTGTTGAATCTGCTTGGCCTGTAATCAGCTGTAAAGATGTTTGTTGGTGGTGGTTCTATCTATTCAGTTCATGATGTACTCTAATCTTCATGTCTTCCCGTCAGCCCTGTGTGATTTTCCTACTGGGTCTGCGATGACAACGATTCCCCAGGAAAACAATGCTGAAAGACAGGAGGAATGATATAAATCTCAAGAGATGGACAGATCACATTAAATTATACAGCGTACGATAGTGTTGTAAATAAGCTATTTTTGCCTTTGACCAACCTTAGACTGGGATCTAATTAAATAAACCTTTTCCGGTTTGTGTCGCAGTGTTATTGTTCCGACCAAGGTGTATTCTTATGAATCATGTTTTTCTGGACTGGCAACACTAGGCTACTCTATTAAAGCATTCGGCATTATGTGGGTGGAATGATAGCATCTACCATGACCATCCATGACCAGTGGTGTAAAGTAACTAAGTACATTTACTCAAGTACAATTTTGAGGTAGTTTTGCTTTACGCCAGCCAGCACGCCCACGTGGGTCCCATATGGGTTCAAGGTGGGCTAAACCATATGGGCCCCATGTCGGCATGTCAGCGGGATCCACTTGGGTCCCATCTGGGATGCCCATGTGGGCCTTACGTGGGTACTACCTGGGCCCCACATGGGCCCCATGTGGGCTTTTAGGTGGGTTCTACCTGGGCCCCACGTGGGCCCCATGTGGGCTTTAGGTGGGCCCCACATGGGCCCCATGTGGGCTTTAGGTGGGTTCTACCTGGGCCCCACATGGGCCCCATGTGGGCTTTAGGTGGGTACTACCTGGGCCCCATGTGGGCTTTAGGTGGGTTCTACCTGGGCCCCACATGGGCCCCATGTGGGCTTTAGGTGGGTACTACCTGGGCCCCATGTGGGCTTTAGGTGGGTACTACCTGGGCCCCACATGGGCCCCATGTGGGCTTTAGGTGGGTTCCACCGGGGCCCTAGGTGGGTCCCTTATGGTTTCAAGGTGGGCTAAACCATATGGGCCCCATGTCGGCATGTCAGCGGGATCCACTTGGGTCCCATCTGGGATGCCCATGTGGGCCTTACGTGGGTACTACCTGGGCCCCACATGGGCCCCATGTGGGCTTTTAGGTGGGTTCTGCCTGGGCCCCACATGGGCCCCATGTGGGCTTTAGGTGGGTTCTACCTGGGCCCCAGGTGGGCCCCAACTAGGCAAGTCTATGTGGGACCGAGGTGGGTCCCAACTGGGATGCCCATGTGGGCTTTAGGTGGGTTCTACCTGGGCCCCAGGTGGGCCCCAACTAGGCAAGTCTATATGGGACAGAGGTGGGTCCTAACTGGGTTTGTTTGTGCAATGGTTCCTTTGATTTCCAACGTGGGTCCTAATAAGATTTAAATATAAATAAAATAGATTAAGCAGCAAACATGAACCGTGTTAATTCTTGTAAACACACCTAAAATAAAAATTGGGTATAACATTTTACACGTCTTCAGTTTTACCAGGATGAAAATAGACAATATATATTTTGACAAATTTATTAAAAACAATATTACAAGATAATGAAAATACAATGAAAATACAAATGGAAATAAATATAGCAGTAGTGTAAATGTGCAGGAAGAGAAGGCACACACATGAAACGTGCAAGTGTACATACAGTATATACATAAAATCACAAAAATGCAACATAATATTCTGACAATGCTCCACAGAGACTATTAACAGAACAAAATATAAGAATAAAAATGGTCCAAAAAATGTATAAATAGTGTATAAGAGGTGCATCAAAAACTTCCATTGTCCATGTAACAGGGCAGAGGGATTCTGAGATCCAGTTTCATGTTGCAGATGAATCTGGGCCCTATGTGTACGTGGGTGTCTCTTGAGCCTTTCTGTTTAAATCCCCAGTGACAGAACCAACCAAGTATTGTGCTGCTAAGGGGAGAGAAAGAGAGACAGAGACTTTGTCTACTAGGGTGGTGCATCATCCAGTTGTGAAAGCTGTCTCTGAGCTCAAACTCTGTTTCCACCTCTATCACAAGCCCCAGTGAACCACTTGGAGAGAGCCTTCTCTGCATCCTTGTGTTCTTCAGTCCTCCTAATAGAAATGACAAGAAGCCAACTGTTAGAAATTATAGAATTATGAAACTTTCCATTACTGTATATGCTGTGGCATGCCTTCTACTGGTATACATCAAATGTGTTGCCAAATTACATTTAAAGTTAGACAGATAAAGGAAAATTAATCACACACACACACACACACACACACACACACACACACACACACACACACACACACACACACACACACACACACACACACACACACACACACACACACACACAGATTCACCAAGACAAGCAGGAAGAATGCCCAAACTGAGCAGCATAAAACAGCATGAAAATAAAGTTTAGCTTGAGAACAGAGTAATGCACAATCTACTACTTAAAGAGATCAGTACTGCATTTAAATATTTACTTACTTAGTTATGAAAGCAGAAATCCATCACAAGGCAATCCTCCTCTCTGCTTTGCTCCTTGAGTCCTTTGTCAGTTTAAATTTGAATTTAGTGGACAAACAGAGGGGGCCTTTAGGACCCAAAGCAAACAGGACCTTTAGCTGTCCTTAGAAATGCCTGAGCAAATAAACAATAAATAAATAACAATAAAATACTAACTGAAAACTAAATACAATGGCCTTGCCTGTCTTAAGTAAAGTGTGTAATACTGCATTAAAGCAACATCACCAGCCTTTATAAACATAACCTGTGCTGATGTAAACATTCGACTTTATAAATGAACACCCGAGCTCTCTCTCTCACACACACACACACACACACACACACACACACACACACACACACACACACACACACACACACACACACACACACACACACACACACACACACACACACACACACACACACACACACACACAGCTCTGTTCAACACAATGCTGTACCCCCTCCAACTGTACTTCTTGTTTTCATTATGTTTTAAAAAAGACTCTCTGTCTTTCTAAAAGGAAGATATGTGTGTCCCCACTGCTGCCTAAGCCAAGAAACAAGGCTTTACAAAAAATATAACTAACTGAAACAGGATTGTGTATTTTCAAAGTTAACTAAAACAATCTATCTGAAAAAGAGCTTGTAGGTCGGCTATTAAAAAAAAAATCCATATTACAATACAAAATTAAAACTAAACTTTAAAGAAATAAATAAACTAAACCACCCAAACCCAGACTAGTCTGGCATGCCTTGAAGTGATAATTTGAATACCCATTGTTCCATTGTTGCTATCTGTGTGTGACCCCCACAGGGTCACACTCAGATAGGGCCATTAACAGGCAGTCAGGGGGAGGGGATTTAGTCTGGACTTGAACAGGATAATACAAATGTAGTTTGACTTGAAGCAGCACATGTAACTGAAAGAAAGCAGAAAGCTCTGAATCCACAAGCTTATGAACAAATTGTATTATCATTGCTCCCTATCACAAACGACACATTTATACTTGTTAAAATCTAAGAAAAAGTGAGTTGGGCTTTAACCACTTAACCCTTAGTAAACTTGTACTTGGTCTGCTCTTTTTTCCCCCTCTACACCAAACCTCTTTGCCAAAAATAGCCGATCTACAAGCTTGAGCTTGTAGATTGGTTTATTAGCCAGGGATCCTTTTAATGGTTACCAGTTAAACGGTTAACAGTTAAACAGTTAACCTGCCATGGCCATCTCTAATAAATAAAAACAAATACTTAAATACTTAAAAATACAATGTAATGTCCAATCTGTATGGTAGAGTATGTTCATACAATATAACTTATACTATATATATAATTGGGGTGGTTGCATTTAGTCTCCCTGCTCTTCTATTGAGACATTTCGATTGTGTCAAAGGTCATGTCTCACCTAGACACAGGATCTGACACAAATTCTGACCTGATGGTCAAGATTGAAATCATCCCCTGAACAGGCAGGCTCTATCTTAATGGTAAAATATGTCAGCACTTGTGCAGGAAACTGGGTTAAAATCTGGGGTAGAAGAGGAAGATATAGTACAACTTAAAATGGGATTGAATAGTTTGTCCGTCTTTGTGAGCTTGTATATTGGCTGTTTTTGGCATTAGTGTTTAGTTTGGCAGTGGTAAAACAAAAAACAAAAACAAATCTGTTAACACATTATTCGATTTATAGTGAGTGAGTGAGTGTGCGCGCGTGTGTGTGTGTGTGTGTGTGTTCCAACCCATGCCCAGTTAGCCCATATGTACATGTCAGTTAGCCAGCATGTACACCACGTGGGAATCACATGGGCTTGCCCACTTCCAACCCATGCCGGTTAGCCCACATGCAGCCCACGCGTGAACCACGTGGGCTTGCCCGCTTCCAACCCATGCCGGTTAGCCCACATGCAGCCCACGCGGGAACCACGTGGGCTTGCCCGCTTCCAACCCATGCCGGTTAGCCCACATGCAGCCCACGCGGGAACCACGTAGGCTTGCCCGCTTCCAACCCATGCCGGTTAGCCCACATGCAGCCCACGCGGGAACCACGTGGGCTTGCCCGCTTCCAACCCACGCCCAGTTAGCCCACATGCAGCCCACGCGGGAACCACGTGGGCTTGCCCGCTTCCAACCCACGCCCAGTTAGCCCACATGCAGCCCACGCGGGAGCCACGTGGGCTTGCCCGCTTCCAACCAATGCCGGTTAGCCCACATGCAGCCCACGCGGGAACCACGTGGGATTGCCCGCTTCCAACCCATGCCGGTTAGCCCACATGCAGCCCACGCGGGAACCACGTGGGCTTGCCCTCTTCCAATCCATGCCGGTTAGCCCACATGCAGCCCACGCGGGAACCACGTGGGCTTGCCCGCTTCCAACCCATGCCGGTTAGCCCACATGCAGCCCACGCGGGAACCACGTGGGCTTGCCCGCTTCCAACCCATGCCGGTTAGCCCACATGCAGCCCACGCGGGAACCACGTGGGCTTGCCCGCTTCCAACCCACGCCCAGTTAGCCCACATGCAGCCCACGCGGGAACCACGTGGGCTTGCCCGCTTCCAACCCATGCCGGTTAGCCCACATGCAGCCCACGCGGGATCCACGTGGGCTTGCCCGCTTCCAACCCATGCCGGTTAGCCCACATGCAGCCCACGCGGGAACCACGTGGGCTTGCCCGCTTCCAACCCACGCCCAGTTAGCCCACATGCAGCCCACGCGGGAACCACGTGGGCTTGCCCGCTTCCAACCCACGCCCAGTTAGCCCACATGCAGCCCACGCGGGAACCACGTGGGCTTGCCCGCTTCCAACCCACGCCCAGTTAGCCCACATGCAGCCCACGCGGGAACCACGTGGGCTTGCCCACTTCCAACCCACGCCCAGTTAGCCCACATGCAGCCCACCTGGGACCCTCATAATTTGCCCAGTTCAAGCCCATGCCCACTTGGTACCCAAGTAGCCCGCATTGGGCCCATATGGGTCCCACGTGGGCGTGCTGGCTGGGAGTATTTCCAATTTATAATACTTTTAGTTCTACTCTGAAAACTTGTGAAATGGGACATTCTGCATAAAGACTGCTTTTACTTTTGGTACTTTAAGTACATTTGATGCCAATACTTTTGTACTTTTACTCAAGTACATTTTGAATTCCGGACTTATAACTTATAACCCTTTTTTTTTTTTTTTACTTCTACATTGCAGTATTGATACTTTTACGTAAGTAAAACATTTGAGTACTTTCTCCACCACTGGTTTTGCACAAACCTATGAATCATCAAAAGGGAGGGAGAGGAATCAACTCACCCAAAGCGAAACTAATCTGAAACACTGTCCCCGCGGTGGTCGGGCCGCCTCGGACCATCGCCTTGCGGGCTCCACTGTACACATACGCGGCGGACAGAAGCAAAGCGCCGCCGGAGAGGATCCGACAGCTCCAGCAGTTCTTAAACAACGGTGCAGGTGCCACTGCCAGTGGCTCTGCAGCTGTTGTAGACGTTGTCGTTGACATTGATTCAGGCGCTGTTGTTGACATTGTCCTGCTATGTGGTCATGTGGATCATACACGAGACAGTTTACAGATCACACGACATGTTCATATAAAACAAATCCGGTAGGCTTATTTATACAGATCGTTCTCACGTGTAGCCTACAAAGCATAAAAGCAAAGTAGAGCTTAGACTGGAGTAGAGTTGTGCAAGACACAAATGACCAAACAATTAAAAGTAGTGGTTCCGGTTCGTGCGTGCCTACGTAAGACTGCGTCCGGTCTTCAAAATAAAGGTTTGTGTTCGTCTTTGTTATATTATTTGTCAATATAAATACACTGTATGTGCAGTCAGTGGTTTCAGATACAATGTCCATTTAATCTAAAGTTAACTGGCAAGATGAGGAAAAACTATCATTACAGTATGTTGGGACCTTATTTTTTAACTCTATATGGTTGTCATGGATGAACTTCAACCTGGGTCGCGTAGTTGAAAGCATATGGAGGAAATACGGAGAAAATGGCCACCGATCGGATTAAAATGCTTTTTATTGAACAATACGGAAGATACGGGTACTTCTGAGGGCCCGAACATAGTAGAAAAATCTGTGGCCATGGTGTTAGCACTTTATATTTGAAATCTGAACGTTTATGTAGATACGGGCCGTAAATGGAGAAAGTGCAAATACCCAGTTGAAGTTCATCCATGACAGTCATGTTTCAGGGCTGGGTCGATGGTGTGGAACCTTTGACCCGTGTGTCCCAGTTTTGACTACTTGTGCTTTGGTCTTTCTTGGTCAGGTCATCTTTATGCAACTGGCATGTCGCCATGTATCCCAGAGCTCTGTGGATGTTCGTCTTCCTTAGTGTTTGTCCGTCGTCATGCCAAACACAAACAGAGAAGGGTGCAGGTTCTTCGTACATCGCAGCAGTGTACGAACACCGGGTGATCCTGAACCCGGATCCAGGCGCTCCTGCGTCCCGTGAGGCTGCGCTGGAGCACATGAAGAGGAACCTGGATGTCTATGAGGAGCAGGCTGCCAGGGCAGCGCTGCAAGTAGGATACTACCTGGAACTAGTTTGTTTGTTTGTGTGTGTGTGTGTGTGTGTGTGTGTGTGTGTGTGTGTGTGTGTGTGTGTGTGTATATATATATATATATATATATATATATATATATATATATATATATATATATATATATATATATTAATCCACTATTTATAAAATGTAATAACAGATTATTTTTTAATATCTAAAATAGCAGATCTACAAGCTCACAACACATCACATTGCATAAATAGGGCTTAAAGTAAGTGGCTATTCAGACTAATCAATTTAGTCGATTATAAATAATCTGACATTTTTCACAATTTGTTGTTGATATATTAAAAAGAAAGAATATATATATATATATATTTAAAAAAACGTTTTCATTCAATTAATAGGAAAATTATAAATAGAATAATCGCTAAGACAATAATAAATGGTTGCAGCCCTACGTCCCTCTCAGGCTCTCACCTCCACTTCTCACAGGGTGTCCAGATCTTGGTGTTTCCAGAGGATGGCATTCAGGGTTTCAACTACAGCCGTTCATCCATCTCTGGATACCTGGAGACTGTACCCAACCCTCAGCTAGAGAGCTGGAACCCCTGTACACAGCCTGACAAATACCCTAAGACTGAGGTACACGCACACAAGCACACTTTTGTATTACTATACTTTTAGGACATATAGGGCAGCAATTTTAGGATTGGCATATTCGGGCGTGCAGGCGGACCTCTGATGTCAAGCTCATGTCACCATGACTCAGCCATAACTATAACATAAGGAGTTACCAATGCAGCTACGCCCAAATATGGAGTGTATTGTCTCACCTCAATTTGTCATCATGGCATAAGGCGAAAACAAATCAGTCAGTTCCATATATGGGCACAAAAGGGACAAGGACTGACAAGATACAGAGATCTCCATCTATGGGCATAAAGGGGACATGGACTGACTAGCAGATACAGAGATCTCCATATATGGGCAATTTGGGCATAATCAGTCGGATGTGGTGCGACATAGGTCCCCCCCGAACCTCTAGTAATCCTAAAACAGAAAATAGACTATCTTCAAGCTCACAACGCATCACGCTCACTGTGACGTTTAGTGAGCTTGTAGATCGCCTATTTTCAGTGCAGGCCACCAGCGCGCATCGAAGACTGTAATCAGGCATAACTTCAAACCGAACCCCTAAACGTAACCTTTAAATTCTTAATTGTAAGTATAATAACTGCAAATATTTTAACCATAAAACAACCATTTGTCTTAGGAGGACCAGGAAGTCGTCACAAAGTCTATTTCTCAAATTCTACTAGACCTGAAGGGACATTTGGCCCTCACAGGGTTAGACGCACACCATTAACCAACCACACTGTCTATCCACCAATCTATAACATTCACAATAATCATAGTACACCTCAAACGCATTTGTGTGTTGATCTCCCCTGCAGGTTCTCGGCCGGCTGAGCTGCATGGCCCGTCGTAACAGCCTCTACCTGGTGGCCAACATGGCCGACCTGCAGCCTTGCAGTGCCAGTCCAGACCCCATGTCCTCCTCCCCCTGTCCTTCTGACGGCCGCTGGCAGTTTAACACAGATGTGGTCTTCAGGTACAACACAGACCTCAGCATAGCAGCATTTATTGGGGAACATTGTTTCTCTTTACTTTTAATCTACTGGAGGACCACCCAGTTTTATATGCATTGATTAGGCCACAGACCCCCATTTATTACTTATTTTTTTGTTGTATTTCTTATCTCTGGAAGCCCAATTTACTCTGTTAATTGAACTCTGAGTGTGTACAAATTGAAGGGTCCATTTGGTTCCATTTGTACACTCAGTTACAGACCCGTAAGGACACTTATTTTATTTTTTTACCACTGGTGGTCCCCAGACCTGACATTGAGAACTAGGGTTCTAGTAGTGATACTCTGTCACTACGTGTATGGTTGTGAGTTCAACTGTCACTGTGAACAACCAAATTATGTTTTTGCTGTTTCTTCATCTGCATATTGCTATGAAAGTAATTGTCTTTATCTTCTTCATCATCTTACTCTTCATCACCTTCTCATAATCATCTTCTGTGCTTGGACCCCATTAATTGCTGCTTGCATCTGTATTTCTTATTTTAACTTGATCTAATTAGTCATAGTCACACCATTGTTTTGGTACCAGGTCCGATGGTCTGCTGGTGGCACGCTACCACAAACACAACCTTTATTTTGAGAATGCCTTCGACAAGCCCCCCAGCCTGGAAGTCGTCACCTTTGACACGCCGTTCGCTGGGAAATTTGGCGTTTTGACCTGCTTTGACCTCATGTTTCATGACCCCACAGTCATACTGTTGGAGAAGGTCAGAACACAACCACAGAACTCATATCCAGTGTCTATTCCATTTCATAACATGCTGCACTATAATTGACCTACTGTAACGTCAATACATTTTACCAAAATATCCGTTCTATCTATATTTTAACCATTGGCAGTCTTACATTACATTACATTGCATTACATTATTATGATAATGATTATTATTTTATTATTATCATATGTCCTAGTGGCTAAAACAATTAAGCATTGCTTAATTGTTTTGCTCTTAATTCATTCACTATGTTTGAAAATGTATTAACGTTTTTCAACATAAAAACAGTTGAAACGATGTGGAAATAATAATGGAAATATTACATTTCTGTTCATACCATTCAGGTGTTTTTAATACAGATTGAATGGAAACAGATCCATCGACTATGCAAAATAATTGCGATCAGATAATTGCGATCAGCGACGATAAATAAAGTCTGATCCAAGCCGTAGCTAATCTTTACGTCTACCATTCCCATCTGTCGCTTTCTCTCAGGGTGTGCGTCAGCTTGTCTACCCCACCGCATGGATGAACCAGCTGCCTCTGCTAGCAGCCGTTCAGTTCCAGCGGGCTGTCAGCCTGGGTGCCAGTGTCTCCATACTGGCAGCTAACATCCGCAGCGACGTGTTGGGCATGACCGGCAGCGGGATCTTCAGCCCAGCCTCGGGTCTCCACCATCATGCCCGGCACGGAGAACCGGAAGAGGGAAAGCTGCTGGTGGCCAGAGTGCCTGTCTTGGACCCACTGTGGATAGGAGACAGAGGGGCAGTGGTGCAGATGGAGGAGAAACCCCTCGATTCTGGATATTGCCTGCAGGAGGACAGTTGTCAGACCGTAGCTTCTCCTCAGCCACCTCCCACTGTAACTCCATCATTCCCTCCATCCTCTGACACCTTCATCTCATCCATGATGTACGACCTCTTCACCTTCGTCCTTCTCCAGGGCTCAGTGGGTGAACTGACGGTGTGCGATGGCCCTCTCTGTTGCCACCTGCAGTACCGGAGGTCCCCAGAGGGTAGCAGTACAGAGCTCTATGCGCTGGGAGCATTTGCTGGCACACACACTGTGAATGGCCGATATGCCCTGCAGGTACAGATGAGAAAGCCTGTTTTGAATTTCTAAAAGTGTTTTAAAAAGACTACTGCAGGGGCTTCAAAGTATACAAAATCTCACAAATTGAATTAGAATTTCCTCCTATTTGGGGTTCCTTGGAATGGAAAGGTTTGGGAACCCCTAGGATGGAAAAGTTATAAAGGATGTCTAATAAAAATCATGTGACCCATTTCCCTCCAAAGGTGTGTGCGCTAGTCCGCTGTGCAGGGATGGAGGCCAGCTCCTGTGGACAGGAAGTGGAGGAAGCAGAGACTAAAATGGACTTCCTGCTAGAGGGGGTGTTTGGTACGCGACATGTGCACCCATCGGTGCTGGCCAGTGGTGTGGTCTTGGAGCAGCCAAAACAGGTGGCCAGGACCAGTGATGGCAGGGTGACCATCAAACACTCAAATATGACAGCTGGACTGGTCACCGCGTGCCTCTATGGACGCATGTATCACCTGGATAAAGACTGATCTGTGTGTTTTGTACCCCAAAGTACAACTGCTGTTGTACTGTTAATGTACCCAAAGGTTCATAATCCTACATAAAGCTACTAAATTAAATATATTTAATTTCCTATATTTTTGTACAGGCCTTAATTTGACAATGTGTATTTTCTGACCAGTGTTTAAATATATTTTTGGTACAGTATACCTGAACACAATTGTCTTTTTATTGCTAGGATATTTGAGCCTAACAATATCTATCTATGTGGTGTTTTTCAGTCTTAGTCCATGTTCGAACTACAGAGGACATTATGGAAGCTGAAGCCAAAGCACTGGGGGTGCAATTCTCTGGTCTATTTGGCTTTGTTCAGACATTAGGCAAATCCGATTTGAACACCAGTTTGAACTTTGACAAAATAAGGTAAACATTTCCATTCTCTGTCACACACTGTTGACTCATTGCGTCATTGTAAAGAGGGTTTTCTTCACAACTTAGTTAGTGCTAGTTGTCACATCAGGGCCCTCTCACAGCACTGAATGGCAGGGCTGTCAATCATAGTCAGTATTATGTCTGTACCATGGTCAGTATCATGTCTCTATCATGGTTAGAATTGTGTCGGTATGATGTAAGTATCATGTCAGTATTAAAGGTAGGTGATTTTCTTTGGCTAAAATAAGTGTTAAATAGCTCTATATTCTGATAGTACTCATTGCTATAGACTCGAGTGTTTGTTCAGTAACAGGAGTCTCCATGTCTCTCCAGCTCTTTATTAAACAGAAAATGCATTTTCAGGTCAGAATACCAATTACCAATCAGGACTGGGGGGGAAATCTCGGGGGAAACAAGTTAACAACAACACTACACTGACTACAAAACTGAAAAACGTTAATAAAAACAATATGCAAGTATAATCAATCAATTAATTCTTCAGCGGTGGTCTCTTCATGTTGTAGTTTAGTAAATTAATGAATGGCTCAAGCTGCTCTCAGAGCCCCTTTTATGCCAGGTGAGTACAGGTGACGGCCCAGACCCCCACCCCTGGCACTCCTGGTACCCCATGAAGACAAAGGCATACATTTGCATCACTATATAGGCAAGGGTCACTCTGCTGAATGGATACGGTGGTGATTAGCTGCCTGCCCGCGTGAATGGACGAGGAGGCGGGCTCTGGCAC
This sequence comes from Gymnoscopelus braueri, assembly GCF_963280865.1. Lineage (NCBI taxonomy): Eukaryota > Metazoa > Chordata > Actinopteri > Myctophiformes > Myctophidae > Gymnoscopelus > Gymnoscopelus braueri. The sequence continues at coordinate 37,960,329 of NC_137613.1, read as the reverse complement.
AAAACATTTTCAGATGGGGGTCCGCGGCCAAATGTATATCAATGTAGAGGTCCTTGGCATGAAAAAGGTTGAAAACCACTGTTCTAAATGGCAGTGGTTTACAAACTTTTTAGCTCAAGAGTCTTGAGGCTTGGGTCCCGGCTCCCGGGGAGACATCAAATTTTGGGTCTTAGTCCCAAGACTCAAGACCCAAAAGAGAAATTTGATGTCTCCCCAGGAGCCTGGGTCTTGACTCAAGACCCAAAAGAGAAATTTGATGTCTCCCCGGAATCATACGAGGAAGTAAAATGTATAATAAGCAAGAAAGGAAACACTGCCGCAATAAATGGATCCAGGGAGAAAGCGTGGCAAAGTATTGCCGACAAATTAAATGCCGTCGTCCAAAAATATATACAATTTATATACAAGTCCATAAATATATAATTCAGTTAGGCTTAAACATGAGGAGTGTATAGTGAATATTGGAATTATCGCCTACTAATCATAATAACATCTTTACCGTGGAATCTACATATGGACACTAATATATCCACGTGACGACGGAGATGCATTGCGGGGTATTTATAGTGGTAGAAGTGTCATTCTACCGCTCTCCTGGCAACGACAAAGAGAAGAGGAAATCGTTATTTTATATATAGATATATAAATATATATATATAAATAAATATAAAAAATAAACATTATAATGTTAATAATAATAATAAATACATATGTATAAGATTCGTCAGTGTCCAGCCGGGACCAGCTAACTCCTTTTTCAGTTTTTTTTTTTTTTTTCATAAATCAACGCTATTGAACCCCCTCTACATCTGTGTAATTTTTTTTTTAATAATAACATATGAAAAGTATTAAAAAGCGCCTCTGACGAAAACTCCTAACTCCATTGGACCCTCAAACTGTCCGTCAAAAACAAACAACTCCCCCCTCCTCTCAGGCTCTCGAGAAGCTCTGCTCTGTATGAGGCAGACAGGGAGAAGATTTTTCAATGCTTTTGGGAGAACATAAACTGGGAAGAGAAGAGAATGTATGTGCAAGGTTTGATAGATGTCACCCCAGTAAAGAGGAGAAGGGTGTCTTCACAAAGGTCATCGGCTCGTGTTTTCTTTTTAAATGTTAATGGACAGAGAATGAGTGTGTGCAGGAGTTTGTTTCAAACATCTCCAAGAGCTCAAGGAGATCATGCCAAAAGACTTTCACAGCTTTTATGACAATCTAAAGCACTAAGAAACACCCACCACACACACGCAACACACAACACACAACAGTGTGATAATAAAATGTTGATAGGTATATGATAGGTAAATTCAACTGTGGTTGTTATTGTTAGTGCAGTAGGCTACAGATTTGATAGGCTAAAGATTCTATTTTTCATGAATGTATTTTGTATTTATATGCCATTTATTTATTGTTGGTGTGCCATGATCGCTTTTGTTAAATACATGATTGAGTATTGAGGCAGAATTGTTTGTTGCACTCAACTGTAGAAGAACAACAGTGGTAACAGTTAGATCCATGGTTGTTTACAATGCATGTTAAAATAAAAGTTGTTTAAGTACAGAATTCAGCTTGATCTATAGTATATGAGGATGGCGCTCACCATAAATTGCTGATCTCCAAGCTCACAATGCGTTGTGATGTGTTGTGAGCTTTGAGATCCATTGCCAGCTGTTCTTATCAATGATGGACAAAACCTCCTAACTCCACTTGCACTGGATTTGGGTAAAGTGGTGATAATATAATGACACATGCAAATATCTGATAATATATAAAGTCACAATACCAAGTTTGATGAGGCAGTATTGCTTTGTTTTAAAAAATATATGGTTTTCTTCATTTTCTGAAAAATTGATATTTTGTTTTTCATTTCCTGAACAATTACCATTTTGGATTTAGCTGGTTCCGGCCGAACAGCAGAGATATATATATTGGCCTACTTTTTACTGTATATGATTAGCATTAAGACCCTTATTAACCTTCAATGGTTCTATTCTGAAAAAGGAGGTTATTGTAAAAAGATTTACGGGTTCCGACATGTTTGTTTACAATGAAGAGTGGACGGCGCTTGGTGCCTCTTGGACCCGGAAGTGACATCGGACTACAAAAAGACGTCAGACTTAAAAACCGAATAGGCTGATGCTTGTCCACAAACTGCATCATGGGAATTGTAGGAACCCAGAGAACGGTCAAAATAGAGATACCTGTAGACAAATAGACAGACAGACGGTGTGGGTAAATATTGTTGTTTCTATAGACTTTGATAAACATAAAATAGGCTTTAGATTAAGAACGTATAACCTTTGGATCAATTTGCACAATGTTGCATCCATTTAATATGCATACAGATATATATCCATTTGAACTGGGTGTGAATTTCAAAGACATCCTTCTGGTTGAAAGCCTTTACAATGATCTTCTATGTAGACGTCTACTAATAATGTGTGCTGTCTCCTAGAAGCTGCACTCGGCCCTCTGTTAGCAGGTGTCATCTCTCCTACTGGCTGGACCAACGTCTTCTACATGCTCATCTCTTCCGACGTCTTAGCATGTCTGGTCAGTAATACATCAGACACTTAAGCCTGATACCAGTAGTGGAAAGTAACTAAGTACATTTACTCAAGTGCTACTGTAATTGTTAGGTATTTTTTACTTTACTGGAGTATTTCGAATTTTCAATACTTTTACTTCTACTCCACTACATCTCAGAGGCAATTGTTGTACTTTTACTCCACTGCAGTTATTTGAAAACTTTAGTTACCAGTTACTTTGTAGATTTTTATTATTATTACAAAACCACTCCAGACCTATATACTGTATATACTTTGGCAATTTGAAAATAGCCAATCTACGCGTTGTGAGCTTGTAGATCGGCTATTTTCAAAGGATTTTTATACATTTGAAAACCTTCTGCACAATGACTACTTTTACTTTTGGTACTTAAAGTACATTTTGACACTTTTACTCAAGTACTTTTTTAATACCGAACTTGTACTTGTATCAGACTATTTCTACAATAGGGTATTGATACTTTTACTTAAGTAAAAAAATGTGTGTACTTCTTCCATCACTGCCTGATACTTAGCAGAGTGTGTGTGTCACACACGACGCATCGCAGCACGACACATTGTGAGCTTGTATATTGCCTATTTTCGGCGAGGGACAGTGCATGACACCCCTGCAACTAAGTGTAAAACAAGCCTAAAGCAAGCCTTAGGAGAGAGCTTTGATTGTGGTTGAAGTCTGACAGATTGTTTCTCCTCAGTTTTTATCCAGGCTGGTTTACAAGGAAGTGCAGGGATGGTGTAGACGCTCCTCACGACTACCAGGGTGAGTGCAGGGCGAGGACTTACGATTATTTATAACCCCCAAAATGTCCTTACAATTTCATATTTAATTCAGTTAATTCACGTTACGTTTGATTCTAATTAATTCAAGTTCATTATAACGTCTTTCTTAAGTTACCTTGCAAGTGTTAACCAGAGTATTTCACATTGGGCCGTGGAACAGTATAAACATACATTTAAATGAGCAGTAGAAGGCGACACAAACTGTTAAACTAATGCATGATGCAGCAGTACTATATTGAAATGTGCATAGTAATTACAGTATTTATACATACTGTACTTAAGAATTGCAATAAAGGTCGCAGACTCCATTTGATGCACATCATTATAAAAAATACTTTTAATTTGTATTCATTACACTCATTTTGGAGTCAACCATGCAGATAAGCGTTACTAAACAGTCTTTTCAGGGACCGATATACCTCCTTACCATCTCAATTTCTGGGTCTTCTTCAGGTTAAAACAGTTTTTAACCTATGACCCCATACTGTATGTAGAGAAATAGTACCAGTAATATATAGTAATATATAGTAATTTGTCATCATGCTCATTGTCAATGTCATTGAACCTTGTGTTGCAGGTTCAAAGAAATCTGAAACTACTTATTCCATGGTGGAGGGAACCACAGCAATACGACCGTCATCACCAGCAGATAAAAGGAGCTACATGTTTGATTTGAACTGTGGTACTACTACATATCAGAGAAATATAATATTTCTGTACTTGTTTGTTATTTTAAATAACTTTTTTGTATGACTTACCAATGCACCTGTACACTGACATCTGAAAATGGATTTTATCATTAAATGCACACATAGTATGTTTTACCAAACGTGTCTCTCTTTCATCAAACTGGTCTCGGTCACCATAGTGACTGTCTGTAGCTACAGAGACTACAAGACTGTCTGTCTGTCTGTCTGTCTGTCTGTCTGTCTGTCTGTCTGTCTGTCTGTCTGTCTGTCTGTCTGTCTGTCCGTCCGTCCGTCCGTCCGTCCGTCCGTCCGTCCGTCCGTCCGTCCGTCCGTCCGTCCGTCCGTCCGTCCGTCCGTCCGTCCGTCCCTCCCTCCCTCCCTCCGGTAATCTCACAAACCGCTGGACTGATTAACGCCACATTTCTTATGCACACTGCCACTAGGTAACATGTTTTCAAGGGTTCTATATATTTGAAATATTGTATTTTTATTATAATGGCTGGACGTCAAGGGGCTCGGACTGTCCAAATTTGGGCAGGGATGACGTATATGATGACATCATCGATTCATTAACTACCATAACTAGCTAGCCTCTTTCACAGTTGGGCTGTCTAAGAGCAAGTAGCCTCGATCTCCAGGCTTTTATTGTTTAGTTTTGCTAAAAAAATAAGAGCCTGGACCAGCACGTCGGTGTACCCGGTATAGGAAGTGTTTCATTTCCCCAACCAACTAGAGTGCAGTGGGCGTCGCTCGTAATGTTGTGTTGACGGGGCGGGGGTTGACGGACAGATCGGTGAACCAATGGGATCAGGCGCATTCTCTCCGCACTGATTTTAAACCCACCCCTCTATACACGAAAGCAGGAAGGCTAGTGCAGCCTAAAGAGCAAGTGAGTGGCAGTGTAATTGGCCTGAAACCTTACCCAAATATGTCATAGATTACTGGCACTAGACTGGCCACATGAAGTCCGAGATCCACTTGAAGACATGCTGATATTTGGCCGAGTCGGACCAAAATCGGTGCGATGGAAACCTAGCCTTAGACCCCATCGTGTTTTGTTCAGACACAAAAACGCTCTTTTAGGTGGTTCGTTGTGAGCTTGTAGATCGCATATTTTCGGTGAAGACATTTGGTGTAGAGGGAAAAAAGAACAGACCAAGTACAGTGCCGCCCCCAGTCACCTCAGTTCACTGTTCACGTTGTTTTTAAGTTGACAGAATTATTTATTTACCAAAATTACATACTAATACACACAAAGGAGCAAGACGCTTAGCGTGTCTTTTGGTTGCTCTCTAGTGGCAGCTGTTTTGTCCATGTTTGTGTTGTGTTTACCCACACCCCCTTGTTAACTGCCACACCTGTCTTGGTTTTAGTGGCATTACCTTCATTGGGCTTATCTGTGTATTTAAAGCCTGTTTCTTGTTTAGTTCATTGCTTAGTGTCGTTGTGGTACACAGTGTGTCTTGTGCCTTTTGTTTGTGTTCTCTGGACCCAAGCCTTTAGTGAATTTGTTCTTCAATTGGATCTTTCTTTAGGTATTCTTGTGTTGGATTTTCTGCCTCTTCTGAGCGTTTGGAATAACCCTCCTAGAATAATTGCGTACTCAGTTCTGACCCTTTTCATTTCTTTTGGGACTTAAATCTGACGAACATTTTAGAAAATAAAGACACACCTTCTTTAATATAACAATACAGTCTCTGTAGCACTTGAGTCGTCATGCCTTTTAGCTCGCCAAAGGTAGTTGGCTCAGCCTGATAGTGCTGAGGCATGACTTGTTTCTCTGCTCTTCCCTGCTTGAACTGTAGTCCACAATAGCCACATGTACCCACTTTAGCGTGGTTATCCAGGTTGATGTAGACTTTGGGGTGACCCAGTGCTCCACCTCCTCCGTCACAGCACACCACTCCGGCCTCAACGAACTGCACCGGCTCCTCTGCCACCAACTCGATCGCAAAGTTCTTGTTCACCTCCTTCTGTCTGCCAACAAACCTGGCTCTCCTGGGGTCTTTCTCATCGAACACCTGACCGGTGTGAGTGATTGGTTCACCAGTCCTGGAGACCTCTCCGCTGTAGCGACAAACAGTAGATATCCTCGGTGGTGAAACAAGTACCTTGGCAATCTTGACAGAGGGCAGAAACCTGCCAGTGGCTATGGTAACCATGCAAGTGACCTTGCAGAAAGTACTAAATAGGCCGTTTAGACAAGCTTATAAAGGCTCACTCGCCAACGCGAAGGTTTACATCACACGGCCACAGACAGTAAGAAGAGCTGCGATCCCGAGCTGATTGCCTAGATATGGAGATGTCTGACGTCATACTACTGATGTCATAGTATTATGTTATGTTTATTTATTTGATATGGTCATCACAATTACATACTACTGATGTCATAGAACTGACTTCTTACATGACCTATATACATCATAGACTGGCCACATGACGTCTGAGATCCACATCCATGCTGTTATGTCTTGATGATATCAAATATTTATGTGTCACAACATAGTTATGAGGATACACCAAGAACGAAAGAACAGTATTTACACAATTTCTCAGGTCAAAATATATGTTTTGAAAAAGAAATGATGCTTGATGTGAAATATTTAGTCTATAAATGACTTGTAGGCCTACATAATAATAATAATGATACAGAGTTACAAAGTGCTTCACAGAGAATCAAACACACTCCATACAACAAGAGATATAGCAAAAAAAGACAGAACATTAAAAACAAAACAAAAAGCAATACATGTTTGTGTTTGAACAAAATGAGTCAAGAAATGTATATGTCCATTGTCCATAATTATTACCTCACCAACTACTGCTAAACTGGGTCATGCACACATCCCATAATTATTTGCCCAGAGACTGGTATTGGGCAGTTACCCAAATTAGTTTGAGTGTCCCAACACATCATTCTTGAGTGGTGGGGTTTCTTTGTTCAGGCAAATTGCTGTAAAAAGTTATTTAAGATAATACAAGATTCATATTCAAGATTCAAAGACTTTGTCACATGCTCAGAGATTACAATTACAATGATATTTAATAAAAGCTTTGTAAAAATACTTTTTGTAACATTTTGTAAAAGTCTCAACTCCAGTACTCTCCAGTGCCCACTTCATAATAGTATCCAGTTAGGCTCTATCTATAATGCCCGCTTTGCGAAAAGTCCACACTTTATCTGGGCATCATAGCTAGATCATCAATGCTCTATTTCCATTTGTAATAATTTTGTGACTTCAAGTAGCTAATTAAGCCATAACACAATTAAGTGACCTGGCTATAACAAGACAATGTGGCAAGAATATTTAACTGTATCTGGTAATTGTTATTGTTATTGTTAATGTATTGTATTGTATCTTATTGTATAGGCATACTACTAGTTATATGTTAGACATATAACTTAGCAGCTTAATTATAAAAAATGTTCATCTTCATGGTGAATACAAATGCCATCCTCCAAATAGACTACTAAAATTGGCATATTGGTTGTTTATTATTTATTTATTAACATCTGGTTCCCTCTAGTGTCCTTTGTGTGTCATAGCTCAATTAGTTCAGAATACAGCAACAGAACACAACAGAGCCTAAGCTCTGTGCATATAAAGTCAGTTAATTTTCAATTGATGTACTTAACTGACTGCTTGGGGGAAAAGGGGTTATTTTTGGTTAAAGCAGATTTATTTTGTGGATTAGATTTTTCTTTTCTTTTTCATATATATAATTTATTTATGTAGCCGATGTATTTATTTATTTATAGACACAATATACAGTCACAGAAGCAAAGTTTAAAACATTGATTAAACAAGGATTTACATCAAGGGTTTAGTGTTTAGTGTGTGTAGTTGTATGAGTTAGATGGATGGTTTTCACTTCTGGTTTATGTGCAAGCGTCTGTTCATTTGCCACCTGAAGCCTACATCTCTGTGTGTGTGTGTGTGTGTGTGTGTGTGTGTGTGTGTGTGTGTGTGTGTGTGTGTGTGTGTGTGTGTGTGTGTGTGTGTGTGTGTGTGTGTGTGTGTGTGTGTGTGTGTGTGTGTGTGTGTGTGTGTGTGTGTGTGTCTTTGAGCATCTTAGCAAGCAGGAAAAGGATGCTTCAGCCAACGACCAGAAGCAGAGGGCTCTGTGTCACACAATGTAGCAGACAGTCATTCAGTTTGTCACCATGAAACCTGCATCCACCTTTATAATATCATGTGAGTACTTCATTTCCATCTTAGTTGACTTCAGTCTTTTTAGTTGATACAAAGCAATAAAGCATCAACTAAAAAGAGTGCTATTTTCACTAACACTCTGCTTTGCACTCATTTTCATTTTCATTTATTTAACGATGCCAATTTGTTAATTGCATGGTCTTCTTTCTCTCAAGTTCAGTCTATTATATTTATATGGCTTATTGTGCATATTGTGTTTTGCATATCACATATAACATTGCTGCTGCTTGCAGCTATATTTATTATTATTATTATTATTATTATAATTCTTTCATTAAATACTTGCAGTTGAGGCTGGCATTTCATCAGCAGGTTTACCACTACCGCTGTGTCTTTACGGTTATCAAACTATAGAACTAGTCAGATTACTAAACAGACCTGGGAGACTTACCCATCACTATTTACCACTTAAATACCTGGGTCCCCCAGCCAGGGGTCTTTACTTGGGCCCCTCCTTTTTTCCCTCTAAACCAAAGCTCACAATGCATTGGGTTGCGTCACACATTGTGAGCTTGTAGATCTGCTATTTCTGCTGAATGTTCACCTATAATGACATGCCCAGAATAGGGATGTGAGGGTTTAAGTAGTGCAAGCAGAAATTATGTTAAAATGAATCCATCTGCAATAGAACCAAATCCACTCAGTTAGTTTTACACCACACATACTGTATATCGCCTGGTGTTAAATGCATCACCTCACACAGACACACACACGCACGCACGCACGCACGCACGCACGCACGCACGCACGCACGCACGCACGCACGCACGCACGCACGCACGCACGCACGCACGCACACATGCACACACACATGCACACACACAAGCAAACTCGAGCAACACTTAAAATGAAATGAACTATTAAATGAACCAAACATAGAGCTGGATCGATTCATTTTAAATGAACTAACAAATATGCCTCGTAACCTTGTTAACCCTTGATTGAGCCAAGCTATAAAACCTGGGTCCTGAGACCTGACGGGCCGGCAGACAGTTTGGGCGTGCAACTAGAGAACCTTAGGTTGACTATCATTACATGTAAGACTCAGAACCAGACATGTGTATTTTAATCTTAGTTAAGATCAAATAAGATGTAGAATGACTGAGCAGTGAGCACATATCTGTTTTCATCACAGTACTATACAGCTCTCATTAACTGTCTGTCTGTCTGTCTGTCTGTCTGTCTGTCTGTCTGTCTGTCTGTCTGTCTGTCTGTCTGTCTGTCTGTCTGTCTGTCTGTCTGTCTGTCTGTCTGTCTGTCGGTCTCTCTCTCTCTCTCTCCCCACACAGTGCTGCATCTCCTCATCTTCTCTGGACCTGTTCAAACAGATGGTGAGACAACTTCAATGCATTGAATTATGGGTAGTGTGAGACAAGCCTTCTGATGTGTTCCAACCATCCTGTTAATACACAATAAACATTAATTCATGGATTTTCAAACTCCACCACAATCCACCTGAACAAATAAATGAATGTATAATTGATATGGATTCATAGAAAGAGAAGAACCAGTATTGACCATTTGAATAGTGTATTAGCATTTTACATTACGTTAGTAGTTAGTTGGTTAGTAGAGCCAAGCTATTCATGCCAATAATTTTTACACTACCCTGAATGGAGCTCTATAACTAACCCTTGTGGATACTGGGGCACTAATTGGCAGTGGTGGACATTATTAAGTGCATTTATTTGTACATAAGTAAATTTTCTTAGTATTTGTTTTAGTTTTTTGGAACTTTCACTCCTCTACATTTAATATATAAATATTATACTTTGTTTTGGCTCCACTACATTCCTAGGAAGGTCCTCTTGGGACCCAAACTTACAGAAAATATATTATGAATTAACTACTCAAGCCCTAATACAAATATAGTGAAAATAGCGGATCTACAAGCTCACAACGTGTCGCAGCTCGACACGCTGTGAGCTTGTAGAACTGATAACAAAAATGTAGACAATCATAAGACAATTTCTGAAAAAGTACTTAGTAATATGTACTTTTGAATACACTTTGTCCACCACTGCTAATTAGTGATCATATTCATATTATCGTCATGGACATGGATGAAGTCCCCCCCCCCCTCTCTCTCTCTCTCTCTCTCTCTCTCTCTCTCTCTCTCTCTCTCTCTCTCTCTCTCTCTCTCTCTCTCTTCTTCCAGTGTCTCTGAGAGTCACTCCTGACAGATATCAGTTCTTTCCATGGGAGTCCATCTCACTGAGCTGTGAGGAAGATGGGAAGTCTGTGCAGGGGTGGTCTGTGAGAAGACACACCAGTAAGAGGGGGAGTGGAACCTGTGGCAATGAAGGTATGTAACGATGGATGGATGGATGGATGGATGGATGGATGGATGGATGGATGGATGGATGGATTGATAGATAGATAGATGGATACTTTTAACTGAAATCCTTCTTTCTTTTCATTGTGATTCTGTGTAGGAGCATCCTGTTTCATCGAATCCCTGTATCCTTCGAACAGTGGTGTTTATTGGTGTCAGTCCAAGTCAGGAGAAATCAGCCGGTCCATCAACATTACGATCGCTGGTACAATCAATATAACTACATCAATATAATGTATAAAATGTAGCGTGTAGACAGACATAATTCACATAGTAAGTAGAAGTGAGAGGTGAGATAGTCATGCAATAACGCTGAATAAATAGATTTACAAGACTAACAGTTTAAAAGCCCAGTTAGAGGCTGTACTGCTCTGCTTAAACCCCACATGATCAAAGGAAGCTCAGACTGAAAATTGTTAAACTACACTTGGTTAAACTCTGTCTGTCTGTCTGTCTGTCTGTCTGTCTGTCTGTCTGTCTGTCTGTCTGTCTGTCTGTCTGTCTGTCTGTCTGTCTGTCTGTCTGTCTGTCTGTCTGTCTGTCTGTCTGTCTGTCTGTCTGTCTGTCTTTCTCTCTCCACACAGTGCTGTATCTCCTTGCTGGACCTGTTCAAACAGATGGTGAGACAACTTCAATGCATTGCATTATGGGTAGTGTGACACAAGCCTTCTGATATGGGTTTCCGAGGCTACTCAAGCCCAATACAAATACAGTGAAAATAACAGATCTACAAGCTCACAACGTGTCGCACCTCGACACGTTGTGAACTTGTAGATCTGATATTTTCAAAACGTTTAGACAATCTTAAGACAATTTCTGAAAATGTAATGTAATGTAATATGTACTTTTGAATACACTTTGTCCACCACTGCTAATTAGTGATCATGATTCATATTCATATTATCGTCATGTAGATGAAGTAGTCCCCCCCCCCCCTCTCTCTCTCTCTCTCTCTCTCTCTCTCTCTCTCTCTCTCTCTCTCTCTCTCTCTCTCTTCTTCCAGTGTCTCTGAGAGTCAGTCCTGGAAGATTTCAGTTCTTTCCAGGTGAGTCCATCTCACTGAGCTGTGAGGAAGATGAGGAGCCTGTGCCGGGGTGGTATGTGAGAAGACAGTCCCGTAAGACGAGGAGTGGAACCTGTGGCTATGAATGGGGAATGATTGAAGGTATGTAGGGATGGATAGATGGATGGATGGATGGATGGATGGATAGATGGATACTTTTAACTGAAATCCTTCTTTCTTTTCATTGTGATTCTGTGTAGGAGGAGCTTCCTGTTCCACGTCCCTGTATCATAGGGACAGTGGGGTTTATTGGTGTCAGAAGTCCGAGTTAGAAGTCAGCCGGTCCATCAACATTACGATCTCTGGTACAATCAATATAACTACATCAATATAATGTATAAAATGTAGCGTGTAGACAGACATAATTCACATAGCATCATTGTTAATACAGATATTCAATAAATATATGATGTATCAGTATTGTGTTGTGTCTACTGTGACAAGTCAAGTGGTTACAGTATGTCTGTACGTTATACATAAATGATCACCCAGGATTATCTCCCAGGTTATCCAACCTCAGGCACGGCAGATATGACAGACGATCATTTATTTAATCACTTGTTTATTCACAAATACAATGAGAATGTAGCTTTTGATCAACCCTTTAATCTAATAAATACATTAACATTACTGTCAACGAGGAACTGTCCCAGTGAATGAAATGGTCCTGGGCAACTTTAGTCCATGTTTGACATGTTGGGTTCTCTATTTATTTATAGCAGAACTGTTGTGTAAAATCAATATCACACTTTGTTTTTTGTTTTTGTTTTTCACCGGAAGGCGGAAGCATTTCAAAAAGCGTTCTTTTTGTTGTTTTATACTATTTGCGGATCGTTTCTCTTAGCCAGTGGAGCTTTAGTTACCGTGAGCTGTGCTTTCTTTTTCTGTTGTTTTTCCATCTTCAACTCCTATAATGCCATAAAAACAGCGTGATATTCCTTTTTGTTACTAGCGGTAGTTCCGGGCCAAACAGGAAACCGGTGCATTTCCGTTTCCGTTTTCCGACCGGATGACGTCATTTTCGCGGGAAAGACGCCCCACTCCACTTTCAATAGAAAATATGTTTATAAACGGCTTTCGGGGCTGAAATTCATGGAATGGGCGTTGTGAAGCATTTGCCACTTACAAAAGATATACAATTTAACTTTAACTTTAAGTATACGTAAATTATTTTGATTGGTTGATGACAACTGCATATGTCATGTAGGTCACAAGCCACCAACCATCATTCACAACTCAACCTGCTGTTGGTTCTATAGATGTTCATAACTCAACCTGCTGTTGGTTCTATAGATGTTCATAACTCAACCTGCTGTTGGTTCTATAGATGTTCATAACTCAACCTGCTGTTGGTTCTATAGATGTTCATAACTCAACCTGCTGTTGGTTCTATAGATGTTCATAACTCAACCTGCTGTTGGTTCTATAGATGTTCATAACTCAACCTGCTGTTGGTTCTAGATGTGATCCTCGAGAGCCCTGTACTTCCTGTGACGGAGGGAATTGATGTCACACTCCGCTGTTTGGACAAAGACAAGACAACAGGTCGTCCCTCCTCTGACCTCCCAGCTGGTTTCTATAAAAATGGATCCCTCATCAGGACTGAGTCTACAGGACAGATGACCATCCACCGTGTTGACAAGTCTGATGAAGGATTCTACAAGTGTAACATCTCTGACCATGGAGAGTCACCAGAGAGCTGGATGGAAGTGACAGGTGAGATAGTCCTGCAATAATGCTGAATAAATAAATAGATTTACAAGACTAACAGTTTAAAAGCCCAGTTAGAGGCTGTACTGCTCTGCTTAAACCCCACATGATCAAAGGAAGCTCAGACTGAAAATTGCTACAAAAGACTAGTTCTGAGGTTTATAAGTAACGTTGCAGTGTTGTAAAGTAACTAAGTACATTTACTCAAGTACTGTACTTAAGTACAATTTTGAGGCATTTTTACTTTACTGGAGTATTTCCAATTTTCAGTACTTTTACTTCTACTCCACTACATCTGAGAGACAAATATTGTACTTTTACTCCACTACTATTATTTGAAAACTTACTAGTTACTTTGTATATTTTGATTATTATTACAAAACATACATTACCCACTTCAGCCCTATATACATTTCGGCCATTTGAAAATAGCCGATCTACAAGCTCACAATGCGTCACGATGCGACGCATTGTGAGCTTGTAAATCTGCTATTTTAAAAATATTTTTTTACATTTTATACATTTGAAAAATGGTGAAATGGGACATTCTGCATAATGAGTTTACTTTTGTACTTTAAGTACATTTTGATACCAATACTTTTGTACTTTTACTCAAGTACATTTTGAATACTTGGACTTTTACTTGTAACAGAGTATTTCTGCATTGCAGTATTGATACTTTTACTTAAGTAAAAAAAATTGTACTTTTTACACAACTGAACGTTAGTTAAACTGAGGTTCTCTCAGTAGCACTTGCACTTCAATGATATGGCATGTGTTTAAAGCTCTGAGTTTGGAGTTTGAAGTTACAATGGGTTTGTATAGGAAGGGGGCATGTCTGATAAAATGAATATCAAATATCTAAATACTGAATCAAACTTAAAAACTGTCTGGGGGTCTCACAAAGGCCTGAGTAGACGATAAAATTACCATTTTTTTGTTTAAAAGTGAAATATCCCTTTAAGGCCCCTGCATGCTACCAAATGTGGTGATCACCCTCTTACCTAAAAGGTGATAGGGTGATCACCTCATTTGGTAGCATGCAGGGGCCTTTAGACCAGTGTTGCCAGAGTTTGTGAGAGAAATCAGCAAGTAAGCAACCAGGTCTATGAAAACAAGCCCAAAAGAAGCGACTAACAAATGAGCACTTTAAACCTAATATGCATCGGAGTTTTTGGAAAATAGCAGATCTACAAGCTCACAAGCCCAAAAAAACACAATCCGCAAATACCAATATTTACAAAATAAGCCCAAAGCTGCTTATAATAAGCGGACATGGCAACACTGACTTAGACCAAATTCAAGAGGGTTTCATTGTCACTCACTCATACAGAGACTTGTTGGTGTGGCATCATGCTCTGCAGGATGTGCTACCAATAGGGTGAATGTGTGAAAAGGAGAGGAAAAGAGAAAAAAGATTGAGCATGAAACGTTGAGAGAAATGGAAAGTCAGAGAGGAAAACAATGACATGCAACCCCACCACACACACACACACACACACACACACACACACACACACACACACACACACACACACACACACACACACACACACACACACACACACACACACACACACACACACACACACACACACACACACACACACACACACACACACACACACACACACACACACACATGCCCTATCTTCTGCCCTTATAGGGCCAAGATTTTGAGGCTGTGATGCTGTGTTACACCCCACCTGATCATATCTCTGCTGTCCAGCCTGAACCTGCTAACTCCAAAACGCTCATTGTTCAGGAAACGAAAAAACAAAATATAAGTTTTTCAGGAAATTAAGAAAACCTTATATTTTTAAACAAAGCAATACTGCCTCATCAAAGTTGGTATAGTGACTTTATATATTGTCAGATACTTGCATGTGTCATTATATTATCAACACTTTACCCAAATCGTGGGTAAATCAACACTTTACCCAGCGCGAGTGGAGTTAGTAGTTTCAGACGAGCAGAAATCAAGCTGAAATGGAGTTGTTGTCCAAACAACAATAGCTCCACTCGCTGCTGAGGGAGAGGTTTCAAAAGGGTACAAATTCCCAAAAGCTAACAATGGATCTCCAAGCTCACAATGCATCACAACAACGTGTGAATCAATGCCCTGATGCTTCATGACACTTATTATATAGGCCTACAATAATAAACAGGACTTTAAATATTACAATAACTTCTGCAAAGAGGTAGTAGAACTAGCGTGGCAGAAATGCTACGAACGCCTTTCTTCTTGTCATATTGCTCAGATTTTAGAAATATAATTACTTGTTTTCATAACATTAGCGTCAGTGCTAAGTTTGATAAACAGGTACACTGTATAGTTTTAACAGACTACGGGGAGCTTTACGTCGTGCTCCTCCTCCTGGCTCACTGCGCAGCGAGCTCTACTCATGCTGTTAAAAGGCAGCGCTGGAGAGGAGAGGGGGGAGTTGTTTGTTTTTGACGGACAGTTTGAGGATCCAATGGAGTTGGGAGGTTTCGTCAGAGGCGCTTTTTAATTCTTTTCATTGGTTCAAATGTTTTGATTTTTTACACAGACGTAAAGGGTGTTCAATAGATTTGATTTATGAAAAAAAAAAAAAAGATGAAAATGGAGTTAGCTGGTTCGTCCTGGACACCGACGATATAATCGTCGGTGTCTATATATATAATCGACCAACCGACCATCTAATTGACATTGTCCATCCTTAGAGTCCCACACTCTCGCTAGCTGGACAAAACATAAATAAACCTAATTTGCATTGGTCCTTCTGCCCTACACTTTGGTCAAAATTATAAATCTCTAGGTCAGGGGTCTTCCATGTTTTTCAGGCCAAGGACCCCTTAGCTGAGAGAGAGATGAAGCAGGGAGCCCCCCTCCCCCCACTACATATTGTATGAAATGTGTTGCAGATTAAACTTTTCTCTATATTTCATAGATAGCTTTATAGACTTGTGTAGCATTGTGTTAGATTCATTAACTTGTATTTTCAGACAGTTAACCACTTAAACCCTCAATACTTGTAACTTGTATTTGGTCTGCTCTCTTTTTTTTCCCTACACCAAACCTATTTGCCAAAAATAGCCGATCTTCAAGCTCACAACGCCTCACACTGCGAGGTGTTGCGGCTATTTTCGGCTAATGTTACCCTCAGAAAAGGGGATGCTAGGGTTCAAGTGGTTAAATGAGCATTTCACCCCTGGAAGAACTTACAGTCACTCAATGTTAATAATATTTGTAGTAGACAACCGTAGCAAAATTTGAAATTTGCACCCTATGGCCAGAAAAATATAGAAGTCTGTGTGTTTGACTGGGGTTTGACTGGACTGCTGCATTACTACAATGACCATAATGCTGTGGGGCACTGCCCTTCCTTGTGGGGAGGGGAGGCTGCGTGGGGGTGTGGTCTACATTGTAGTCAGGAAATAAGGTGAGATAAAGAGACTATAGCCTCTATTCTGTGGCAGTTTTCCCAGCCGAAACCATGTTAAATACTGATAATGGAGCTGCCCTGCCCCAATAGGTTATTCTAGCACCTGCTCTACCCATCACCCATTATGCTGACACCATTATTTGCGCGTGGAGGCGTGCCCGTGGGCGTGTTGTTGCTTTATCCCTCACATTGCCATTCTCAACCCACACATGGGTATGGCTTGGGGAGGGGGGATAGTGGATTCTAAAACCACCCGCCGGTTTCTAAAAGCTCCTGCCAAGTGCACACACAGACACTGCAATGGCTTTGTGCGTTGGACCATGAGCCGTGTTGCCAGCCTTGGCGAGAAATAAGCAACCACAGGTCTATGAAAACAAAAAGAAGCAACTATAAGGCCACATGAGCACTTCAAACTACTAACTAGAGCTTTCATATCCCCTAAATATTTCAGCCCGGCTCGACTAATAATTGACAAATTAGGCCCAGCCTTATTTCTCATTAAATCTTGGTAATTTGTTAAGAACAGGAGTCATTCTACCCTATTCCAACAGTCTATATTTTCGGGGGGGGGGGGGGGGGGAATCTCGGGGGAAACAAGTTAACAACAACACTACACTGACTACAAAACTGAAAAACGTTAATAAAAACAATATGCAAGTATATCAATCAATCAATTCTTCAGCGGTGGTCTCTTGCTCTCTTCATGTTGTAGTTTAGTAATGAATGGCTCAAGCTGCCCTCAGAACCCCTTTTATGCCATGTGAGTACAGGTGATGGCCCAGACACTATAGCACCCCATGAAGACAAGGCATACATTTGCATCACTATAGGCGGGGGTCGCTCTGCTGAATGGATACGGTAGCTGCCTGCCTGCCTGCGTGAATGGACGAGGAGGCGGGCCAATGGTCCGACGGACACTATATATTGTTTTTTTCACTGCCTGTTTTTCGGTCAGTCTTTTACTTTATTTTCTAGGGGAGGTGAGATTTTAGTTGGGCAGGCAGCCGCCTGCCCTGCCTCTATGGTGCGTACGCCACTGGTTTGGGCTAAAATCTTAAGCACTTGATGATCAGATCATCTAGTGTGATTTTCATTTTGGCTGCTGTCTCGTTAAACCCATACTGCGGGTGAATATTATATATTATATATATTAGCCTATATTATTATTATATTCCCCACCTAAACGCTACGTTCATGTTTACTGCATTAAATGTTCTCAATCTTTTCAGGCCATCACCCCCCAAAATAACCATATTTGAACTGGGGACCCCCCCATTTTGTTTGACTTGGTTCCACAGATAAATATTGTGAAAATAGCAGATCTACAAGCTCGCCAGGCGTTGGGTGCTCCATTGTGGTCTCGACCCACAGGTTGAGAACCACTGCATTAAAAGCTCCAAGCAAGTTACATGTCTAGTAGGCTATGTTGTTGACCACGTAATGTAATGTTTTTGGTTTAGTGTTAGGCTACTCCGTGGCGTATTTTTTATATGTCCAAAATAACAGATCTGTAAGCTGTCGACACGACATGACGCAGCGCCGTTGATAGCTTGTATGTCTGTTATTTTGGGTTTGATTGATTGATTGATGTAGTTTATTTAGAAAGACATGAGAATAGTACATGACAGTACATAACAGTACATGGAAGTACAAATTCACAATACAAGGTCTACTAAACTGGAAACCCTCATTAAGCACTAAGCTTGTTTAAGATGAGAACCCCATGCACACAAATCATGATGAAATATAAGAGGCAGGCAGATATACACACTACTATACAGAATGTCATACAATCAGCTTTCAGGTTACTGGTAGGTAGGCGACGCACATACGCATCGCAGCAATGTGTCTGGGTTTGAGAGGCGATGATTGATGTAAACTTAAAGTGTAGCTCTGTTCGGGATTACTGAACAAAGGCTGATGATGAAAGATAACGGGGACAATATGGATGTAAGTTAACTTTAACTGCGTCACTTCAGAGGAAACTATGGAGCTACTTCAGAGATGTTTACACACCCCTGGAATCCATTAGAATGGTGGAAATAGAACAATAACAGCCAACGTGAGTAGGCTACATAGGCTATAGACCTTTCCTAAAACTGTCCAATTTATTATACCCATGTGCTACTGTTTGTCTGTGTACCACGTAGGAGCGTTGTCAAATGACTCATATCTAAAAATACAGATAAAACACAAAAAACACACCTGGATCAATCATGTTTATGGGTCCTAGACCTAGATAAAAATAGGGGTTTGATGCAAAATCTGCGAAATGTCCCTTTAATGTGGGGAGAAAAAAAAATTACACAAATATTTGGTAGTCACCCTGTAGTAACTCTGAGGACCCCCTAGGGATCCTGGACCCCCTGTTGAAGACCCCTGCCCTGTTGTAGATATCTGCAAGACAGAATGTTTTTTTTTTCTTCACATTTAACCACTTAAACCTTGGATCCCGGGGAAACAGTACACTAGGGTTCATGTGGTTAAAAGAGATTCACAGCGCTTAAAATGTGTTTTTAAGAGGAATCTGTATCTCTTTCTGTTTCTCCAGATTTGACCGTCCGATCTTCCTCTCTGCCTCCATATTTCTACCCTCTGTGTGCTGGAGGAGTCTGCATCTTTCTGCTGATTCTGGGTCTGTGTCTCTGGAGGAAATGCAGAGGTACGTCAATAATGTTCAGACACAGACATTCAGAGAAGCTGTCAGATTCTACAGGATATGAGGGAACTGTTCCTTGTGATGTATTGGGACAAGAACGTTTGTAGAAAGTGGGAATGTTCTTGTAGTCTGTAGGTCTGAAGTCTGTCCTTCCGTCTGTGATTTGTCAGAAGCATTACAGCATTACAGTATACGTCCAACATGACATATAACCACATCTATAAAAAGTGGTGTCATGTACAAGAAGTACGTCACTATGACCCTAAAAACCTGCAGTCACAAGCACTACTTCATCCCATGAGGGACTATTGATTGCCCTGCAATACTTTGCATTGTTTTAAATGAGGTATGACTTTTGGCCGTAGACATGCATCATGTTTGAAACCAGTGTATGTAAGTTATAATAAGAGTATTGTTCTATTCTCCCATTTTGTTTGTTAAAAGTCTAGCAGCAGTGTTCTTTTGAGCCTATTTTAAAAAATATATAATTTCTTAGTTTAACATATGTTAAAACACTATTATATTCAGTGTTGATGATCCTATACTGATCATATTGTTCTGATTACACTGATGATACTGTTCACATAGCAATTTAAAGGTTCAAAGATTTATGGTACAACTTATTGTTTTTAATTTACAGATCCATGTTGCATCAGGTAAGTACAGTATTGATCTCTGTCTATTCATCCACATGACAGCAGTAGATTACATCTTGTTTTCTACTTCATTTCTGATAATATATATTTAATTTCAATTTCAGACCCGTTCAGTCTCAGGGAACTAATCAGAGGACCAATCAAAGTGGCTCTCCTGATGATGTGTACCTCCCACTGCAGCACCGTCAGTATTTTAAGCAATCATATTGGTTTAGGACACTTCTGACAAGTTCTTCTGAGAAACAAGCTACATTATCTAAATTAATTCATAATTTCAAAGGCAATATTAATCTGTATTAATTTCAAAACGTATTTTTTGAAAATATATTAAAGTCTGTCAGTTAGTTTTGCCTAATCATCAGAATAATTAACTAAATTAAACCATGTTTGAAATAACAAAGTTAATTACCATATTAATGCTTTTTCTTTTTTAGGCACCACAAGTGTCTATGGTGTTATCAGGCACTCTGATGACTATGAGAATGGTACAGAATATATACACATTTTAAACATGCAATCCAAGGATTTTAATATCAGTTAATTAGATTTTTATTGTGGAATATGAATTCAGATGACTGTTTTACTTGATTTGTTAGAGCTGTTTTAGCTCCCCCTGCTGGTCACAGTAACTTCTCAGTAGGTTGAGTGGTGTGGCCCTCTGTCAACTGCTCTGTTCACAGACAGGAAGGTTATTGTTTACTGTGTGTAGCGCCACCACCTGGTTCAAAAGCTTTCTTACGAAGAAGAAGCTGCTTGAAAGATTAGGCCTGTTTTATTTTTATTTCGTTCAATGATTTATGGTACAACTTATTTTCTTTTTAATTTACAGATCCTCGTTTTGTCAGGTGAGTAGAATCAGAATCAGTATCAGAATCAGCTTTATTGTCACATCACAGGTTTACAGGTGTAAAACAGTGGGTGAAATTCGTTTTTGTGCAAGTATTGATCCCTGTAGTCAGGGGATATTAGCAGAATATTTTCCAATCTTGGAATAAATTCCTTACCAAAAAAAATCTTCGCCAATGTGTTTGTAAAGGTGTCTAGTAACACATCTCACAAAGACTGAAATGCAGTCCCCCTAGGAGAATTTTTGACAGCTCCTTAAAGTTGGGGTACCCACCATAACCTTGGTTAAAAAAAAAAAAAAAATTAATTCTGTTTTAAGTAGCATGTGAGGTGTCACACTAGGGTGTTTTTATGATTCTGAATCCATTGCAAGCATTTGTTTTGCACCAAAACCACTCCTTGGGCTAAAAACGGCCATAGCCATCCTTTTTCCAGGTATACTTTTTGTGTAAAAAGCCCATTGAGATTGGGCCGTTTTTAGCCCAAGGAGTGGTTTTGGTGCAAAACAAATGCTTGCAATGGATTCAGAATCATAAAAACACCCTAGTTTGACACCTCACATGGTACTTAAAACAGAATTAAATTTAGATTTCTTTTTGGATTTTTTTTTTAACCAAGGTTCTGGTGGGTACCCCAACTTTAAGGAGCTGTCAAAAATTCTCCTAGGGGGACTGCATTTCAGTCTTTGTGAGATGTGTTACTAGACACCTTTACAAACACATTGGTGAAGATTTTTTTTGGTAAGGAATTTATTCCAAGATTTTTTTAATATCCCCTGACTACTGTCTATTCATCAACATGACTGCAGTAAATTACAGCTTATTTCTACTTCAGCTGTGCTAAATATATATTTTAATTTCAGACCCGTTCAGGCTCATGGAACCAACCAGGTCTCAGCTGCAGAGCAGAGGACCAATCAAAGTGGGGCTCCTGATGATGTGTCCATCCCACTGCAGCATGGTCAGTCTTTACAGACAGACAGACAGACAGACAGACAGACAGACAGACAGACAGACATGGTTATTGTGACATTATACTGACCAGTCATAATGTTGTCCAGAGGTATTTATCTTCTGAGGTCAAGTGGTTGTTGAGTAAATGTCCAGTAAGCAGAGATATCTACGTGATTTATTAAATCGGTGTATTCACCTCTCAGTTGGTTACCAGAGTTTAGTTGTTCATCAAACTGTTCAAATATGACCCACATCCTGCAAAGCTTCTTATTGACTTTCAACTCATGTTTCACAGAATCATCAAGACCTACATGTGCAGTTGATCCAATCTATGCAAATCATGTATAAGTCTACAAAATGGATGTGGAGGTAATGCTTTGTGCATCGTCAATCATGTTTTCCCTCTTTATTATGCTGCATATTCCACAGTTATTGAAGTGTTATGACACTGGATGAAATGTGTTTCAGGTCCTTAGATAGAGACGTGTAGGACAAGCGAACATGACAGCTGGAGGAAAATATCTAATCACCACCATAGAAACAATCGTATAGAGTAACTAATCCTCCGTTTCCAATATCACCAGTTTCTACCAGCAAACTGTAATGAGTTTCCATTCATTTTAATGACAAGATTCAATCAGATTCATCAGACATGTTTTTAACTCCTTAATAGCTTTCATTTTAACGTTTTTAATGATTATTTTCATGCATTTGTTGCATGTAAATGTGGGAGTATTTGCTGTGCTCTTTTATCGTTGGTATTTTGTTTTTGTTTGTACAGTTGCCCTTTTTAATTGTACATTTTTACTATATTGTATTTGTATTAATCTGCTAAACACTTTGGATTACACTGGTGTATGCATTTTTTTTTGTTTTGTTGACAGTTTGATTTTCTTTCAGCCATTTGTTAAACTTTAGTATCAGGTGTCTATGTAAGTAACTTTTGTTATATCATGTTTGCCCTTAATGATGTTTAGTGCCTTCCCTCAAGAAGCATACATCTACAATGCGATAGCCTATTATATGCGCCATGCATGCCCAACCAATATGTCCGAGTCTGTGCTCAGGAATGTGTCAAAAACAAAATAATCTCCATGAATTCAAGGCTTCATGGAGTGTGTCATTGATAGAAAACAAGTATTTTTTGGGAGAACTATTCTTTTAAGTGTCTTGTTCAGGGACACTTTGACACATTGCTGAGGCCTGGGATCCAACCTGGGATTTATGGCTTGCCAGGCAGGCTCTCTAACCATTCAGCTATGGCCACATCATCAGCTGAGGTTCTAAGGCAGTTCTACTCTGTAACAGTAAAGGGGTTTCAGGGGAAACCAGCCAAATGAGGAATGATATAATAAAAGACTGTCTTGCTAATAAAGCGTCATGTCTCTCATTTTCTACAATGTATTTGATATTACCTTTATATTATTTAATAAATTATGCATTTCATCCTATATATATTGTCCAGCAACCTTTATGATAAAGGCGAAAAAAGATAGTAGACCCATAGGAGCCAGATTGCCCAGATGCCAAGTATCCTGTACTGGGATTTGATCCCATGACCTTGTGGTCTGAAGTCAAGAGCTCTTCCAACAGAGCTAACCAAGCACACTAACCTCTGTACATTGACATTACATGAACGTGATGGGTCATTCCACCAAATTAATTAAAGGCATTTGGCTCATGCACTTTACAAGTGGGCTTATTGTCAGCAACAGCCAAGAACACAGGAGTCTATCCCTATTACAGCACTAGACCCCAGGGAGACAGACGCATGCTGATTTGCCATTTCCAGGATTTGATTTCCAGGATTTGAGTCTTGAGTCCCATGACTCATGACCCAAAAGAGTCTTGAGTCGAACCAATTACTCCCGCGGAGACATCAAATTTCTCTTTTGGGCCTTGAGTCTCGAGAAGCCCCTGACTGCAGCCCGCAGATCGGGGCGGGGCTTCTCCTAGGAGGAGTGGGCGGGGTTATGGAGGAGGAGTGGGTGGGGTTTTGAGAGGAGTGGGTGGGGTTACTCCCTGGCGTGACTCCATGATTGGCCAGTAGCCACTTTGAGTGACAGTTGGGGCAAACGCTCTCACCAAAACATTATTTACTATTCTGTCCATATCGGTACATAACTCGAACGGCGCTGAGTCGACTAGCAGACCATCGGCCGGTCGACGCGGGCACTCGCGCCTGGAGGCGCTCGGGCGCGTCTCCTCGGCCTCAAGGTCTGCTGAGTCGGCGCGCCTCCGTCATGGTCCAAAATGATCAGTACTGTGAACAGTCAAGCAGTGGAGCCCCGCTCCCTCCTCACGGAGCCCCGCCCCCTCCTCCCTAAACCCCGCCCCCTCCTCCCTACTGCGCGCTGCAGTGAGGGGTACATGCTTGAGGCCCAAGACTCAAGGCCCAAAAGATAAATTTTATGTCTCCGCGGGAGTAATTGGTTCGACTCAAGACCCAAAAGAGAAATTTGATGTCTCCCCGGAATCATACGAGGAAGTAAAATGTATAATAAGCAAGAAAGGAAACATGGCCGCAATAAATGGATCCAGGGAGAAAGCGTGGCAAAGTATTGCCGACAAATTAAATGCACAAGTCGTCCAAAAATATATACAATTTATATGCAAGTTCATAAATATATAATTCAGTTAGGCTTAAACATGAGGAATGTATAGTGAATATTGGAATTATTGCCTACTAATCTACAATGCGATAGCCTATTATATGCGCCATGCATCCAACCAATATGTCTGAGTCTGTGCTCAGGAATGTGTCAAAAACTAAAAAATCTCCATGAATTCAAGGCTTCATGGAGTGTGTAATTGATAGACAATAAGTATTAATTTGGTGAACTATTCTTTTAAGTGTTTTGTTCAGGGACACTTTGACACATTGTATTGGCCTGGGATCGAACAGGGGATTTATGGCTTGCTAGGCAGGCTCTCTAATCATTCAGTTATGGCCACATCACCATTGAAGATTCTAAGGCAGTTCTACTCTGTAACAGTAAAGGGGTTTCAGGGGAAACCAGCAAAATGAGGAATAATATAATAAAAGACTGTATTGCTAATAAAGCGTCATGTCTCTCATTTTTTACAATGTATTTGATATTACCTTTATATTATTTAATAAATTATGCATTTCATCTTCTATATATATTGTCCAGCAACCTTTATGATAAAGGCGAAAAAAGATAGTTGACCCTTGGGAGCCAGATTGCTCAGATGCCAAGGTTCCTGTGCTGCTGGGATTCGATCCTATGATCTTGTGGTCTGAAGTCAAGACCTCTTCCGAGTGAGCTATGGAAAGAGCAGCAGTAGGGAAAGCAGAAGTCACACTTTCAACTTCCACCCTCGCCAGGGTCAAAAACGTTATGTTTGAAATCCAAACGTTTATTTAGATGGGTCAAAAATGGAGAAAGTGCAAACACCAGGTTGAAGTTCATCCATGACTGTCATGACAGATCCAGACTGCACTAGCGATTTGTTTACATTCGACCGCATGGCTCATTTGCATAAAACGTTACCATATTGATTTTATCCCACTGTTGAGGGTTACAAATGAAAGAAACAGTGCAGTAACAATACGTTTTTGTATAGCAGCAATTTTGCATGTAGGCTACAATATAAATATAAATATATTGTCTGTCGGGCGGAAACCTCATTATGGCCAAAACTGTTACTTTTCAGCATAAACATTCTAAAGCAACGAGGTCTACCTCTTCTTGGACGTTGTATGGACGTCATACGGACTTTTTTGATGGTGTTTTTGCAACGCAGCTGACTTTAATCAAAAACAGCTGATTCAGCAGAAATAGTGCAAAAAACCAAGACTCTCCCCCACCAAAATCGGCAAGATACACATCTCCCGTTTATTTCCCGTATCTGCATAGTCTCGCGTCTCGCGTAGCTTTCTGCGTGAAGTGGGCGGACGCCAACCTGCTTCCGGTCTCCTAAAAAGGCGTCCGCCCACTTCACGCAGCTAGCTACGCGAGACGCGAGACTATGCAGACAGGAGGAGGTAAACGGGAGATGGTGTGTCTTGCCGATTTTGGTGGGGAGAGTCTTGTTTTTTTTCCAATTTTTGCTGAATCTGCAGTTTTTTGAGTGTGTTCCGGTGCGTTAGCCTGGCTCCACCCCTGAATCGCTAGCCGTCGTCCTAAAACACCCTGCCCCGGGTCTAAACCAGCGGCCTCGGACCGCGAAAAACAAAGGGGCAGTGTGTTTTCGGACGAGCGTTCCGTTTATCACCTGGAATGGCTCGGTAATTCTGTTTTTTTTGCTTTTTCTGCTGAATCAGAGCTCTGTAACAGTTTTGGCCATAAAAGTAACAGTTTTGGCCATAATGAGGTTTCCGCCCAATAGACAATATCTTTTTTATATTGTATATATTATATATTATATTTATATTATTTTTCAGGACTTTCAAAAAGCGTTAAGCAAAATGGGGTCCTTGGGGGGGTTCCTCCAAGGGGTCCCCAGCAAAATGGTATTATTAAATACGGCACTTTTATTGCAACTTTTAACTTTTTAATGGATCCTAAGTAAAGCCTGATAAAAGTGTCAAACTCCCAAAATCCACCAGAATACTGGAAATTACATCTACTCTGTTAAAAATGTCCTGGGGGGACCCCCAGCGTGGTCAAGAACCCCCCCCCACCCCCTCCCTGGGAAAAAATCTCCTGTTATCGGACGGTCTGAGGTTGGCAGGTATGCATGCAATGTAGAGATTACATGGAATCCATCTATTTATATATCTGCAGTGCCGTCCACGGGGGTCCCGCTGGTGGTAATTAAATAAGTGAGGGGAAACTCATTGGTTTGTGATCAGATTTACTGCTTAAAGGGCAAGACCATGTCAGACATTTTTTATAATATACAAGAAAATCTGTAATATATTATCAAACATCTAACAACAATATGAACTATAGTGTTAACAGAGTGACAATGAATGACATATCACATGAGTCATTGTGAAACAATTATGATTCATGGTCACACTCTATTTCAATAATATCATTACATTGATTATATCTTATTGTATTTATTTCATTTGAATGCAGGGTCATTAAAATGAGTCCATATACAAACACTTGAATTAACTGTGGAAAAACTTGAAGAACAAGGCACTGGATTAAGTAAGCTTGGCTGTTAGCCTGGTCCCTACCAGGCTAACTTCACAGCTAAATTTCCATGGTAACTAAGGTAGGATTGCGTAAATTTTCTTTCGTGAAATCGAGTCATGGATAAATTATCCAGGTGCTCTGGCTAAACTAATCTGGCAAGATAATTAAACTTTCATGAAAACGATTCATCGCTAAATTAAGCCAGGATAGGAGTTAAATCCAGGCTTAACCCCTAATTCTGCTTTCGTGAAATAGGCCCTTGCTTGCAGAGACGGGAATTGAACCTGTGGCCCTGGTCGGCGTGTGGCCCTATGCCAAAGACCACAGAGGTGTCCACCAACTTTCCGCTGCCCTGGCCTACGGCACCTCCACACAGTTGGACATGTTTCCTTTAGTGCTTTTAAGTGTAGTCTCTGGATGTTAGTGTTCAAAACATGGTTCAGAGTAAAGAACAGGAGGATTTGAACCCACATCCTTTGGATCTTGTAGATTCTGTTTTCTTCCTTCTTTAAATAACAACAAACAACGATACAAACAAAATATATCAAGATATGCAGTTGGATTTATTTTTGTTTGTATGTGCTGTTGTTTGTCTGGATTGTTTATGGAGCAGTTTGGAGCACAATGGAAACAAGCCTCTGGCTTTTTTGTGATAAATCCATTTAGCTTCTGATGACTAACAGGATCAATAGCTTACTGTGTAAGGACACTCTTTACAAGATCCAAAGGTCCTGAGTTCAAATCCTACAAATAACTGATTTACATTTTGAAAAATCTTGAAATTTCTTTGACAATTTCTTTATACTTTTGACAGTTTTAAACACAAATCTTTCTTATGGGGCCTTATGAGTATGTGTTCTTTACCTTTTTTCTAAATATTAACTTATGGTTAGGTTAGGGTTAACATTCCTAAGTGGTTTGAAATTAGATTCTAATCAGATTTCTGAACACTCGTACACTAAATATTTAATTACAAAAAATCCACAGACAAACTTAACCAT
Source organism: Gymnoscopelus braueri (assembly GCF_963280865.1). NCBI lineage: Eukaryota > Metazoa > Chordata > Actinopteri > Myctophiformes > Myctophidae > Gymnoscopelus > Gymnoscopelus braueri. The sequence continues at coordinate 37,932,317 of NC_137613.1, read as the reverse complement.
TTCCACTTTTCAATATGCTCCTTCTTGCCTCTTTTGCTGGACAATATATAGAGGATGAAATGCTTTACATTACATTAATTTATTACATAATAAAGGTAATATCAAATACCTTGTCAATAATGAGAGACAGTGACACTTTATTAGCAAGACAGTCTTTTATTATGATATTACTATTCCTAATTTTGCTGGGGAACCGCTGAAACCCCTTTACTGTTACAGAGAACAACTGCCTTAGAATATCTGATGATGGGGCGGCCATAACTGAATGGTTAGAGATCCCGCATGGGAAGCCATAAGTCCCAGGTTCGATCCCGGAAGCACCCATTGCTCCTGTTACTTAGGATGGGTTAAATGCAGATACCTCATTTCACTGTGTATGCAAATATCATATATAAAGGCCTGTGGACTACATTATATCCATCACTATTATAACACTATACGATTTTCAGGCCAAGGACCCCTTAGCTGACAGAGAGATAAAGCAGGGACCCCATGTATAAAACTGTGTTGCAGATAGATTTAACTTGCAGATTTCATAGATAGCTTCATATACTTGTTTGTCAGCATCATCAGTGTTGTGTAAATGAATGTTTTGTTTTTTACACATTATAGTTTCTATTAATATGTTGGATTCATGTAATGTGCATTTTCAGACAATTAACCATCAATACTTTGGCTCTGTAGTCTAAATAAGAATTTTATAAATTAAAACTCACAGGGACATGAAATAGACAATTGGAATAGTATATGAGAAATATGACTGATATGACATCTGATCTTGATCAGATGACTTCAGAGATAATGTGTACAGATTTCTGTACAAAAGGTTGGGGCCTATTAGCAAACTTGCATCATGGTCCAAGGAATCAAGGGGAAAAAAAGAATGAAGTGGGCAGTTGAAGTGCCACCATGAGGCCGATTTGAAAACTTTGGGGTGGAGTTTCTTCTTTGGTCTAATGGGAGTGTGTGAGCAAAGTTTCATGACAATCGGACACTGCATTCATGCAGCAATGTGCCATTTGTGTAAACCCTCCCAGAAACATGGAAAGCCAATCATAGCCAATCTGAATGGAATCTTAAAAAGCTGATAGATACACCTTGATCACCGATTTGTGAAAGTTTTGGACAAAATCTGTACGAGTTGTAGCAAAAAGTGTTTTGAAGAATCTTGTCAGGCGGAAATAGGCGTGGCCTACATGGGACGTTTTATTGTACACCTACAGTTCAAGAGTTACAGGCCATGATTGATTTGAAAGTTGTTTGAGGCAGAGGTTAATGTAAGCTGTGTCCATGGTGATTGCACAGATCTGAAATGCCCTTTGAGATAGGAGTAGCTGCTTACCTAGTACAGGTAGGGGTTATCACACTTGCTTTCAAGATTTTATACATTTTATTCATGTGTATATTCATCTGGTAATTTTTCATTATAAACCAGGATCTTTTTTTCTTGAATGTCCACCTTTAGTATTGTATATCCCCTTAATACTCCAGTCAGCTATCAATGTCATAGTCTCAGTGACATTTGTTTATTACAAGAAGCTAATCCTCTGGGCTGTAGTCAATCTTCTCTATGGAACCTTTTCACAGACATTTCATAACATGGGTTCGGGTATTAAAATGTAATGGTGGGTACATTTGAATTAGGTGTACCAAAGAGCAGAATAGTGTTGTCAATGCGGAATTGATACCTATTGAACAAGGCTGTGACTAAATAACTGTCTGCCAGTCTCCGCCCCTTACATGTACAGTATGCATCATCATTTGATTTCTATAACAGAATGCTAAGAACTCCAGGGAAATTTCACTTTTATTTATTCATAATTATTTTTTTTACATTGCACCAAGATAAGTTAATTGCCCAAATGTTGCTCCTAAAAAGGCAAAGTTTCTGCACTTTTGTCACATACACACACACATATACACACACACACACACACACGCACGCACACACACACGTGTTCCTGTCTTACAGTACAGTACGTAGACAATAAGTAGCACAGAGCCCAAGGTTGCTTGTTAAGGTTGATTCATACTTGGTTGCGTGCTGTGTCATGCACCGAAAACAACTGATAGAGCGGTTGTTTTCGGTAGACGACATGGTGCGCATCCCAACCATAAATCAGGCATTAAAAACACTGAGGGAACTGTAACGCCATCATCATTTCTTGAAACAGCAGAGATAAACGCCTCAACAGGTTTGATCTCCAAATGAATGTGTGTGGTAGTCCACTGGTCAGCCAATCACGTAGTTAAACACAGCTTACTGTACATTCACCTGCTGCCAGAAACTAATCCCGTCTCCATCAGAAGGACACAGCATTCAGCCCCCTGTGAGAATCATTTTGCATCATTCATTTCACTTCTCCCGGGTAGGAACCGACACACGATTGAGGGGCAAAGAAACTGAAAACGGGACTTGCCGTTTCAAATGTGAGCGACAGCAAGCGGTGTCCACTGTGACGGCTTGGAGGACGACTCAGGAGACAAAATCCGAAAAACAAAACCACCACAAAGTAAGAGAGTCCTCAAGCCTCTTGGTCCCTTGAAGATTGTCTCTCTGCTATTGCCGTAGATGCATGTAGATGAAGTGTTTCAAATCTGGTAATGGAAAAAAAAAGAAGCAGCAGCAGCAGGCAATAGGGTGCCCGTAGTGTCATGACCTTGGCTCAAGGGCGCGCCAGCCAGTTAGAGCGCACACCAAATCATCACAACGTACAGGGTTCAAACACTAAACCCCCTTCCCTCCCTTCCTTGTCTCTTTCCTACTGTATTATACAATAGAAAAAGCAGGCCTTCACAGTACAGTAGTTCAACTACCGTTCTCATATAGTGGAGGAAATAGTGAAAAAGCCACCAACCATTGTACAAAACATGAGTGAAAAGAACAAAAAGAAAAGAAAAAAAAAACACACACAATGCTGCTTCAAGTTCACAGAAAAAACAACCAGTAACCACACAGTGAAGTTGGTAGAAATAATGTAGTGTGTGCATACATCTTAGGCTACTATGCTTGTCTTGCTATCTGGATTTGCTTTCTACCCTTTGGACAAATCAAACACAAAAGAAAGCCCAAAAAATGGAATCCAGCCACTACTTATTTTTTTGTTCTTCTTTCTTTTTTGTAGTAGTAGTTCTCCACCGTTTTCTTCTTCTCTGGTTTACGTCTGTCCCATCATTTCTGATGGGGTTCCTGAGTAGTGGGGCCGGTCCGCCAAGTCCTTTTTAGGACCGAATCCAAATAGCAGAGTTCGGGGGGAAAACGCCGGCGAGAGGCGGTCGCCCCTCAGTACGTCTCCGAGTCGGAATCGTTGAGTTCGTCGTCCCCGGAGACGGAGGACAGCGACGGGCGGTCCGGTCTGCAGTATGACGCGTGGTCGGGGCGCAGAGAGGGCAGGGAGTCAAAGGTCACGCCTTTGGAGATGTGGTTCGAGGAGGGTTGGTGGTGGTTGACCGCCGAAGGGGCGAGCGAGAGCGCGGGCAGCGTCGCTACGGTGACCATGGGCGAGGCGGGCATCATGGAGTTGAGGATGAGCGCCAGGCAGTCCGCCACGTCTCTGTTGGGGGCGCACGCCAGCGCCGGAGTGTAACCTGATGACACAGAGGCGTGGGGGAGTGAGACATAGTCAGGGGTCCTAGCCAGGGGTCCTTGGGGGGGGGGTACCAGGGGGTCCCCAGCAAAATGTGTTAATAAAGCGTCACAATCATTTTAACCACTTTAGCACCGTGCTACTGTATGAGCTTGTAGATCTGCTATTTTTTTTTTATCTTGAAAATGTGTGCAAATCTTTTTTTTTTTTAATTAAAGGCGAAAACTTTAACACAAATCTTTGCGTCTGGGGGTCCCTGGCACAACACATTAACAGGTGGGGGTCCGCGGCCACATACATATCAATTTGGGGGTCCTTGGCACGAAAGAGTTTGAGAACCACTGCATTAGGGTCCATTGTTACTTACGCTATATAAATACTTTGTTAACTTAGTACACAGTATAATCCTCTGTTAATTGATCCATTTGTGTAACCAAATCAACCCTTATGGGTCTGTTTGGTTACATTTGTACATTCTCAGAGTGAAATGAGGAAGAGGATGTGTGTGTGTGTGTGTGTGTGTGTGTGTGTGTGTGTGTGTGTGTGTGTGTGTGTGTGTGTGTATGCTGACCATTCTCATCCACTGCCAGCACGCTGGCGCCTTTCGCCAACAGCTCCTGGACCACAACTGTCAGACCGTTCCTGGCTGCTACATGAAGGGGCCTGGCGGAGGGGAGTGGACACAGTGAGTACAGTTACAGTTTTACACCTGCTAGTGAAATTCTAATTTAGTTTTTTGATTATAGCCCCAGGAGGCAAAGAGACTGTATCACTGCCTGTTGGAAAGCGTATCCTTATGGCTTGTCTAACAGTACGTACGTCTGTAGAGCACAGTTGGTACAGTTGACGAGGTTTTTGTCGTTGACCTTCTCCAGAATCAACAAGGCACTCGTTTCGTGACCCTGGGAGGATCAGAATGTGGAGAGAGAGGTAATGAACAAACGTCTGGATACTGTATGTGTGTATGGCATAAATATAACACGTCAGGACTGTAAATTATTTTGCATTTGGCTAATGGCTAGTCTGATTGTATAGTCCTGTAATTTTGGTTATTAGAACAGTCGTAGTGGGGGTTACCTTGCTGCATGCCAGATGTAAGGCTGTGTTCCTGTTGGAATCCTGCACTGTGAGGTCCGCTTTAGCACTGCTAACTAGCACTTCTGTAACAAACCCAACAGAGGCAAACGTCACTTTTACTGTCTGCTTGCCCATGGAATTCACTTGGTGGATAATATGTAAATGTGTGTTCAGTTTAGAGAACAGAAGATAAAAGGGACTGGCGGTTCGACTACAGAGACCATTTAGAGATAAAATGCCAACACTGATACCGTGTGTGTGTGTGTGTGTGTGTGTGTGTGTGTGTGTGTGTGTGTGTGTGTGTGTGTGTGTGTGCGCGCACACACTGACCGACAGCATTGGTCTGTCCATTGTGAGCGGCCATCATGAGCGGCGTGCTGCAAGTGTGTGTGTCAGCGGTGTCAGGCTTGGCTCCGTGACTCAGGAGCAGCGACACACACTCCATATGGTCAGAGAATGCTGCAGCATGGAGGGGGGTCCTGCGGTATAACACACACAGTTGACGCGTACATTTCCCATGTCTTGCGGGTTGTGGAATGTTGATTTCGTCGACTAAAACTATGACGAAAAATGTTGGTCGACTACCTTTTTTCACTGACGAAAACTAAATAAAAACTAAATAAAAACTAAGCTATGATGACTAAAACTAAGACTTAATATATTGACAATTTCGTCAACAAATACAAACTAGACTAAAATGTTAGTGAGGGACGAGTGTAGAAAAGACCCAGTAGAACTAAAAGACAAGTCATTTTATGCTTGGTTGCGCTCGGGTCTTGCACTCTGAAAATAGCAGATCTACAAGCTCACAACGCGTCGCGCAGGGACGCGTTGTGAGCTTGTAGATCGGCTATTTTCAGTATGCAACCAAGTGTAAAATCAGCCATTACGACGCCATCAAGGCACCACCAACATACATTTTAGTCGACTAAATCAACTGCAGATTTAGTCAACTATAATCTTATGATATTTAGTCAACTAAAACTAGACAAAAACAAAAAAAAATCAGATGACTAAACTATCACTAAAACGAAATAAAAATAAAATGGAAGTTTATTCAAAAGACTATGACTAAAACTAAATCAAAATTTGCTGTCAAAATCAACACTAGGGTTGTGGAATGAGTGCCAGTTTTCTGGTGAGTAGTTCATTTGACTTATGTTAGAGCGGTTGGCTCACTGAAAGGTAACTACAAGCAAAATGGCCGCCAAGTGTGGGGTCAACGATCGCCCTTCTTTCCGTATTGGTTGGGGCCTGGTCAAAATTCACCAATGTTGAACTCCATGCCCTTCACAAGCGCCGTCAATGTGACACAACGGACTCACCTGCCCTTCGAATCAGTGTTGTTGACGATGGCGGCGCCCAGAGTGTCGATCAGCATCTCAGCCACCGCCTCATTATCGCTCATACTGAAACAAGACAACAGCAGCAATGTAATGTAAATACATGCACATTCAGTCATAACATATTGCAAATCTCATTTTTATATAAGAGAAAGTGTTTCAGCTGCAAAGTATTATGATGCCGTACAGAAGTTCAAGACATTAAACCAAACTTTTGTTTAGCTCTTAGTATCCCCGGCCTGCCCCTTTTGAACTGTATTTGAGCCCAAAAATATGCAATAATATGACTTTCTCATCAGTATCATGCAGCCCGAAAAGCTTTGTTACGACTAGAGTCAAATCCAATTTATTTTTCAAAAGCGATCTTCAGGACTGACTGTCCACACTTTTATTTGCAAGTTAACAGAATGGATTTTGTATTCCGGCATCGTTGACCTATCTGAATTGCTTGCTGTGATAACGACATACTGTAGGCACGAGTAATAATATTTATACGGCGGTGTCGCCCACTGAAAATAGCAGATCTACAAGCTGACAAGGCACCGCAGTGCGACTTCGTACGACAACATTTTAATCAGGCCTCAGAGTCCGAGACTGAAACACATCTTTAGAAATCAGACTTGAATCGCATTTCAAAAACCACCTCTGAATGCGGTTCATATCTGATTAGCAAAAATCAGTTTCCAAGCTGTTGCTGCTGACCAAAATGACTCCAACCTTGACAGGCCAAAAATGGGATTTGGGTCGCCAGCCTGAACATAATGTACATGCACTTCAGACATTGACAAACACACAGTCTTACACAGCACAGTGCAGTGGGCTGAAGGGGTTGCCCTGAAGCTTCTTGAACGCCTCGTGTTCCAACAGCATCTCCACACACGCATCATAACCTGGAGAGCAACAGAGGAACAACAACTGAAGGCAGTGATTCTAAACCTTTTTAATTTCAAGGACCCTCACTTTGATATGCATTAGGCCACGGACGCCCATTTTATACCATTTATTTTATCTCTGGGTGTGTCCAAGTGTCCATTCGGTCAATCATTTTCCGGGGAGCTTTAATGGGAATATAACAATGTTTCGGTCTTAAAGAGTAAGATAACCTGAGTAAGTAAAATACCTCAAAATAGAAGAATAGATGTATGAGTTATATTCTATGTAGGAAAGGGCCTATATAAATTCTTTATTGTTAGCAGTAAACAGTAAAATCCTCAGTGTTAATCTACTGTACCCATCTATCACGGAGGATTTTACAGGGTAGCTATTAATACCATTGTAGCAGGCCCAGTGCAGTGGCGTGTAGCCCTGGCTGTCGGTGTGGTGCATGTCATTGTGTGAGGTGCTGGTCGCCCGCAGCAGGTCTCCCAGGACGCCCACGCGGCCGCAGGCGGCAGCCAGGTGGATGGGCGTGCGCCCCCGGATGTCCCTCACACACACTGTAGCCCCCCGCTGGAGGAGGGCCTCCACGCACTCCTTCTGGCCTGTCACTGCCTGGGGGAGAAAGGAAATAACGTCACTGACACGACATCGTGACTTGGATTGATCAGAACAAAGAAAATATTCTATCAAAAAACTGTGTAGGTTATAGGTAGATGTGTGTGTGTGTGTGTGTGTGTGTGTGTGTGTGTGTGTGTGTGTGTGTGTGTGTGTGTGTGTGTGTGTGTGTGTGTGTGTGTGTGTGTGTGTGTGTGTGTGTGTGTGTGCGTGTGTGCGCGCGTGTGTGTGTGTGTGTGTGTGTGTGAACTTCTACTGCTACAGGATAGCAATTTGACTAAAAGTATGGAAAGTGAGGACATTCTGCAGGTCCTCACTTTGCAAGAGGCTGTTTTAGGGTTAGGACACTTAAGTGATATAATTACAGTTAGGTAGTTAGAGATATAATTAAAGTTATAGGTAGGTTAGGAGTAAGGTAGGAGTAAAAGGTCAGGCATAGTGGTGGTGGTTAAAGTTGCAATCCATAATTTACTACTGGTTGACAAGAGGTATTCCTTGAAGCAATATCTCCCATACCCAAAAGGGCTTTCCGTCTTAGCTCAGCAGTAGAACTTTTTTGGCACTCGCACGGTTCGAATGCCGGATAGGACAGATGCAGCTTTAAGGTTAGAGATTAGGGAATGAACGCAATAGATGGAAAACAGTCTAAAGTGTAGCAATGCAAGGAGAGGTGTGCGTGTGCGTGCATGTGTGTGTGTCTGTCTCACCCCGCGGTGTAGTGCTGTCCTGCCCCAGCGGTCCCGGGCCTCTACACTGGCTCCCTGACTGAGTAGAGCATACACACACTCTGTGTGTCCGCTTAGTACTGCTAGCATCAACGGACTCCTGCACACACACACAAAACAGAACCATCAACTAAACAGACAATAATGTTGTCATTGTCATTGAGTACACACACAGTGTGTGTCTACTTAGCACTGCTAGCATCAAGGGACTCCTGTTCAAGCTCCCCCCCACACACACACTCACTGAAAACTTCCCACTGAAGCCATTTTGTACACACACACACACACACGAACACACACACTCACTGTCCGTTGGCATCCTGTATGTCCACAGAGGCGAGTTGGTCTTTGCTGTTGAGGAGAAGGCGCAGGCACTCTGGGTGGCCATTCATAGCTGAGGGAACACATGCACACAATGTTATTTAATAGACTGATTATAATGTATGGCCAGCAGCCAAACTTGTTGAGCTAACCAAGCCAGTAACATTAGTATAACAAAGTGTGACAAACCAAAAACCTGTGTACCTGCGGCATGTATGGCCATCCTCTTCTGCGTGTAGTCGCGGGCCATGGATGAGGCTCTGTGGTGCAGCAGCAATGACACACACTCCTGGTGGCCCCTGGAGCAGGCCAGGCTCAGCGCAGTCCGCCCCTCTGGGCTCCGCACGTCCACCTCACACAGGGAATTCAGGAGCACCTCCAGCGCCCCACAGTGACCGTGGTATGCCTGGGGAGAGACACATGCAAGAGGTGCCATACTAGTCAAATACAGCTTCATTTATAATCATGCTATTGTTAGGGAGGGGAGAGAACGGATGAATTTGTAGAGAATTTCAGAATATTTCTAAACCCCAAATAAAAAAACGTAGCAGTTAAAATAGCCGATCTACGAGCTCACAACGTGTTGCGATGAGACGCGTTGTGAGCATGTAGATAGGCTATTTTTTTAAAATAGGGCTTTAGTGCTTAATTCATATAATGTATTTGTGTAAGCTTGTGTCCCGGGGAGAGCCCAAAACTATCTTTTGTGTGACAAGCTGATAAAGTTTGGGAAACTCTGCAGTAGAGGAACACTGAGGACTCACCGCTAGGTGTAGCGGGCTGAGGGGGGCTTGGCTTTCTGAATCATTCAGGAGGTCTGTGCCTGAAGTGTCCAGAAGCTGAAAGTGACACACACACACACACACACACACACACACACACACACACACACACACACACACACACACACACACACACACACACACACACACACACACACACACACACACACACACACACACACACACACACGATTAAAAATTGTCGCTCTCCGCTTCACATAGTACAGCAAACAAATTAAAATTCTGCAAAGTTGGAGCAGGGGTATGCCATACTGGGGGTCAAGGGATGTGACCTTTGTTAATCCCACAGGGTAAATTCAGAGGGGGACGGGGGGCGGGGCAGCTGTTAGGGGCTAAGTGTCTGGGCGGGCCAGGAGGCGAACCGGTGACCTTCAGATTACCAAATGACCTCTCTACAAACTTGGCTACGCCCGACCCCAGTGGGATTGTGTATTCTACATACAGTAATCTATATACCTCTATGTTATTTTGCTACTGGTTGCTGTAACCATCCAAATTTCTCCTCGAGTAAACATGATTATATCATCACAATAATGCAGAATCATAACTGCAGACTAATATTTTGACCAGCAGAGGGGGCTCTTGCCACAAGGAGCATTAAGTTAACTGAATCAGATGTCCTTCCACTCTGGCCCCCCAACTCATTATAGTTTTTGCAGTATGTTGGATTTATTTACATCTACTTTTAAAGTTGTTGCCCTTTGAATTATTTTATTGAATTAATGAAATAGGTAAGACAGAAAACTGTTTCTAATATTACCACATCAAGAGGTGTCTCAGCTGCCATCTGGAAGTAAAAAAATGAAAAAGAAGAAATACTTTTAAGTATACCAGTTATTTGCAGGTGGATATTACAACATACTGGATTGTTTTTATACATTATTATTATTATCATCATTATTAAATTCCGTATTAGTCCCCACCAGTTCCAAACAGAGAATGTGTCCGTAGGCGGAGGCATAGTGCACTGGGGTGTAGCCCTGTCGGTCTCTTATTCCTGGGTTAGCATCATTTCTCAGCAGGTACTCCAGACACCTGGCACAGAGAAAATAACATGAGTCACCATATCCTGAGTTCTCACCCAGCCAGGACCAGTGTCACACGTTCGCCCCTCTCTCTGCTATCCTTTGGCCGTGTCCACCTCCACAGTACTGTCTAGATAGAGCTGGGATGCCTTTAAAAAAAGCATTAATTGTGAATAACCTAGCAGGACATAAATACATAACACAGTATGATTAATATCTGGACACCAGCCAATTGTGCCTCCTGGCTCCAAACTCTGCTTCTTACGCACACACATATACTGTAGTCACCTGGGTATTCATTGTTGAATAATATGAAGGCAACGATGAACACCGGGTGATAATTTGTTTATCACATACCCACAGCCTTAAAGGTAGGGTAAGTGATTTACTTTGGTTAAAATAAGTGCTATATTCTGATAGTACTCATTGATAAGAGTGTTTGTTCAGTAAAAGGAGTCTCCCATGTCTCTCCAGCTCTTTACTAAACAGAAAATGCATTTTCAGTGCTCTCTCCTGATTGGCTTAAATGTTGTCACCTACCTGAAAATGTACTATAATCTGTTTACTAAAGAGCTGGAGAGACCCCTGTGACCGAGCGTTTGCTCGGTCACAGGGGCAGAAAAATTGCCATTTGGTTAACATCTTCAATGGTTTCCATTTTCCACTGTGTGTTGTGGCTTCTTTGTATCCGGATAAACACCAGGGTCTCCTCAGTTGTGAACTCTACTCTACCAATTCATCTGGAGCAACCGTGTTTGTAAATCTTTTTTATCACAGCTTGTTATGTGATAAAAATGGATAAAGAGGCACATGTGCCCACACAACAGTGAGTAAGGCTTACTTTCCCTCTGTATCGGCTGCAGCAGTGTAGTGCAGGGGGCTGCAGCCTCTCTGGTCCACCTCGTTGACACTGGCGCCGGAGCCCACCAGGGCAAAGACACACTGGTAGTTACAGTTGGCGGAGGCATAGTGGAGTGGTGTCCTGGGGATGGACTCACCATTAGTTCTCACTCAGTGGGACACCACAGTACAGAGTCTAACTGGTGATGACCCAGCTAATTGACCATACTCACACGGTGGCCATAATCACCCGAGAATAGTGTATTGGCCGCTGTATGATTAATATGGTCAATTAGAACCAACAGTTACCTCCAATGCAGAACGGCTAGAATCTAGAGCCTAACCAACATGGGTTGATACAGACTGGCCAAAAAGTACTGTATTTACAATTTAGTTTTTCGTTCTCACTGCACAGGGATGAATAATACATCTTTGAATGTACCGGGCCATTCTAATACATCTGCCTAGAACGTTCAAATCGGAGTGTATCACTGATCTTTTCCTGTATGGACTGCGCTCAGAACAGATGCACACATAGTACAAATCTGATATAAACAAACAAGCAACTGAAAATAATAATAAGACTGCCAATATATCAGCAGAATAAATATAAATATCTAGTCAAAGCCTGAAACCTCACCTCCCAAAGTGGTCTTTCCTATTGAAGTCGGCTCCTGTGTTCAGCAGCAGGTTCAGACACTCCAGGTTCCTGGTCAAATAATTATAATAAACATATCATTGATCATAACAAAAGAGGAAAAATGATGTACAGTAGAAGTAGGGAGCTTGGCATGACGGCTTGAATGCTCAAGACCATTTGCGGTGAGGAAACACAGATTTACCCCCCAGCTGCCGCGGCGTGTAGACAGGTCCTTCCGGAGTCGTCAGGAGTGTCTATGTCAAAGTCTGAACAAATACAACATCGGTTCATAATGTCAGTTGCAGGTAATGGCAGCCGAGTTACATTCTCAAAGAGTGGTCCCAGGGGACCGGATGTGTGTGTGTGTGTGTGTGTGTGTGTGTGTGTGTGTGTGTGTGTGTGTGTGTGTGTGTGTGTGTGTGTGTGTGTGTGTGTGTGTGTGCAAACCTGAGGTCAGCAGCTTCCGGCAGCAATCGGAGAAGCCACTGAGAGCTGCCAGGTGCAGTGGAAACATCCCATGAACGCCTCTCCTAGGAGAGAGACCAGACATACATACAGTCACAGACCACCCCACAGGACACCAGCAGCCAGGCTCACGGTGTCATTGTTTGTCAAAAGATTAATATAGCAATATAAATTAAATGCAGTTAATGGTGTATACTGACCTGGTGGTGAGTGCTCCATGGTTGAGTAGTGTGGTGATTATGAGCTCGTGGCCGTAGCGAGCAGCGATGTGAAGGGCTGTGTTTTTGCTCTTGTCCTCACAGTCAACCTCCGCTCCTACTCACACACACACATTGTTTAAGAGCACACATTAAGGCAGCACTGGGACATACACATACTTTCACTCAATTTAGCAAGTAGTACATATTGATAGCATCCACGAAAATCACACATCCAAAGGGAATACTGTATATATATTACAGGAAGCCGTTGAAAATAAGAGCAGGCAATGAACAGTTGCTTGATCCTGCCCCTAGACAGACCTGCCATCTGTGGGTGTCTCACCATCAGTGTGTGTACACACACACACACACACACACACACACACACACACACACACCAGAAGGCTCACCATTTGTAATGAGGGCTTGAGATCGAGAGAACCTGCCGTGGGCAGCAGCCATGTGGAGAGGCGTCTTACCATCCTCACTCTGGAGAGAGAACGACAGGAAACGGAGAGAAATTACAGTTTGATACAGACCGAGAAAAGGACGGAGCGTGTTTGACAGTGTGCAGAGAATAGAGATAGAAAAAGAGAAAAGGCTCAGTGCATTGTGGCTCGAACATCCTAACCGCTGACAGAACTGTTCATACAATCTATGCAAGAAATAGTGCATTACTCATTCCAGCAACAGGAATTCAGAAACAATGGTCAGAATCTCAGATGAACAATCGTTTCTTTTGCAAATGTAATATTATAATTGGTATTGGTTCCAAGAATACCATATTGGTTGGGCTTTAGCCTCAAGGGGGAGATCACCCCCCCCCCCCCTCCACACACGGCTTGCAACCGCAGGCAGTTAGCTCCCTCATTCTTCCATATGGCCTGACTATAACCACCAACTCATTTATTTCAACTTTGTGCTGGTACTGTACCATGTAGGGACGAGTGGAAATATGCTGTGGATATCTGGTGCATATCTTAAACTATCACATAATGATAAAGAATGATAATTAGCTATTAGCCTACACCTACATTTAAGTGTAAAACCTGTTACCACTGCAGAACAAAAAAAAATATCATTTTCCGCAAAGACATAACACCTACATTTGTGTCCATAACTTTGTCAGAACAGATAGTAATCTGTATAAAAGAAAAATATAAAAATTGTAAATGCTAATCTTTTGGTACACTCCTCAGGCTAGTCTCCAGACCAAACAGAGCTATGCATAATGAACAAATGAGCAAATCAAAATATACCGGAAATACCTACGACCTAGTACTCTCAGTTGATGATGGAACAATATGCATTCAGCGTGACACAAAAGGATAGGCACAACAATAACTCAAAACGTTTAAATATAATGCACATCTATATGTACTACATCACTGTATCTCGGGTCTGGCTGAAACAGGCAACTTGTTTCACTTTGTTGATTTTAGAGGTATTATAATGTGTCAGACAGGGTGCCTGTCATTATTGCCGGAGGAATGGTAGCACCTTTTTGAGACTTGCTGAATAAAGTAAAACAAAGCTGGGGAAGCAACAATGACTCGTCAAAATTTACAGCTGAATAATTGCTTTCTTTGGTGCTGTAAGAGGCTGTGCTGTATGAAAAGACTTAAACATTATCAGAAGAGGAGGACTCCGATGATGAGCTCGATTTCCAGGCAGGGATCGATCCACTCAAGGGAAGGGAGATTTGAAAATACAACAGCTTTCTCTCTGCCAGGTCAGCACTGGTCCATTCACTAAGCCCGGTTATACTTAGTTGCGTGCCGGTGTCGCTCACCTAAAATACCCGGTGTACAAGCTCACAACTCATCACAGTGCGATGCGTTGTGAGCTTATAGATCTGGTATACAAGTATATGTAACGCCCCGGATTCCAACCACTAGCCTAAAGGAGAATTCCCCCTTGGCCGGGGGAGATATTAGGCTTTTGGTCATCAGGCAGAGGCTCTGAGCCACTACTGCTACATATACATCAGGAAAAAAAGCTCGACTTATACTTCCGCTAAGCATTGAGGCGCTGCGAGCTTGTCGAGCTGCTATTTTCGGTGCGAGATACCAGTGCACAACTAAGTATAAATCAGGCTTAAGGATGGAGCAGCTTTGCTATATTGTATTACTTCTCTATATATATTTTCTGTTTGATCCCATGGTCAGACAAATTTGAATGTTATGGATTTCGATTAGAGATGAATTTTGCCGGTGAATTGATCATGTTTCCTTTCAGTTCTTCATGCATGGCTTCATAGTGGCACTGCTGCCAAAAGAATTATTTCTTGACTGCATCCTTGTCATCGGGTCTATGAGATGTGTCAACGAACACAACGTGATGCCGCTTATTAAGCTAAGAATACATACACTGTCCTTCATATAGGACCAGGTGAGGTTAGAGACTAAACTAATTCCACTGTGGGAGATAACAGCGCTCAAGAGCCATCATGACAACAGAACCAGCACTGAGGTCAAAGTTCAAGGTAAATCAGCCATCATCTTTTGCATGTGTTGGGAGTTCAACTTATCAGTGACATTAAAAAGTGGAACAAGGTCAAGAGTTTCCAAATGTAATTAATATTCAAACGACAACACAGAAATGATTCAGGCTCATTTACATATACAGCAATAAAATAGCTGTAGCTTTGCACTGCTTACTGCTGGCACTGCATTTCAGTGGTCTTCCTTAATTTAGTATGCATGCTGCCATACATTGCTCCACGGCTAAATCGCTGTATGCCATACTTCTTTCATCTTTGAAAATACATGTATGTACACTTTGAAATTCTAGCCTATTTATTCACTCTTGTGTGTATCCTTTCAGTGAGTATGGCCTGTAAAACCCTGATGTTTGTATTATCCGTGACATTCTAGCGTCATGTCCAGGGGGTGTACTTTACTTGTACATGAAGCCGCCTCATGCTACAGAAACAGGAGATAGAATCCTGACCTATGGGCCACATGGCTCGGGAACAGTTGGTTCCCAAGGTTACTTACTTACTTAGTATTATCCGTTGTTATAATGAAAACAAAGAATGACATGAAAATGGTATATTGTTGTGTAAGCTACCTGAAATGCTTCAATAAAACTAGAAAACCCTGATGTTTGTATTACTAGTTTTTATAATGGAAAAAAAGAAAGCACATGGAAGTGTTATTATATTTAGACCCTCCAGAAAAACGCGGGCAAAAATCCTTGATTATGCGGGCTAAAATCCTTGATTTTGAGATGAAATATGCGGGGTTTTTTGCAATTTTATGCGGTGAAATTGCGGGAAGTTGCGAAATATGCGGAAATGTTGGAAATATGCGGCAATATGCAAAATATGCGAAAAGTTGCGAAAAATGCGGAATATATGAAAAGTTGCTAAATATGTGCGATGCGAAGCGCATATTATGCGATGCGATGTGCGTATTATGCGATGCGGCCTTTTTGAAAAAACGTTACCCCTGCATAATTATGCGCCATTTTGCTGATTATGCTGTAAATTCTGCGATCGCATAAACGCATTTTTCTGGAGGGTCTATATATTGTTGTGTAAGCTATCTGAAATGTTTCAATAACATTATATTCTCTAGTCTAAAAAAAAACAGATTCATTCCTTGAATGAATACCACAGCCACATACACTCCACTGGAGTTGTTCCAATAACTTTCCTCTGATGACACTGTGAAGACTCAAACAAGCATGCATGTAAAACCATAGCAACAGGGAAAAAAATACAAATGGACTGATGTGTGTAATGAGGAATTTTAACTGTACTGTGTAAATCCTGGATGTCATTCGCCTGCCTATCTCAATACCACACTAAACGAAATTTGGCAATAGATGAGAAGAGGGTAGCCACTAAGGCCAATACAGGAATATCCAAATATAAAAAAGCAAAGCCTACAAAGTGGGAGTTCAAGCATTTTGGAATGGGAGACTTGAGAAAAAGGCACATTCATTATTCTGTGAAATCATGGAGATCACTGAACAAAGGTTTCGTAGTTCATAGCCCCTGACCACGCCTGCATTCTTGATGCAATCTTTATGTGGATAACTTTTACACAAGTCCAAGGCTTTCCAAAGACATGTATACCATGAACTTTAGGGCCTGTGGGATACAGGGAGAACCACAAAGACTGCCCCTTCAAACGATCAAAGGCACTGGCCAGGCAATCCCTGTGTGGGTCTATAAAATGGATTAGAAAGGATCCACTGGTGTTTGCAAAGTGTCTGTTTCCTGGGAACACGGTGCAGAGGAGAGTGAAGAGCAAAACTGTAACAAATCTCCCTCGTCCAACTCCTATTAAGGAATACAACATGCACATAGAGGTGTTGACAGGTCTGTCAGCTCCTGCAGTACTACACAGTCCGCCACAAAACCATGGATTGGTACAGACTGTTCTTTCATAGACATTGCCAAAACGAACAGCTACTTGCTCCACACTGAACCGAGTCACTCCTAAGAACGTGAAACCACACAAAGTGTTTTGGGCAGCAAAAACACAACACTTACATTTCAAATAGCAACCTCTGATTGACTGGTGATATAAATTTAATTGACAGAAGGAATGAGCCTTTATCAAATTTCACATTTCTCTGTAATCTGCAGAATCTGCAGAGAGAATTATGGAAAGAGTAAATGAATGTGAATGAGAGGGAGAGGGAGGACAACAGCAGAGACGATGTACTTACTGGTAATCAGATGCCACGCTACACTGTCATGGGCTACATATAGCATATATATGCCTCTGGACAGAGATTTGCGCACGACTGAGTGCACCTTTGTAGTTGGTCTTTACTTTTTGGACAAGGGAGAGGAGGGGCTGTCAGTCAGTCTGGCAGCCAAATGTAAAAAAAAAAGGTGCTACACCCACCAGAAGCTCTGTCTCTATGAGGAGAAAGAAAGGCTGTGCAATAATCAAAAACTACTTGATTTAAAAATGTTAAAAAGGAACTTTCTTAACATAATTTATCATAAAATTATATGAAATTGCCCAACACTGATAAAACATAACTCTCCATGGACACGATATTCTGCCTTGCCCAGAAATATTTTTCTGGACTGTTGCTACAGCACAAACATGCAGCTACATACCTATTGCTGCGAATTATGATGGTTTATTAGTTACTACAAGCAGTATATTCAATCGATTGGCCGGTATAATATTGTGTAATATTGGCTTAGTAGTCCTGGACAGGATGAACCTGATTGCAGCCGAGTCAAGCTCCCGATTGACCCAAGCATCCGACTGACCCAAGCAGCCGGCTGACTTAAGAACCCGACCGACCCAAGCACCCAATTGACCCAAGCATACTACTGATCCAAGGAACTGGCTGACCCAGCACCTGACTGACTCAAGCAGCCGGCTGACCCAGCACCTGACTGACTCAAGCAGCCGGCTGACCCAGCACCTGACTGACTCAAGCAGTCGACTGACTTTGGCTGCCTTTGTTATGGTCATGTGGATTCATCATGTATTTGCGGAGTCCGTACATAGAGACACCCACACACAAACCCCCCCACATACACAAAGGACTGTAAAGATACCCACTCTGATGTTGACGTGAGCTCCATTGGCCAGCAGCAGCTCCTGACACAGTGCCCCCTGGCGTGAAGAGGAGGCAAAATGGAGCGCAGAGAACCCCCTCTCATTCACCTGAGAAAATACAGAGAGAGTTCATGGTGTAATATAAGTGTAATTCCTCCTCTGTCTGCATGGAAGACATATCTTCCTAATGTGTGACCTGTTTCTTCATATCATTTAGAAATAAAAAAGGGAGAAAAAAGCTAAAAGTGACACGTCATTGACGTGCGTCAAGTGCCGCATTGGGAATCTGCTACCGGAGCATAAGAAGAGTTGCCACGCCCAAGGGTATTCGGAACTGGCACTCGCAAATACATCCGGCACTGAATGTTTTATTTTATTCAGTAGCGGTTAAGCATGGAAATAGAGCGGTGGTGTGAAGGGTTGCTGGTTGGCGCGTCCTCAAGCATCGCCAGTGTGGGGGTTGTACATAGGCATTCTGGGCAATAATGGGGGCGGCTGTTTTAAGGCGCTTGTTTGGCAGCAGTGTGTTTTGAACTTATGTACGTAGGTACCTGGTTGACGTTGGCTCCAGCCTCAATGAGTTCATTGACCACCACATCTTGTCCGTTGTAACAAGCCACATGGAGCGCAGTGTTACCGTAGGCATTCACTGCATTGATCTACACAGAGTCAGACAAATACATTTAGGTCCTGGGTACGGGAGCTTAACCATTTGAAACCGTAGCATTCCTATTCTGGGGCTAATATTCTGCACAGATATAAAAGCTCACAATAGCAGATCTACAAGCTCACAATGTGTCACATTCGCAATGCGACACGTTGTGAGCTTGTAGATGGGCGATCTCGTGTGTGTGTATCTCGGCAAAGATATTTAGCGAAAACTGTAGGTGGCCTTGTATAGAGCCGTTGGGAATCCGATCAACTACATGTATGTATAGAGTTTAAGTGGTTAAAGCTATTCTTCATGATCTGCATCTGTTCTGTTTCTGTGCTATGGGGGACTGAAGTAGTGTTTCCCTTCACTCTCATTCTATGACATTCTATATCACACTTTTCTTTCATAAATGAATGCAAACAAAGCAGATTCTGCCTGTATATAAAACCTTTAGCAACTCTTCCTTCCTACTTGTGTTGTCATCAATATCACTATTATTTTTGTTTCGCTGGAGTTTTTTATATATTGGCAGAATCTGCTTTGATTGCATTAATTTATGTAAATGGCCTGCTTCGCTATAGTACCTTTAGCAAGTGTCTTGCTCAAGGACATTTTAACACAATGCCATTATTTGGATTCATATCACTACAGCTACATACAGCTACAGTATACAATACAAATTTCTACCCAAGTTCAACAGTCCTTTAATACTTAGCAACCATGGTCATTCATCAACAAAGAACTGCAACCAAATGCACATTATGAGCGTTTGTTTGTTTATGTTCATGCGTGAAATTCTGTATGCGTATGCATACGTGTGTAAAACCATGCGTGTCTCTGTTATAGCACATGCGTGAGGATATGTACAAATTAAGCAGAGGTGCTCGACTTTTTCTGGATCAGGGCCCCCTTGAGAGTCTCGAAAGGTTCGAGGCCCACCCATCTGACCACTTAACACGGCAGCCATTTGGCTGCCGTGAAAACTAACATGTTACCATTTTCGAAAGATACACATGGGCCCCGGCCCACAAGTTGAGAACCACTGAATTAAAGTAAGAGTGTGTGAGTGTGTGTGAGTGTGAGTGTGAGTGTGAGTTCTGACCTGGACACCCAGGCCCAGCAGGTAGCGCACGGTGCTGTTCATGCCACTGGAGGCAGCAGCGTGCAGTGGAGTGTACGTCTTCTTATCTCTACAGTCCACCTCCGCTCCACTGGCCACCAACAGCTTTACTACCTCCAGGTGACCTGACACACATATTTAAATACAACTTCATTCATTTTATTCACACATAAAAGCTGTATTTTGCTTAATATCATTGTATCAAATTAAGCCGGGCAATGTTGATGTACTGAGAAGAACTGCTGTACCAGCTCATTGTTTACATTTTGATGCTCCATCAAAACAGCGGCACCCCTATGCATGTGCATTTGAAAGTGAGAAAACGTAAAACAAAAAGGTTCGGACATTTTTGTTTGGTAGATTGTTACTCTGTATAAATGGTGCCCCATTTGTTGGAACATACTGCTAGGGAATTTCTATACTATGCGGTGAAATGCAAGATTCATATTTTACATTGTGTGTATGTATTTGAGTAAATACTCAGACATATGTTTATTGGTCAGACAGACTATAGGCTAGTTAGTAGATTGCTTCATCACTGTCTGCTTGAACTGCTATATTAAGAGTAACGCAACATGATGACACATTATCTTCATGGGTCACACAGACCAGTTACTGGACACTTGTGTACTGGTCACTATAGGTCTCTGATTTAAATAACGATGGGAAGGAGACAGGGCATAATACTGTATATATCAACATGAATGCTGATGATGAATGCATGATGCTTGATTAAAACCCCTTGTGATTGGTAGGTAAGAATACATTTCACTCTGTCTGCTTGATAGGGGAAGAAAGAGGGTATATAAACAGCCTGAAACTCAATGAAGGAGCCTGCCGCCGCCGCCTGCTCTCGCGCTTGCTTAGATTAGACCTAGCGCTAATGATGTAAAATGTACTTTGTGCTGAATAAATAGCGAACATGCAGACTGGTCGGTCGTCTTTGCTTTCTCCTCGAGGGAACCCACAACAATACATAAAGGTGGGATGAGCAGCGCAGCTGAGGATGCGGGTTGCACTGATGAAAACAGCATATCATTTCAACAGATTTCTGAGTTACTGCAACACAGTTCTTATGTAGCAGGTTTTGTGTACTTTATGGTTCAAGTAATGTTTATAAAACATTGCTACTTCCATTCGGCCAATTGCAATTTGTGCAGCCTCTTTTAAAGAAACTGCACACCAAGTAACTTCCTATTCACAGAGACCACATTGCTTTTAGACACTATAATGTCTTGTATTTTCTTATTAGATAGTTAAATGCATGAGGGTTACTACTTGCTGCCCTCTCTGGCACCATTAGTGTTTATCCACCACATTTCTTGAGCGTTAACAGAAGGTTTGCAGGAGTGAGGGTCTCACCCATGTAAGCTGCCCAGTGAATGGCTCTTCTGTCCTTCTTATCAAATGCATTGATGTTGGCTCCTCTGGACAACAGCAGTTTTACCATCTAAAATACAAACAGATTGACAGTGTGAGACAGAGTCAGAAAGAAAGCCAAATGGACCCAAAATTGAGGACTTAAGAGTGCAAGAAAGTGAGAGGGACTAGGAGAAAGAGGTGGAGACATGGGCACAAGTGAAGTAAGACAAGTACAGAAACTGAGACAATTAGACAAAGACAATACAACACATAGAAACACAAAGACGGCCACAGACCAACCTCGGTATGTCCACTGAAGGCAGCGTGGTGCAGGGCGGTGCGACCGGCCCGGTCCGACACGTTGACGTTACTGAGCAGGGGGACCAGGGCCTCAGCACAGCCCACAGCCTTGTTACTGGCAGCTACGTGGAGCGGAGTCTGCCAGTTCTTGTCACGGGCATTCACATCAGCATTGTGTTTCAGCAGCACAGACACCGCATCCTGTGCACGCGCGCACACACACACACACAATTGAGGTCAGTGTGCATGAGATTAATTAATATTTTCTTTGTTCTGTTGAGTCAACCTGTTAATTAAGAAATAACTAATGACAGACCATGGTGTATTTTGATTACTACTGCAAATGATGCAAGCTGCAATACCCATTGTACCCATCTGTCCCATATATGGAGATTTTTGTATCTGTCTGTCTGTCTGTGTCCCTTTTATGCCCGTGTGCCTGTTATAGAGTTCCGTGTGAGGCATGCCCAAATATGGAGTCCAGGCCAGTCTATGACGTCAGTACTAGGTCATATTGATGGCATCAGGGCCCTCCATAGTATATGGGGATTTGCGGAATTATCTACATTTTTTATAGATCCGCCAATCTGACCGACTTGCCTCTCGGGTACATCACTCCCTCGGGTCGTTGGTGATACGCACATTGAGTTTCAAGCCGATCAGTCGGGCAGTTCTCGAGATACGCCACAGCTAATCCATTTTAAAATAACAGCGTTGATCCAAAGAGCTGTACACACTCAGTCAAAAACTATAGTAAAATTAAAAGTGTAAAAAATTACATCTTTTTCTTTACACTTTATATTGTACTGTAGCTATCCACAAACTGGGTAAACAAGGCAGTAACATTGGAATGGAAGGTATTCGATTTCATAGCTGTGGTATATGGTTATTGTACCATGGCTATCAACCAATCAGATTGTGTGATTTGAGCTGCACGATTTTATGAAGCCGTATAACACATTACTGTTGTACTAATCCTTGACGGGCTCCATAAACATAAAATTCCAAAATTTTAAGAGGCCATATTGAGAGGCCATATTGAGACTAGCTATAGAAATGTTTAGCTCCACATTATCATAGACCTTGTTTTAGTATTCTGTGTGTGTGTGTGTGTGTGTGTGTGTGTGTGTGTGTGTGTGTGTGTGTGTGTGTGTGTGTGTGGTTGCGTGTTTTACCTCACTGCCAGAGGCAACAGCTCGGTGGAGAGGAGTCAGCCACTTGTTATCTTTGGCATTAACTCTGGCTCCTTGGTGGGCAAAGTATGGAGAGAGACAATACACAGAGAAAAGAGATGAGTGTGTGCGCGTGTGCGTGTGTGTGTGTGTGTGTGTGTGGGGAGGGGGGTGTTGGGGGCAGACAAGACAAAGAATAGAACATTTAACTCAAATATCACATCAGTCATTGACTGGTGCAGACAAATGTCAAATGTGATGAATATTGTTTTGAAAACGGTACATAAATAAGGTTTGAACAAGGCATGACTGCCTTTTAAAAGAAAAAACATGGGAAGAGACTAGATGCCAAAGGCCATGGTTGAGTGATGAGAGGATACAAACATTAACACGAGCAGGAGAAAAGACAACACATTGAACTTAAATAGCATACAACATAATTAGAAGGATTTTCTCCATCTCTTCTGGGAGATGAGACCCCAAAGAGCCATCAGTGCCTGGGGTGGGTGGGTGGGTGGGTGTGTAAATCTCCCATGATCTTTTGTGGCACGTCTGTTGGGGGGCTAAAATAGCCCCGACATAGCACCTGTTGCTGCTCATTCATGTTACCGAGAAATGTTAAACATACTGTACACACACCACCACGTGTGTTTCATGACAGCATGGCCTTTCTGTGAAGTCAGCTGATCAGGTCAGAAGGCGGAGTTTTGTAACCCCAGGAGAAAGGTAACAGTTGCATCAGAGAACAGGCATATGCCATCTGGGGGATGGGACAGAGCTTTGGGACAGAGCCTCTGATTAAAATCTAAACTTCAGCCAGTTTATTATATATTAATTTCAAGTCACAAGAGCATAAAGTTCCATAATGTTTTTACCTGACCTAGTCAGACATTTATAACAATAGAAATGTTACCCTATACGAGGCAAATCAATTATTATCATTTTATTTTTTCTCAAAGCATTGCACGCAAGACAGTTTCCACACACAAAAAAAGGAAAAAGCTGAAAGTTTCAGGAAAAGTTTAAATAGTATTGATACTATAGAACTTTATACATTAGTGACTTCAAATTAAAATATAATAAAATGCCCATAAACTGCTATTCATTAAGAGCTCCTGCTAACTAAAGTCTAGGTGAGGGTTTGGTCTAGCCAACGCCACAGTGATAGGAAGACCATCAGACAAACCCGACCAAGTGTGTCGATGTAGTTGCGGTATCTGTGCACGCCTGCACGGTGCAACGTTTTATAACATTTCTCTCTCTCTGGCCCTCTTTCTCCGTCTTTTCTGCAGTGCACATCTCAAATGCCTTGTGTTATATACACCAGGTGGCTTTCCTCTCCGGCCTCCTCATGTTGCATTGTTATTACACCTGTCTGCTGTGATTGTATTAGGGTGAACAAGTCAGGGTAAAGACTTTTATCAAGTGTACTTGTCCATCATGTTCTCTCCACACTTTGAATGCTGCCACAAAGCCTTTTAGATTACTACAGTACTTGCTGCTATTGCTGTTATTGGCACACATGTAAATCATCCGCGGCTCATGCCATCTGTATCTATTCATCACATCTCAACCATGACGGGCTGATGTCTCAATCCTGCACAGAGCACACGCCCCTGTGTTCACTGCTGGGAATTAATTAATTTATGAATCCGCCACTGCCAGCGTTTTTATTAATCTTTCGAGACCCACAGAATTCTTTTGAAGATGTAAACATCAGATGTCTGGGGGTAAAGACGAGGGTCTGTTCTTTCATCCGGAAGAACAAAAATTGTAACCGTGCTCTTTAGTTATCAGCAGTTGAATATCGCAATCTGGGAAAATAAATCAGAGATAAATGTATTTTTATAAATCTGATCACATTAGATCGGACGGGCTGGAATTTGTTTAGATCACGTGATTTCCGGGTGTATTCCTCTCCGGGAGTCCTAGGATCAGTCACAGGTTGCGGAAGAGCGCCCTCTATCGCAATCACTGAAAACACCAAATGATGTCTATAGAAGTGAATGGCAGTGAAGCGTTGGATTTGAAATGACTTCTATAGACGTCAATGGCAGTCAATGTGTTAAGTGTTAGGCGATGATTAAAAAATGAATGGAACCCTTCCAACAAAAGTAAAAGGTACGGTATATGCATGGGTGGATAAGCTTCCAAGTAGTACAATTAGAGAGGCGGGTTTTAGGAGAGCTTCGATAGAAGGAATAAATGGACGAATAGGTGGTTTTCAACCGAGTCAGGTTGCAGTGTGTCGTTTACCTGAGAGGATGAGAAGCTCAATAATCTCTGCGTCTCCCAGGTAGGCAGCGGCGTGCAGGGGGGTCCGCTTTTCATTGTCCTGGTCATGGAGTACAAGTTGCACGCACAATTACTTAGGTTTAGACCTTATTTCATTCTCACACCCAACAACTGTACACACAGAATTGTTTTTTTTTGTTTTATTCTCTCATAAACACGCTGTACAAGCACACACACATAGGGCTGTCACGATTCCAAATTTTAGTTGACAATTAATTGTCACTCAAATAATTGCGATTGACGATTTCATTGTGTGTTTGGCATTGAACATATGAATAACAATTTTATTTCTGTTTGCCTTTTAGGCTTCGTAATCAAAAATTTACCAGGGCAGATATGACAAATTATTTAATACACAAATAAACTACCGGTATTGACATATTTAATCATTTTATACATGTAAAAATAGCAGAAATAGCTGATCTACAAGCTTACAACGCGTCACAAAGTGTCACAAAGTGACGTGTTGTAAGCTTGTAGATCTGCTATTTCTGCTTTTTTTGTGTATGAACAAATGGATGAGCATATTTCAACATGGAAACGATTATGACGATTATGCAAAAATAATAGCGATTATCTCAAATCATTGCGCTTAAACGATTATGTAATAATTATGACAGGCCTACACACACACACACACACACACACACACACAAACTAGGCATGGACATTATTTCTCTGTTCTCGCAAAGACACTGTTTACACACAAATATTCATTCACAAACATGCACAAACACACAGCGGCTGTCAGTGGCATCCATCACAGCCCCAACCACACGATCGATAGGCCCCCCACACCATATGAGGCCAGAGGAAACATGAGACCCAGAGAATCAAGGGGACACATTCCTTCCATCATCCCTTCATTTGTATCTCCCTCCTACCTTCTGTCACTGCAATTCCACTTTCCATCCTCTATCATTATGTAACCTGCTCTAGTCTCATTTTGCTGGCTGTTTGTGGTTGTATTTCTATCCTTGACTAAGGAAGTTGACTAATAATCAGAGGTACTTGTTGAATATTTAATCGACAAATCTGTACAATTGTCTTTGCCACATACAATCACGCATACACCAGACATTTCATGTTGGTGACTTTGAGAACTGAACATTCTCTAGTTGATTTCACAATGTCTACCTGCCATTGGCCTATAGACAGGTAGATTTAAAGGATCATCTAGAGTGGTTTTTCAAGAAATATTTCATTCAGCATGGGAAAAAAAAACAACCTAACCAGTACTTAATTATTCGACTATGAGGGGAGAACCCTACACATTTGGGCTTTCGTGGTTTGTGAAAATCTTTATCCATTTCAGGTGTGAAATATGGTTTTGAAGCTTTTAAATGGTGGGTGCCGTGCTTGCAGAGCACCGTTTAGTAGGTAATCACTTAACGAGTTTGTCAACAACACGACCACACGGTTTAGCTTTTCTCCCTTTGAAGACAGGACTTCTTATTAGGATTTGTGAAATGAGCTTGCGGTATAAAGACAAGGGCAGAAAAAGCGGAGAAATCTCAATGTCTCCATCTTGCATCCAACTACTTAATTTTACATTGCACCCTGGAGACCTCTCTCAAGAGTTTGGAGATGTGTAATTTGACCTATCCCTCGGAAAGAAAAATAGCGTCCGACATCGTCATTGACATTGTCGATCGACATCGATACAGGGAGCCAACATTAGAATCATATGCATTTACCTTAAATATAATTCCAGTGATTCTGACTCATTTCTCAGGTCACGTTTGCATTCCTGAGGACTCGCAGTGTCCCGACACTGGCAGTTTGTTTAATTCGTTAAACTTTCTTTTCATGATTCCGCCTGTGGAACTAACCAGGCTTGCCTCTGCCGGAACAGAAAATGGACAGAACACCCCCCCCCCCCCCTCCCATTCTCTCATTGAACTGCAGTGGAGGGCAATCAGCAGAGTGGGGCTATAAACAATGTCACGTGAGCACTAACTCATCTGTGATTGGCCCAGGCCAGTGTTGCTGACTGTGGGAAGATCAAGTGTGATGACCCCAGCATTATTATACAGAGAGAGAGAGAGAGAGTGAGGCAGAGAGAGAGATGGCTCCGTCATCTAGCCTACTTCCTCAATATTAAGCAATGAGCAGCTTTGTCAGCTGTCTAACGTAGAGTCTACAGTCTGAGTGCACTGTGCTGTACGTACCGTAATGTCCTGTTGTACTAATCCTGTGTGTCCGTGTACTTTGTCAACAGTCCCATCAAATGTCAAAAAGTGTTTATTTATCTTCGGATTGTCACGCAACCGTATTCCTCTTATGAGTATCAGACTGGGCAATAAAATACTTTATATCCGATGATTCCGATGCACTGATAAGAGACGTCAAAACATGTTAGGGATGGGTGAGGAAAGAAAATGTATAAGTTGGAATATAATGGCATTATGGGAGAAGGTTGTGTTTTTAACCCCATCATTTTAATCCTGCGCCCCTATTTTGGGCATTTCCTTATGGGTGAATGTATTTTTCTGTTCATGATGCAAAGCATTGTGAGCTTATAGATCGGTTACTTTTGCTGATCTTGCAGAGATTTTCAAACGAATTTGAAAATAGAGCTTGAGTGGTTAAACAGTAATAAACACTAGCATGTGGCTAAGCACCATCATGTATGCACTACCATGTCCATGGTTCCTGGCCATGCTTGGCAGTTATACGAGACAGAGCGATGTGGGTAGGATGCTATCGAAAGGCACTCTTACTCAGTCAATAAGTCTTTGGGAGACCAGATCAATATATAGCAGCCTGCTGGCTGATTGCTCAGCTCTTCTGTGCCGTTTAAGATACATACATAAAGTCCATGTGTGGAGAGTGTCCATGTAACTGAAAATGTCATCACTGATAAGAACTACAGAGGAGAGGAGACAGGGAGAGTGATTGTACCTGTATGTTGACATCCTCTTTCTTGAATATGAGGTTGCGGACTTCATCAGTGTCCACGTTGAAGATGGCTCTCAGCAGAGACGGCTACAGAGACAAAACAACAACAGCTGTTTAAATTGAGTGTGTGTGTGTGCGCGCGCACAGGTGTGACGTGTGTAGCATGTAACATTTCAAATCTCGAACGCCGTAATTAGACATTCCCACGCAAGTACCATAATCCAAGAATGTGACGTGGCCAGAGTGGCGCCAAATGGCTAGAGTTTATGAGAGGGACGCAGCTGTAGTGCCTTATAAATGTACACCGTACATATGTACGATAAGAATTGACCAGACAAAGGTTTTGTAGTTGTGTGTTGTTGTATTGTCTTACAAAGTTTGCATATCGCATTCAATGTTTGGCCTTGGTTCTTATCTGTTAAGAGAGTCATCTGTGTCGAGAGGTACCTGCCCCACAGCAAGTCACATTCCTGTGCATGTTTTGTAATAGTCAAATTGTCAGATTCTCACACTCCCACACTTCCTCCCCCCCCCACACACACAGTCAGCAGGTGTGAAACCAGCTGATAATGTAAGAGTAGTAAAAGACAAGTGGTACTGTATAGGGACATTCCTCAAAAAAGGTCAAGAAAGATATAAAGATCTTAATATGTTTTGAGATGGATAGGTGTAGATCAGGATAACACAAAGTGCGCTCTCTCTCTGTGTGTGTGTGTGTGTGTGTGTGTGTGTGTGTGTGTGTGTGTGTGTGTGTGTGTGTGTGTGTGTGTGTGTGTGTGTGTGTGTGTGTGTGTGTGTGTGTGTGTGTGTGTGTGTGTGTGTGTGTGTGTTAAAAATAGAGAGGCACATCAACAATTGATGTAAAATGCAAACAAATGATGCAAGCAGGGGAAATTGGTGATGACTGATAACGAGTTGCATTGGTATTTTTGTAAACATCCTTGCTCAATGAAACAGAAACCCACACCACGACATCCAGTGGTGCCACAAGCTCTCCATATATTACACACGAACACCCTCAACTCTAACAGGGAATCTATGGGATACAGAGATCATTCATTCATTCGTTTTTCCATATTCAAATGTTTCTGCTGCTGTATCTAGATTTGTCACCCCTCTTGTTTACTCTTCATAGTGATGCTATTCCTTCTTTGGTGATGTAGATATATTATTCTGCTACTGGCTGACCAAATGGGGCCTTCATTCATCTTGCAGACCTCATAGCATGTTTCCCCTCGCCCAATCATAACCACTTAAAAAAAATAAGTGGAGCAGAGGCATGTCGGTATCTGCCTAAAACCCCCTAAAGCCTATTTCATTAAAACTGCAATCCGTTATTTCATGTCCTACCCCTGGGCCTGCATGAGTGGCCAAACATCTACTGCCGGCGCATTCAAGGGGGAATTCCCTTCTTGGCCGGGGGAGACAATACACTTATGAGCTTCAGGCAGTACAACTGTACTGTACAACCGGTATAGGTGTCCTACCTGGTCTAATTCTTTTCAATGGAAGAGTAGGGAGACCACTTCCAACCACTGCAGATGTGCTAGTCATATAGTAATATCATATTCCTCCACCATACAGTGTGGTTGAAATAATGTTTCATTCTATCAAAAATAAAAGTTCCGGACTGCTGCTTTAATTACCAATGGAGGTACGGCAGAGAGCAGAGGAGGTTAGACATGAACCAACAGCTCTAATCCTGTCATCAGAGCTGCCCCATCTTCTCTCTAATACTGCCCCCGCCCCCGTGCCTTGGTGTGCACTTCAAAGAGAACCATTCCCCCCCCCCCCATAGGAGGGGGGGGAATTGAAAAGCCTCATCATATTTCTGTGGCAGGGAATTGCGTCCGCACACCTCACACAATACGTTATTGTTATTAGGACAATACGAGAGGCCTTGCCGGGGACCTCTTCTATACAAAGAGGCTGTCATCTCATATGATGAGGCTATAGTGGTGATTATGTTGGTGCTATATTCAGTGGGTCACAGGTCATCCCTTCATTGTATTTTGGTGAACAGACTAGCTAACGGACCAACAGAGTAGCTATGTCCTTCATGGCGCTGTAATGTCCCCGTATAGGCATGCTTTAGAAAGGCTGCTATGTTCTGTCCAGTCTTCTAACCAGGTCCGAAAGGTACCAAGACAGTATTCAAACATGTTACCGGCACACTGACTCGATAAACCCAAACGGACTGTGACAGAGATGTCTTCAGCCATCTCTAATCCAGATCGGCAGAGAACCTATACGGGACCAGGGGCCCTCTCTCTCTCACCTTGTCTTCCTGAGGGCCGGCCCTGCGAGAGGCGTGGGGGGATCTGTGGTCCGGAGAGGAGGATTTGGGGCGAGGTGGTGGGGGTGCTGAGGAGGGCTCATCCTCCTCCACCTCCTCCAGCACCACGATACACACACGGCTCGCCCGCTCTGACCGCATCAGGGTAGAAACAATGCGCGCACACCGAACTGATCGCTCTCCTCCCCGCACACACGCACATGCATACGCACACTCATACAAACACACTGTACCCCCCCCCTCCTCACATATGTGCGCAATTCAGGAGCGCCGTAACGGGCAATAAAACCTCCAAATACATTCCGTTCGTCAGAAAAGCATTCTTGCTCGTCAAGGTAAAAATCCCAGTGGGAGAGCCGTGTTCCGTCCTCTGTCGTCCGGCGTTGCTGTGGTTACATGTCAACCGCTCTCTTCTCTCCTCTGAAAGCACACGCGCTCTGTGTGGACAGCGGCAGCAGGGAATTCCTTTGCGTAATGGTGGCAGCAAGCGGCATGCGGCAGAATGAGCGCGGCTGCCTAGCAGCAAACAGGAAGCTTCATATCCTCGCTGCCTGCGCTGCAGCTAAGCACACGCGCACACAGACACGCGCACGGACATGATCAGATGCTCACATATGCACACGCACATACAGAGAGACACAGAGGCTGATTAACGTTCACAAAGCTGGGGGCTGTGTGTGCGTGTGTGTGTGCATGTTCTTTTCAGCTAGGCTGCTGAAACCAGCTCTTTCAGAGCGAGAGAGAGAGAGAGGACAGACGGGGGAGGGAGGGAGATAGGAGGAGGGGCAGTGAGAGAGAGGGAGGGAGAGACAGCAAAGGAGGGGAAAGGAATAGAGCGAAAGATTAACTGCAGGCAGCCAGGTACCAGTAGTGTGTCTCTGCAACACACACATCAGGCCTCCCCAATTAGTCAGGGGATATTAGCAGAAAGATTTCCAATCTTGGAATAAATTCCTTACCAAAAAAAATCTTCACCAATGTGTTTGTAAAGGTGTCTAGTAGTAACACATCTCACAAAGACTGAAATTCAGTTTCCCTAGGAGAAGTTTTGACAGCTGCTGAAAGTTGGGGTACCCACCATTTCCCTGCATTTCCATGCAGGGCAAAAAAAATCTAATTTTAATTCTGTTTTAAGTAGCATGTGAGGGGTCAAAACAGCCCAATCTCAATGGGCTTTTTACACAAAAAGTATACCTGGACAAGGATGGCTATGGCCGTTTTTAGCCCAAGGAGTGGTTTTGGTGCAAAACAAATGCTTGCAATGGATTCAGAATCATAAAAACACCCTAGTTTGACCCCTCACATGCTACTTAAAACAGAATTAAAATTAGATTTTTTTCTGCATGGAAAATGCAGGGAAATGGTGGGTACCCCAACTTTCAGCAGCTGTCAAAAATTCTCCTAGGGAAACTGAATTTCAGTCTTTGTGAGATGTGTTACTAGACACCTTTACAAACACATTGGTGAAGATTTTTTTTGGTAAGGAATTTATTCCAAGATTGGAAATCTTTCTGCTAATATCCCCTGACTAAATATATAGATGAATGGCGGGGGGTACAAGACAGGAGTGTGAAGAGAGAAAAAATAGTTTGGAAAAGTTAAGAGGTGAATAGATCCCACAAAGCTGAGTGTAGGGCTGCATGTTACGTTATACCAAGTTATAATAACATTTGCACAACATAGCATGGCATCGGATCAAGCACACCTTGGTCACAATGGACCAACAATGGCCAGGCCAAGCATCAGATCTTTAAAAAGCCATTACATACAAAGAGTTGCACAACCCAAGCTGTGCTGTGCTGTGCTGTGCTACTCTAGTTTGTTGTGATGCCATTGCCAATTGAGCCAAATTAGTGTCTGAGAACTCACAAAGTTACTGCTGAAGTAGAAGAGGCTTTCATTATTCCCAAAATTTAACAAGAAAAACAGAAATGAATGCCAGATCTGAGTGTGTTCACACACGCGCGTGTGTGTGTGTGTTAGTGCGTGCGTGCATGCATGCGTGTGTGTGTCAGTACTCAGTATCCCCTTTGGTTTTTTGGTGGTGTAGCTTCAAAATGTCCTCATCGCCCGCCTCATTATGAAACTAGAACACACTGCCTTTGTTGGAGAATGCAAGGCTAGCTAACAAGAGCAGTGAGTGTGTGTGTGTGTGTGTGTGTGTGTGTGTGTGTGTGTGTGTGTGTGTGTGTGTGTGTGTGTGTGTGTGTGTGTGTGTGTGTGTGTGTGTGTGTGTGTGTGTGTGTGTCAGTCTCCTTTCATATTCAAGACAGCCCCTAAAAGAAGCAATCTGGCCAAGCCAAGCCGCATAACCCCATTAACCCAGAGAAAGTACTGAATTGAGACTTTAATGAGCCCACCGTTTATAAATTATATATACAGCCCACGGTTTTCCTGCCCTTTTCAGCGACTGACTTTCCAATGTAGACTTTGCTCAAAAGGTAAAGAACATGTGTTTGTTTGTTTGTAGATACAATTTTGCAAACAGCACCTTGTGAAATAGTTCCAATTCCCTAGAATTCTTTTGAAGCTATGCAACAACTGAGAGCCACACTAAATCAATGCCTCATTTATCATCAACTTTATTACTAGCCTACTCGGGAAGAATGCAAGTTGGGAATGATGCAAGTTGGAAATGCATGCACCACCCAGTTATGCAATACCCATTGTACCAATTGTCAGGATACCCGTTGTATCCGTCTGGCTGTGCCCCTTTTATGGGCATATATGAAGTCCAGGCCTGTCTATGACGTCAGTACTACGACGTCATATTGGTGAAATCTGGGTACTCCATAATATGGGAATTTGCGGTTTTATCTATATTTTTGGTGATCTGCTGATCCGACCAACTTCCCACTCGGTGCATCACTGCCTCGAGAAATTCTCAGCGATATGCGAGCCAAGATTGAAGTTGCCCATTTATGGGCATATCGGTCAGACCAGCGGTTCTGGAGAGCGAGATCTCCATATGCCTATATGGGAATATCAGTTGGATCGGCGGTTCTGGACAACGGCCGATCCGACCGACTTGACACTTGCACTCCCACGGGTCCTCGGTGACGCGCAAGGCAATTTTGCAGTCAAGCGGTTCTCGACATACGTCTGTATGTCTACTACAGACAGACACACACAGATATTTTGCACATTTATAATAGGATGTAGAAACAGTACGGTTTCACATTAACTAGAAAATAATCAAAAATCATGATGTTGTGTTTTGTGCAAAATC
Organism: Gymnoscopelus braueri; assembly: GCF_963280865.1. Taxonomy (NCBI): domain Eukaryota; kingdom Metazoa; phylum Chordata; class Actinopteri; order Myctophiformes; family Myctophidae; genus Gymnoscopelus; species Gymnoscopelus braueri. The sequence goes on along the minus strand of NC_137613.1, from coordinate 37,898,927 downwards.
ATTAGTCTAAACACGAATCAACTAATTTGAACACTTTACTTGGTCAGATGTTGGACCTTGACCTGGTCTCGTCACATTACACAAAGCTTGATATAATCAGAACGCTGTACAACCAATTTCCCCATTCAACAAGGTTCACAGCAATACAATAAAATTACAGAGGCCATTAAGACCATTTGGCTAAAGACACAGTATGGTACCGATAAGCACAATGAGCAACAAAGCTATAATAAAAATCACTAGCATCATCATTAGCTTTGTCCGTTTGGCTGATGTGTTTCAGTCAGGACTTTTAAGCTGTAGGCCATGGAACAGAGTTGTTGGCGGGGTGGGGGACCGGCTCACTGAGACAGCTTGACTAACCAAAAAAACGTATTCAGCCTCTGCCGTTATCCTCTGTTGGTTAAACATTTAGCAACACAATTAATCATAAATTGATACACATTTATTTAAGAATTAAGACAACATGTATTGTCTATATTGTGGACAGCACCCATTGAAGCTCCAGGTCATGCTGTGCACTTTAATCAGTTGGTGTCTTTGTATGTGCTTGTCTGGAACCAGTTTGGCATTCACAGCAGCACAGTAAAACATTGGACAAACATGCGATATGCTGACCTTAGAAAGTAATGATTTTGTCAGAGTGACCTGACTCCCTGTTCCAGTCAGGAATGGGAAGATGTACTGTACCATGGACAGCTATGCCAACAAACCAGTGACCGAACAGAGCTAAATGCTAACCATTTAAGATTCAAGCTGGGCACATTTGAATTGACCTGAACCACACCCGATCATGTTGGATCCTGTGGGTCTACTAGGGCACTGGCAGTGGTTCTCAACCAGTGGTCCGGGGACCACCAGTGGTCCTTGAGGGGGTTCCAGGGGGTCCCCAGCCAAATTAATAGTTAGTAACCAAATTGACCCTTATGTGTCTGTAACTCTGAGAGTGTACAAATGGAACCAAATGGACCCGTTAGGGTCCATTTGTACACTCTCAAGAGTTAAATGAACACTAATGATGCAGTGTAGATTGGGACCCCCCAAGAAATCAAAATGGTTGAGTCCCTGGCATATCTTTTCAAATGGGGGTCCGTGGGCTAATAAGTGTCAATTTGGGGGTCCTTGACGCGAAAAAGGTTGAAAACCACTGTACTAGGGAATCGAGAGTGAAGACCGCTACAACATTTGAAATTGAAATGTGTGATAAGAGACTGAAATCCTGAAACATCTACTGTATATTCAGTATGTGTGCGCGCACGCGTGATTTTTACATGAGACAAGCTGGGCTTAAAATACCAGTGTTGGTGGCGCTGAGCTGGCGTTTCTACAGCAGTGAGAAAAACATAAATGCAGCCTAGTGCACCATGTTTCATCAATACAATGAGGTGCACATTTCTCTCACTGCCTTGAACACAGACACATGCACACACAAACCTGACTCCAGCACTGACCCTAAATCCATGTGGACAGCATATAATGACAGAGTATGCCGGGTTGCGCAGACCTTTGGTCTGACCTCATGAACAGGAAGCACTGTGTGTAATATAATCCCTATATGTGCGTATAGTCACACACTTGCACATGTGCTAAAACCGACCACTCTCACTACCCTATCAAGCCGACCCAAACGTCTAATCCTCGTCTCTTCTCCGCCATCTCCCATATAACCTTTTGGTTTGGGATTACCAGCCAACGTGGCTGGTCGGTTTACAAAAACTGACAGCCAGGCAGACATGAATAAACACACAAGAAAGACATAAACCTACCAAATCAATTATATAAAAAATCTTAATGAACTACAGGTTCCTACTCCACTACTACAACATGAAATATGTTTTCAATTCCAAATGCATATCACAAACCCCCTCTGCCATCCTGACTAAGGTCCAGCCCAATTACACTGAATACACAGAACATGTAATTATAAGCATTCAATCAAACTTAACAATCAATTATGTTGCATTTCTCTATATGGCACTCTAAACATAACACCCATTAAGACCTGGAATGCATCTGTGTCATTTTAGATTTCTTTGGCTATTCAAAAATAGCAGATATACAATACAAGCTCATAGCGCGGCACCGAGTGCCGCGCTATGAGCTTGTAGATCTGCTATTTTTGAAAAATCTTGAATTCTTATTTTTTATATTTTTTTCCAAAAACTGTTTAATACATTTTTTAAAGGATCTACACCATGAATTTAAAAAATATATTTGATATTTAATATCATATGGTGTATGTCCCTCAAACCTTTTTCAAAAGGTTTGAGCCTAAATCATCACTCAGATATACTCATCCCAAGTCAATTGTCTCTGGCTTATACAGCACTTTCAGCTGCAATACCAAAACGTCCTCTTGGGCAGGGGGGGGCTACTGAGCAATTCTGTCTGGCCAGCATCAATGCAATGGCAATGCAAGTGATGTCACTTGCATTGCCATTCTGAAATGGCCTGTTCAGACACGCCCATTCTGAAAATCTCTGAAATGAGAATGAATATTTTTTGGGGTACAAGAGACACTGGGGAGGCCAAAAAATACTAAAAACCCCAAAAAAAATGAAATTCATGGTGTAGACCCTTTAAGAATCGCCTCAGGTCTTAATGGGTTAATATTGCGCTTGCTCTTAAATGTCCATCTATTACACTTGCCCATCATGATTCACCAAACACCAAACATTTGGTTGCATTTCCACGGGAAACACAAAACTAAAATGTTCCAACAATAAAATCTGTGCGAATTACGCTGCGCAAAAATCTAAAGTGTGCCAATATGCTGTGCAAATAATCAGGTTACAATATACTGTGGTAACAGAGGACCTCTCTGTTACAGCCACTCTACAGGTGAGGTCGATCCAGGTCACCTGGATTTACCCTTTTGACCGGTCCTGTAAGCACAACACGTATCGCATGCTACTAATCGACACACAACGGCTGCACCCCTTTAAAAAAAGTAGCGCTTTAGCTAGAATCACAAATAAAACAGACAACAGAATGAACATTTAAAAATTCAGCAAGTTGGCTCGTAATATTGTTTTTTACAGGCCAGAGTGGCTGGTTAGTCTCCATAATCTACCAGCCAAGAGAATATCTACACGCCATTGGCGGCTGGAGTGTGTTCATTTTGTATAGATTGTTTCTAACAAGCACAAGCTCTCTGTCAAGCTCTCACAGCATAACTGTTTAGATTCCAACCAGTCAGGATTCCAACCTGCCCACACACTCAACACCGCACATGTGGCACCGCCTCCCACTCTTTGATCCTCATCCTTCTTTTTTTTTTATCCTGAGCGTGTACAAATTAGACGGGTCCATTTGGTCACATTTGTACACTCTCATGCTGAATTCACACCAAAATTGGAATTCCACTTCCGTGTGCTTGAGAAAGAGGCATGTCAAAGTACTTCAAAAACGTAAATGACGTCCACAATCACAACACCAGAGGCAGCTCCACTGATCACGTCCAACCCAGATTTAGCACAAACAAGGGGGTTAAATTTGTTCTCCTGCTATGCCACAAAAATGTGGAATGCCCTACCAAAAGCAGTGAAGGAGTGTAAAACCCTATTCTTCTTCAAAACTGCCCTAAAAGAGTACCTACTGTACAGGTGGCTGCAATTCGAAACTGGCCCCTGTAAAAGTCAAAACCTAATTTCTGTCATTATTTTAATGCACTAGTGGACGCATGCGTTCGGCGACAGCGTTGCGTTGAAAATTTTAACCAGAGTGAATTTTCAGGTTGGATGCAGCCATCGAATGCAACGCAGGCAGTGGAGCACCTTTCATTGATTACAAAGGGAACGTTCCCGGCCGGGGACGCTAACGCAACACAGCGCTCGATGGCTTTGGTGGAGCTCAGCCGCAAGGCATGCCAACCATAACAAACATAATGGTAAACATCCAATGACAATCAAATTGACCTGGATGTATCATATTTGACTGGATGACCTAATTACATATTACATATCTATTTTATGTTGACTACTAGTGTACTGTGTTTTGTCCTTGTTTCTTGCTTGCTATGCTTTTTATCTGTTGCTGTGAAACCAGTGTCAATAGTTTATAATTCTTTGCCTTTTATTTGATATATAAAAAAAATATAAAAAAAAGTGTTCTCGTCGTTATGATGGCATCCAACAAAGGAAGGCAAGGGTGCGAGTATCAGACAAACAAGACAAGAAAAATAAAGGATTTGGCACCATATTATGTTTTGGTTTTGCCATTTCATAACGCTCATGTTTTTGTCCAATGAGGGAGAGGGAGGTATACAGGCATGTTTAAGTAACGTGCAGCACTCATGTGTCCTTACCACACTCTGACGGAGGGAGGGAGAGACAGACAGACAGACAGACAGACAGACAGACAGACAGACAGACAGACAGACAGACAGACAGACAGACAAAGAGCGGGAGAGAGAGAGAGAGAGAGAGAGTCATACAGTACACACAGAGAGCTGTTTACAGGTTTGGCTTTCAGAAACCAGCTTGGACACTGCTGATGTGTGCGCAATGGATGCATCTGACATTCCCCTGACACACCCACCCACTCACTCAGCATTTCAGTGCACTCTGCCCGTCTGCTTGGCTGATCTTGTGCGTTCTTGTCCAGTTACATGTGGATGGGTGTGCAATCCTTTTCTGTGTAAAGTATATGTGTAGGCGTGTGCGTGTGTGTGTGTGTGTACTGTAAGTAAAAGTATGCATGTGTGTTTGTCTCTGTCAGATGCTTCCCACTTGCTCTCTCTCCACTTAAATGCAACAGCCAGGTATTCCACAAACTAAGCTACAGCGCGCCCTCTAGAGGCCAGATGGAGGTATCTGTCCCACTGGCGGCAACTGCCAAGAGAGAAATGCTGTCCCATCAACCCTGCCCTCTCTGGCTCACTCAGCCTGCATCAGTGTCCGGCTATTTTGGTCTCTTTGTCTGCTTCTCTGTCAGCAAGCAATAGAGAGAACAATAGAGAATGGAGAGGGGGATCTAATCTCAAACACGCTTCCGCTGCCTGGCGGCCGCCCGGAAGAGTGGTCAGGGCAGGACAGGACAGGACAGCCTTGCACCATCACTGACCCAGTTTTGGCTGAACTCTATACAGCCTCAAGACAGTGTCTCCCTATCCACATTTAGACCGAGTGTAACTGAAGGAGGTCTAAAGCGGCTTTCATTGACAATGCCTCACTGTTCCCGTTTGTCTTCTTCTCTCACTGTCTCGTCAGTTCAATTTACAATTACAATTCAGGCATTTAGCAGACGCTCTTATCCAGAGCAACTTACTGTACGTGTGAGATCGGAATAAGCCGAGTAAGAACACTAGTCAACAAACAAGGTAGATAGTCACTTAAAGGTAGGGTAAGTGATTTTCTTTGGTTAAAATAAGTGTTAAATAGCTCTATATTCTGATAGTACTCATCGCTATAGAGTGTTTGTTCAGTATTAGGAGTCTCCTTGTCTCTCCACCTCTTTATTAAACAGAAAATGTATTTTCGTTTCAGTTTCAGTTTAATTTCTAATTTTATCCAACCAGGACAGAGAACTCAATCAGGATACAGATTAAACAAGTGAAATTGGAAGTGATGACACTAAGAAATGAGCAGACAAAATTGGAACACTATACAAATTAAGCTTAAAAATGGGTACTTTCTCCTGATTGGCTGAGATTTTGACACCTACCGAAACATTTATTTTCTGTTTATTAAAGAGCTGGAGAGACAGGGAGACATCTGTTACTGAACACTCTATAGCAATGATTACCATCAGAATAAAGTATTTTAACCTTTTAACAAAATACTTTTTGTTTTAACCCAAAAATATCACTTACCCTACCTTTAAGTAGGCTACTAGAGCAGAGACAACAATGTGTAGTGCCGAAAAGAAGCTGCATATAGGATGCCAGGTAAACAATGAACCTTGCATCTGTCCAAACAACATATCGAAATAACATTGTTACAGAACAGTTGTGGTTGAGAAAAAACACATTTAAAGGAATAGTTCACCCAAATAATGACTTATTTTTCTATCAATTACACACCCCATGAAACCTTGAATTGATGTTTTTGTCGCATTCCTAAGCCAAATATTTAATGACCGGCGGAGTGACTCAATTGAGTCTCCTACTGACCGGTCATCGAATTATTGGCTTAGGAATGCGACAAAAACAAAACAATCTCTACTCCTGAACTACTCCTTTAAGTAACAAAAACATGAGAACAAGTGACCAAGATATATCTGCACAAGATATATCTAGTGAACTGCATCGTAAACTAGCATTTGTTTAGTCTTTATGGACTAAACATTTATATTGGTAATGTCTCAAGAATGTCATATCTTTAATATGCAACATCCTTAGCTGGACTATTGAACAATGTACTTTTATGTCAAACCAGCTACAGACCACAGTGAGAAGCAGCAAGACTAAAATGTTAAAGTGTTTAAAGTAGAGTCCGAACAATGAAAGATTTTTGGGTCCGATCCCAATTTGGAAGAGAGAGAGAGAGAGAGAGAGAAAGATATTTTGTTTTTACTTAAATCAAACTATTTTCAATCTTTCCATTTGTATTCCATAGAGACATGACTAGTGAGCCAAGATTAAAGTCAAAGGAACAAGAACAAAACAGTGAAAACATTTAAATATTGTGATGCAATATTGACATTTTCTAGATTAAATATATAATAGTAGTATATTGCCCAAGAACTATGAGATGCTAAATATCTTTTGTAAGTGCTGAATGTCAATGCGTGCAAGTGAGCCACAGTCCAGTCTACTCAAATGTCACACTGACAACAAGGCGTTGCTATGTCATTAAATCAACAGGGCTGCAACCTGCTACTTAGGTACTGATGCCTGTCAGAGCTCACTTTGTGTCACTACTACTGTATTTGTGAATGTACTGTCACTATTATTTATAACAGTTGACAATTCAGTGCATTACAGGCAGCAGTGCATTGAAGAGGTGTGTGTGTGTGTGTGTGTGTGTGTGTGTGTGTGTGTGTGTGTCTGTGTGTCTGTGTGTCTGTGTGTCTGTGTGTCTGTGTGTGTGTGTGTACATAGGAAATCAGGCCTTTGACATTAGGGCTAGATTCTCTAACAGAGAGGCGGTGGAATTCTATGGTTTTTCTACATTTATTACCTGTAAAAAGCATCGTAATTCAAACAGTTATGCAATTATGTTTTCTAACACATTTGAAGTTTGTGTGTTTGATTTGCTGTTTATTTTCCTTTATTATTGGCTCAGCCAGGGAGCTTGCCAACACGTAATTCCAGACAGGCTTGGTTCACTTCAGCAACAGGTGACTGTCCAAATCTCCTACTCAGAAAATGTTTGGCATGCGAAAGTTGCTGGCAGCCAGTCATAAGGACAACTTGAGCCAGCACTGTTACACAAGGCTAAATCACATTTTAGTTGCCCCAAAAAGTTTAACTCGTTTGAATTCATTAAAGTTCAAAGGGGACTATTGCAGACAGTACGTATGGCTTTCTATTTGCACAATAGTTCAAATTACTTAAGACATATAACTACCTACACCAAGCAAGTAAGTTGACATTTGGACTGCAGAGTAGGCTACAGTACTGTATACTGTGTATACTGTGGCAAGCCATATGGTATCACCACATACAAAATAAACACCACAAACAACATAACAAACCAGTTTACAAGATCCATTAATGTAGGTTAACTAGCAGTGGTAACGTTAACCACACTAACTTAGCCAACAAGTACAAGTATCAATTCTGCAATGCAGAAATACTCTGTTACAAGTAGGAGTCTGTATAATAGTAGTAGTAGTAGTAGTAGTAGTAGTAGTTAGTAAAAGTAAAAGGAGAAAAGAGTAAAATATAGGGCTGAACTCAAAGTGGTCAAAAAAGTCTACAAAGTAACTCGCAACTAAAAGTCTTCATAGAATTAGTAAAAGTACAATATTAGCCTCTGAGATGTACTAGAGTAGAAGTAAAAGTAGAGAAAACTGTAAATACTGAACAAAGTCAAACATACCTCAAATTTGTACTTATAAGTACAGTACTTGAGTACATGTACTTAGTTACTTTACACCACTGCACACACAACACATACGGTGGTAGAAGAAGAAGGTTTTTTACGTGTCTGTCACTCTCTGACGTTAAACAGCATCCCATACAGTTCTTCATGTTCAAAACAACTCGTTAAGACATGATGAACTCTGAATGAAAACAGTTACTTTGTAAACAGACATGGACTCACTCTCCATCCATTGGTTCTCAAAGTGGGGTCCGCGGGGACCCCCAGGGGCCCGGGGGGGGGGGGGTACTAGGGGGGTTTAAGATTGGGGGGGGGGGTCCGCAGCCAAATACATATCATTTTTGGGGGTCCTTGACATGAAAACGTTTGAGAACCACTGCTCTAACTCTACAGAATACAACTGTTACTGAGTGGTCCTCCAGCAAAAAAATTAATAATATAGCGTCACAATCATTTTAACCATATTTTATACTTCAAAAATAACAGATCTACAAGCTCATAGCGCGGCACCGAGTGCTGCACTATGAGCTTGTAGATCTGCTATTTTTGAAAAATCCCTGGCACAAAATATTTGTTTAAGAAGGGGGGGGTCCGCAGCCAAAAACATATCATTTAGGGGGATTCTTGACATGAAAAAGTTTGTCTCTACAGAATGCAAACTGTTACTGAGCAACAGCGTGGTGCTCCCTAATAGACACTCTGCTACTGTGTAGCAATAAGCTGCACACTGGTTAGCTAGTCGGCTCAGCTAACAGTGAGACACACACACACACACACACACTGTCACTGATCACTGAACTACACGTTAACTATGAGTGTGATCGCTCCAGTATTTACCTGGTCCTTGATCTTCAGAACCATCGTATTCATTGATTCATTCCCCCCGAGGCGAACAACACGATCTGATCCGTGTGTTGAGCTCCTATTGCCGGGGGTGCAGTCCTCCTCAGAAAGAGTCCTGAGCTGAGCTCACAGTGGAGCTGTGGGTCTGCTGCTTTCCTTCCTGAGATGGTCATACATGGGAGATCGGGACCAGTGGTGGAAAGTAACTAAGTATATTTACTTCAGTACTGTACTTAAGTATTTTTGGGGGGTATTTCTTTGAACTTTACTGGAGTATTTCCAATTTTCAGTACTTTTACTTTATACTCCACTACATCTCAGAGGCAAATATTGCACTTTTTACTCTTAAAACTTTTGTTACTAGTTACTTTGTAGATTTTGATTATTATTGCAAAACATACAATAACCACTTCAGCCCTATATACATTTCGGCCATTTGAAAATAGCAGATCTGCTATAAGATTTTTTTATACCTTGTATATTTGAAAACTTGTGAAATGGGACATTCTGCATAATGAGTATTTTCTACTTTTGGTACTTTAAGTACATTTTTATACCAATACTTTGGTACTTGTACCCAAGTAAATTGTGAATTCCTGACTCTACGTTGCAGTATTGATACTTTTACTTAAGTGTTGAACAGTTTTCAGCAGAAATCTCTGCTACAGTCCCTCTGAATTCAAGGGGAGGGGAGGGGGGGGGGTTCATTATGGGGATATTAGGATCATAAGAATAATGTATGCATTTATTTTTACATTGTACTGTATGTTGTTAATGCTGTTTTGTGAATGTGGAATTTCTAATGGTTTATGTTGCAACAACAGATTGACTAAAGCGTTGTGGCAGTTTTCCCAATCGACTCATTAAGGAGGGATAAAACATTAGTATAGATGATTATACATTAGATTATTACATCACATAAAGTCTTATATTTTATGATCTCTGATATTTGAGATGCACTTGAGAGTGTGCAAATTGCTAGAGTCTGGAATGACATCAAGTGGCAAATGTCATGATGCTTTGTATATGAGCAGATGATTTTGGAATGTATTTTTTAGACTTGGGTGAAAACGTTTTTTAGTTCAAATATATCTAATTATAATATAATAATATATTATATAATATAATTTCTAATTAGTAAGACTTTGGCTCTGAAGCCTTATTGTATCCCTCAATGGAGTAGGCTATGTAGCCTACGTATTATATGTAATGTAGTAGGTGATACTTGGTGTCAGTGTCATTCAGATGCTGGTTTCTACGTTGGCAAAATGTTCAGAAGCCCCCCCCCCCCCCCCCCCCCCCCGTTTTTTTTCTTTCTTTTTTTCAGTGCTTTAAATAATTTAAAACATAAATGGCTGCGTGTCAGGTTATTGGATATGTGGCGCCATCCAGTGGGGAAAGAGTGCAAATGTGGGGTGGGAAAGTGTGTTGAGCTGTTCAGGATTACCACTGATATAGGAAGGCAAATAAAATGGTTATATATCCATGCTTAGACTGCCAGAAATATTACTACCAAGAATAGTTTATTTTTATATTTGGAGCCACATATTTGATGTGTCATAGGTACAACTCAAAAGTTATTGAAGGTTTGTTGAAAAATGCAAAATAAATTATGAAAATATTTTTCATTTAAAATTGTTTTGCTTTTGCCTCTCTGGATCAACAAAACAAAGTTATTGTATGGAGGGGCGGGGGGGGGGGGGGGGGGGGGGTGGGGGTCCAAATAACAAACAAACAAACTATGGATTTAGTTTTCTATTGATGAACCAATGTTACCAAAAGCATGATCAAATTCATGGTGCATAGTGAAAACTATGCAAAGTCTTAAGGCCTAGGGTCACCTGTATCCCTGTTACATTCTCTTTGACCCATAAAACCTGTTGCCAACTGAGAATACTTGATCACATTTCAGCCATATTCCAGTGCAGTAAATCTCCATGGGAGATATGAACAGCTTCCTTGTTTCAAAAATTATGAAATGACAACTTGTGAGAAAGAAACACAAAGAGTTCTTATTCAATCAGTTTAGTCAAGTTGATGAAGGATTGAATGAGTCATTGAGCTTTGATATGGCTGTCACAGTCTGACAGTGATTCACATGATAGACAAAGGATATTGCATACAGTATATACACAATGTGATATTGTTATTTTTGGGTTGTCCTCAAAATCATGTTGATGAACCACCACAGGACATTAAAGTAACAAAAAACTAACAAAAGAAGACACTAACTTTAAACTTGTTTTTCCATGTCAAAGTGAAAACCAAAAAACCTGCCTTAGAGACAAAATACTCCATAAGTACACTGTATGAAAATGAATACCCATTAATCATCAACTTGTGATTGCCTAGTTGTGAAATGAAAACGACATACACTTGGCTTCTATGGCGTTTTGGAAGTTTAAAAGCTTCCCTTTATTTCCTCAGTTCATTGTGGGATTACAAATATGTATTAACAATAAAAAAGAAAATACTAAAAAATACAAATAAAATTTGGTTTTCATGTCAATCTGGTCAGATTTATAACTGTGTTTAGTGTTCTAAAAACATTTTTTGAAGAGGTTCCATTCAGATCTCATTCAGCCTTAAATACAGGCCAGTCTGCTTAACATCTGAGCAAGGTGCAGGAGAAGATGCCCAAAAAGAGCCCAAGAGCCCAAAGGGCCCAAAAGCCCCAAAAAGCAAAAAGCCTAAAGATGCTCTCGTGAGGACCTTCCCAGAACATGAGTGCATGTATGGTTGTCACGTTGGGGACTCTTCGAGAAGGCGAAAGTTCGAGAAGTCAGTGTGCACTGTGTGTATGTGGCTGTTTCAACAGCCGCCCACACACACACACACCAAAACCCAGTTTGCACCTTTTCTGACTTGCCTGGGGTGGGGAGGTAAATTTCCCCCAAGATGTGTGTCTTATACCTGAGCATAATTCAGTAAAAGCAATTATACTGTATATTATCAGCATTTACATATACAGTACATGAGTAAATTAAATCATTAATAACATGAGGTTAAATAAATGAGAAAATCAAATGATTCACACATGCATGTGTGCGTGTAACCTTTGGTTAAATCTCTCAAATCTTGGGTATTTTCTGAACAAGTTATCTCACTAATCAGTCATAAATACAGGCTGTATGTCACATACTGTGGTGGGTGCAGCTCACATAAAGGAAATGCAAAGCCACAAAAGGCCTCTGCCTTTTGCAAGCGTTCGAGTGTGCCTCAGCAGGCATTTCAACCAGTCAATATCATAATCCTTCTTTAGGCAAATCAAGTGATGTTATAATTTTAAGCCTCTATCCCAAAGTGAGCTGTTGAACATAAATTACCTTCTAATAAATTCCCATATTTCCAACAGGGGCAAAGGGTACCTTACACTGAGTAGGAAGTAGAGCTCCCAAGAACCTAGACCCCCTAAAAGGGGCACAAGATCTACCATTGCCTGACACTTAAAACCACTGCTGATGATTGAAATGATTTGTTGGTTTGTGAGTGGCATCATCTACCACCCCCCCCCCCCCCACCCTCCCCCACACACACTTTTTCTGTGAACATATCTTATATTGCTTTGAGTGTTTTTTGTGTTTTTGTAATGTACTGTATGTATTGTATGTCATGATGATGAATTGAGTACAAAGGACACAATGGAAAGTGTGAGTTGTGACCCAAAAGCACAAGAACAAACACAAGAAACACTGCATACTTCATAAAGATGGGATTTGGGTTCAAAATCGACAAAGTGGCCCTTTGAGAAATGCTAGCTAGGTTAAATTCACAGTGCATGAAAATGAGACAAGGCCTAAGCCGTAGGTCATATCCCTGTTACATTCTCTTTGACCAATGAAACATGTTGCCAACTGCACGACTTTGTCATATTCCAATACAGTAAATCTCCACAGTAGACATAACCTTTGTGAAATTTTATTGGAGGAACAGAAAATCAGCAGCACACATATAAAAACAAGTCTAATTCATGATAATGTCAGCATATAGTGTTAAAGAGATGTTCTCAGTTTTGCTTTGCATCTTCCTTTGGTCCTGAGGGGTTCTGAGAGTAAAACTACTTCCTACATTTCAAGTCGGTTGCATCACAGGTGTACCCATATTGGCAGCAGTGCCTACCATCTGCACAGCACATCGCCTGAAAATTGATACAGTTCCTCATTTCAGTAAAAGTGTGACATGTACAGTAAATGAATAAGGCATTTTGAATGCCATTTTAATTCAAGGATGGCATTGGATTAAGGGGACCATGCTGAACAAAAGTCACAGTCCCCTCCATGATGCATACACCATTCTTGCCAAATGATCTCTCATGTTAATTAGTAGTCTGGTCCTCAGGACTGAAGTTGAGAACCAGTACCTGGTAGAGATAAATGCAAGCAGTTGTCTGGGTCTCCCATCACTGGAGCCCAGAACCATTGTTCTATATAGGAGTCTTACCAGTGGGTAGGGACAGCAGACCCATTGGCCTGTAAGTGTAGGTGGCTTGCAGCATGTGTTCCCTGCAGGGCAGTAGAACTTGTTGTCACAGCGGATGACTCCAGCCTCAAGAGTACAGAGAGTGTGTTGTTGAGTGATTACACTTGATAGGGAAAAGTGTGTATGATACTGTTATGATTGGCCAAAATTTCTATTTGGATGTTTAAGGACTAGAGTTGTACAAACTTTTCAACTCCCCACATTTAAAGATATAGAAAAGATATGCCCAAAGGGGAAATTCATATTGTCACGAGCAGGACATGGTTACAAAACCAAAAGGAGAAATAGAGGGGACAGCCACCATTACCCATTATTACGCATGAAACAAAGATCACTCTTCATACTTTGACTCTCTCTATTCTAGCTTCCAGCTGTTTACTAAGAGCTGGATAGCAATCATTGCTATGGAGTGTTTGTTCAGTAACAATCAGGATAGAGAACTCATACAGGATAAACAAGTGAAATTGGAAGTGGTGATGAAACAAATAAGTGAACAGACAAAATTGGAAATTGAATACTATAAAATTCTAGCTGATTAAATGGGTATTCTCTCCGGATTGCTTGAAATTGGCAACCCACATTAAAATGTATTATCTATTTATTAAAGAACTGGATCGACAGGGAGACCGCTGTTACTGAACAAACACTCTATAGCAATGATCATCAAAATATAGAGCTTTAACTTTTCAACCAAAATAAAACTCATTCATTCATTAGTTACCAATACCAACATTATTTGTTTAAAACAACATGTCTGGGGACCAGAGGGATAACGGTGGTAATGGCAAAAGTGGTAACTATAGGCTCAATACTTTCAGTAGGCTACTGAGTATAATGACAGGGTAAGTTTATTTTATTTTGTGTGTTGTTGTTGTTTTTTTCATTCATTTAGTATTTTTCATTCATCAAGTATTGAGTAAGTAATATTTACATTCAGTGGTTGAAAAGAAGATAGGATCAACATACTGACAGACAAATACTGACAGACAAACATGTAGAAATACTGTAGATCACAGACCACAAATAAAAGGTCAAGCAGTCTCTCCAGCCTCCTCATTTAAAGAATTATGAAATCACAACTCGTGACAAAGACACATGATAAGTTATTGTGAAATCTGTTTATTCACGTTGATGAGGCATTCAATTTAACAAGGCGACAGCGATTTACAGGATCGAAATTCTTTTCAAGCTGAAAACAAGGATTTGGTGCCTAATAGAGACCAAATGTGATATTCTCATTTTTGGTTGTCTTGCATGTTGCATGTTGACAAACCACCATGGGACAGCATTGGGACACACAGCTGGTGCATGGGCTGTCTTCAGAGTCACAGAACAGCACTAGATCTGAAAACAAATACAGATCAAGGCTTAATATCATCATATCATTCCATAAAGCATCATAACACATGATGTTACAATATATTATGTACAACATGCTGGTTTCCAGCAATCCAGCTCGTAGAGGATAAGGATCAAGAGTTACTTTTGAGTTGAACACTTTTAACTTGTTTATCCTTGTGAAAAGTCACAAACCTTTATTTATGACAAAAGGCTCCATAACCACACTGTAAATGTATATGCTTATGCTTACCTCCTGTTCATACACTTGGTTCTTCAACTTGGGGATGTAGTTGGCTGGGACGGAGGCCAGGGACGGAGGCCAGGGCCGGCCTTGGGGCAAAGGGGTAGGGCAAGCCCTGTTTCTCACATGTGGTGAATGTCTTGTCACAGTCGTAGCCATAAGGACAGCACATGGCCCCATTCAAACAGCAATGACTCTGAGAAGGTCAGAGAAACCAACAAGAAGCCCAAAAGTGGTTAGCTGATAGTTCACACAAATCTTGTTTTCATGCAGTTGAAAATAAATCGGACACTCGTTAAATCATTTAATATTTAGCAAATGATTTTTTCCGTTCTACCAATATAGACAGCAGCCTACATACTTCTTATTGTTAGCAATTTCTTAATACACAGTGATTTGCTTAGACTTCTTACAAATAGTTTGGGCTTATTGAGCCTCTACAACAAAATGACATCCATGGTTTAATGCTGTACTCAATAAATCATAACTTAACACTTAACGTACCGGGGAGTAGCCGCAACACCACCATTCGCCCACCAGTGAGAAGCAGCAGGAATAACCATCATCACAGTAGGTCGTGTCGTCACACCACACAACTTCAGTCTTGGATGGTTGGACCATCTCCTCGCGCAGGGTCATCTCCAGCTCCTGGCTATGGTCGGGCCTGGTTTCAGAATCTCTCCCCAGTAGGTGAACTATTTGGAGGGACTGAGAACTTGGCACCTGTGGCTCCACCTTCTCCAGCATGGGAAAGCTGTCCTGTCCAGACGATCCGACACACGTGATTGTTGCAGCATCGCAGATAGTGCCACTAGGGCAGCAGTTGACTTTGTCAGCACAGCACACAGCCTGGGGGAAAATAAACATAGGCAATAATACAAACTGTTGTGCATACAGGAAGACTCATTGCAATTAACACATAATTGCTAAGCATTGTCTGACACAATTAATGGTGGAAGTGGGCCCTATAATCGATATTCACACATGGGCCATAACATCTTACTGGTGGGGTTTCCAACCCCGAGTATGACGTAAGTGCAAAATGGCTGCTGTATAGTTATGGTCAAAGCAACCGGTTTGGGTAAAAGTAACCTTCTGTCACCCTTCTGCAGTATCTGTATTATCAATTTTAACCAGTGCTATCCGGCTAGGGTTAGCAGAATCTCCCAAGCTGCAGTTGACTTTCAACAACACAGGTGCCCCTTTGCGAGTGCTAACTCTGCATCTGTTGCTGTAGTGTTGGTAATGTCTTAGCTACAAACATAGCCTACTACTGCCTCCTAGGTCACACCACGCATGACATGGCCTGCTGTCGCTGTCCATCGGCGGTGGTGCTGAATTCAATGCATGAATTGTAGACAGACGTGTGCTGTCATTGTATCGTGACTGGCAACTGGTTTTCTTTCTCCTTTAGAACAAGCTTGTTGTGTGGCTTGCTTGGCTCAATAAGTTACAATTTGTGTTCATGATTACGTTTTGTGTAGCCTACCTCTATTCACACTCACAATGTAATTAAACACTGATTCACCACTTGCCTGATTCACAGTTTCCTTTTACATTTATAAAGCACTTTCCAATAACGAAAACCTTAAAATGTGGGCAAATGTGGTGCAGTTCATGTTTTTGGTGCACCTGGTGATTGCCATGGGGTGTACTCATAGAGTTATAATATATCGGGTGTACTTCAAGAAAATCAAATGCTCCTCCTATGTACTAAAACTTTATCTGGTCATTTTTCCACTCACACATAGCCTACATACACACACACCATTTCTAAATATATTGATTCGCAACCTGGCAAAAGCAAATTGATCCCAATCTATAGTCAGTTTGATTGAATAACTTAGATGAGAATACGTTGAAATATTGAATCACTTTGGCCACTCAACTTATATTTTCTTTTAAGTTCATGTTGCTTACAAAAGTTCATTTAGTAAGTTTCATGGATTCGTTTCTTTTTTTTAGTAGTTCTTGTTCTTCATTTTTAAAATAGCCTACATTTTCAAAACATGTGACATTCATTTCCTGTCTATTACTATATATAGTATTACATTATTTTACAGGTAAGTCTTATTGTGATCATGCAAATTCAATAGCAGTGCTGTTGTTGACTTACATTGGAATAAGGGCAACAGCCAAATTTCCCAGGAGTCTTGGTCGCACAGCAGGTTTGGCTATCTTGGCAGAGACTACCATCAGGGCAGATGTAACCAAGAGAACATCCAGCTGCCATCAGCAACAGTGCAGCACACTTCCACATCTAAAGAAGAGCAGTGATGGAAGAAGAACTCACATTTTTTACATAAGTAAAAGTATCAATACCAAAATTAAAAAATACTCTGTTACAAGTAAAAGTTTGATATAAAAAAAAGTACCAAAAGTAAAAGTACTCATTATGCAGAAATGTCCCATTTCAAGTTTTCAAATATATTTTGAAAATAGCCGAAGTAGCCTATATAGGGCTGAAGATGTTAATGTATGTTTTGTTATTATAATAAAATGAGCAAAGTAACTAGTGACTAAAGTATTCAATTAATTATAGTGGAGTAAAAGCACAACATTTTCCTCTGAGATGTAGTAGAGTATAAGTAAAAGTATTGAAAAATGGAAATACTCCAGTAAAGTAAAAGGACTTCAAAATTGTACTTAAGTAAATATACTTAGCTACTTTACACGACTGAAGAAGAGAATGGTAAAAACAAAGAATTGTGACTTACCTTGTATGGCTGCGTAGGTGTTCTCAGATGTCTGGGTGAGGAGGCTACAAAGAAGTCAGACAACTCTTCACCAAAAGAACCCGTCTTTATATACAGCTACACAGCCTGATCCCGCCCCGTGTCAAAGTGTCAACCATGACTGTATGAGCTACACTACCTGTTTTTATTTATGCAAATAAATAAATCCCCTCGATTTATATCCTGTCTTCCCCTTTTATATTTGAATCAAGAGGCCATATAAATTATAAAAAAAACAATAAATTAAGTCCCTTTCAAATGTAGTCCTAGCCTAGGTGAACTTGTGGCCCCTTAAAAAAACGAGGTGGTAGAGCAGTGATGTAAATTAACTAAGCACGTACTCAAGTACTGTACAATTTTGAGGTTAAATAAATTAATAAATTATCCCTCAACTCTGAGAGGGCCAGCATACAAAGGTGGAAAATGAGTGCTGCTGAACAGAACTCATTAAACAATAGAAGTCATTATCTGCAGGTAGTACAATAGGCTCTTGGTAATTGGCTGAATCTGCTCTGCAACCCAACAGCATTTCTGTGAAAAGGCTCGAACGGCCAAGGCTCCAAAAAGTTGACGACTCCACCAATGCAGGTTTTTGCATTTTGTTTACCTCAGAATGTGCATAATTATTCACAGTGCAGGCCCGGGCAAAAATAATTCAAAATAAATAAGACTGGCCAAAAAAAAGCTCCAAATAACAGAATTTAGGAATACACACTTGGCAGCTAAATAAATGAAACAAACCAGGTCCTTAAGAAACTATAACAAGGAAACCCTGCAACAAAGGCCCTGGTAGTTCTCCCCTGGATGTTGTCATGGCTAGCTTCAAGCCAAACTGGACTTGTACCCTCACCTGTAGCATGCCTTTTAAGCAGGTGAGGCAAACCATCACATGATTACTAATTGGTAACTATATACTCAAACAAAGCTAACTAAAGGCCCATGAGATATTTTACACAATTATGTCATAATGAAGTAAGTCAAATATGTTCATTACAATGTTTCCCAGGCGCCAATTCATTCACCAATTATTAACTAAAGACAACATATAATACCAACATAAACATACACCCCTCCTCCTCTACAGTGCTTGGCCCATTCCAATCAACAGGATTGCCAGCACTGCAGAGGAGAGATAACCTGACACCGTCAAATGGAAGAAAGCTTGCGACACACATTTTGTTTCACAGCGTACTTGCATCTGAGACTCCGGGCGCAGAATCGATGACAGACAGTTTTTTTTTTTTTCAAGCTACTAGGCAGGTGATTGGATGATCCCGCCCCTAGCAGCCGCTGATTGGTTCGGACACGCAGTGTTCGGCCATCTCTACTCCCTTCGCAATCCCAGACCTCCCTGAAATCAAATGCAAATGAGATTTCCGGAGGGAGGGGGTTTACCAGGCTAGAGGAGAGACAGGTGACCCCCCAAACAATTCAAATTGCCCACACAGTGTCAAATAAACATTTAAAACCCCTTTCAGTCACTGAGTGTTAGAATGTCTTCAGATATATCCATAAGGACACATGCAATACAACACTACTAAATACTGTTCCCAGCCGGCTTGCTGGTAAATGCATTGGGAAGCAGTTGTGCAGTGTGTGCATGTACAGTTCCTCATTAATGTCTGTAGGGCACAGGTTGCCCCGTGACATTTTCCCTCTCTGGTAAATGAGGATTTAACAAGTGAATTATTACACGCCAAGTAGATAAGATCCACAAATGGCAGGTCAAACAAGGGCAGATTTGAAAATTGAATCCGTCCCTGTAACCGACCTTAAAAATACAATCCAACTACCAAAACAAATAAAAGATAATGTAGATTTGCCACTTAAAGGGCTGACGGCCCCTTACTCCCAAAGCTTCCTAGTCTTTACTTTCCCCACCACCACCTTTGTGTCCAAGAGGAACGCAGGTTTAGAAATCTGTTGGCCTCTTTACTCAACTGATGTCACCAAAGTTGGATGTGGAGAAGGTAAAAAAAACGAGGAAAAAAGACATACAAACCAATCAAAGCCAAACCTAACTAGTGAACTGTCATAAAGATGAGAGGTGTAAAGCTGCAGTTGTTAGGGCTAATCCATACTTTGCTCGACAGAAATTCGGAAATAACTTAAATTCAAGTGAAAATCTAAAATTCTTAG
This sequence comes from Gymnoscopelus braueri, assembly GCF_963280865.1. Taxonomy (NCBI): domain Eukaryota; kingdom Metazoa; phylum Chordata; class Actinopteri; order Myctophiformes; family Myctophidae; genus Gymnoscopelus; species Gymnoscopelus braueri. The sequence continues at coordinate 37,879,161 of NC_137613.1, read as the reverse complement.
TTGAAAATCCATTATTTTTGTCGAGTGACGCGGTCGTGCCACAGAGTATAAATTAGGCTTTATTCGTAATCGGAGCCAGACTGAGATGCTGCCGCCTTCTTCTTCTTCTTCCTCCCATGCTTCTTGTGCTTCTTTTTCCGCTTCTTTTTCGATTTGTCCTGTGGTGGAAATAGGGTGCAAACATTAACAGGCATTTCCACAATGTGAAGTTTTATTGATTGATTGAATACTTGATTGATTGAATACTAAGACATTTGTTAACAGTACAGCAGTACAGTCAAAAAGGCTATGCTAAAAGGATAAAAGGAAAAAAGCCGCAGTGTGCTTGTTTCCATTGTACTAATTTTCATCAACAAGACATACAATACAGATCAGTAACAACACTAATAGCAACAATATATATATTTACAGAAAAAAGAGGGGTGTTAAAGAGTTAAAGGTAGTGTAAGTGATTTGCAAAGTTTCAAATAATTGCAAAATGGGTCTATGTTCTGATAGTGCTCATTACTATAGTGTGTCCTGTCCATATAAAGAGTCTCCATGTCTCTCCAGCTCTTTATAAAACAGAAAATGTATTTTGTAGTTTTTTTTTTTTTGTAGTTCTTTTCATTTCCAATTTTATCCAACCAGGACAGAGAACTCAATCAGGACACAGATTAAACAAGTGAAATTGGAAGTGATGACACTAAGAAATGAGCATGCAAAATTTGAACTGAAAACTATACAAATTAAGCTTAAAAATGGGTACTTTCTCCTGATTGGCTGAGATTTTGACACCTACCGAAAAATGTATTTTCTGTTTATTAAAGAGCTGGAGAGACAGGGAGACATCTGTTACTGAAAAAACACTCTATAGCAATGATTACTATCAGAATATAGTATTTTAACCTTTTAAAAAAATACTTTTTGTTTTTACCAAAAAATATCACTTACCCTACCTTTAAGCTACGGAATAATAATAAGGAATATCTAAGTATTTAGTGCTTCTTTCTTTCTTTCTTTCTTTTTTTAATTCAGTACAATGCACATCCAACATTCAGCTATATCTTACTGAGATGGTATTCATCACTATTCTGATAATAGTCTCTTTTTCTCTTCAGCCTAGTACCAACCCAAACTGATGCATTGTGTCTAATAACATTCATTCAGTCATTGACGTAGGATACTTACTGTAATTCTGTCCTTCTCTTCACTACTTCTCTTTTTCTTCTTGGCTTCAACCTGGTGAAAAAGTAGAAATGAGAAACCACAAAATAGTTAACGACTGCCTCAAAGCCACAACAGAGGAACACAGAGGTTTTTTCCCCATCAAGCTCTGAACAATGACCCAGCTGCCAGGTTAACCGTCTTGGACTTGTAAAACACCTGCTCACCAACAGAGCACACACATTATTTTTGGACATTATCTTGCATAATCTCTTTGCAAATATTGTTTGCTTTTAGACTGCATCTAGGGAAGAAATAGTTCACAACATAAAGTTAGCCTGCTTTAAATTAAAGGTAGGGTAAGTGATTTACTTTGGTTAAAATAAGTGTTAAATAGCTTTATATTCTGATAGTACTCATTGCTATAGAGCGTTTGTTCAGTAAAAGGAGTCTCCCATGTCTCTCCAGCTTTTTATTAAACAGTGCTCTCTCCTGATTGGCTTAAATACTTTTGTCACCTACCTGAAAATGTACTATATTCTGAGAGACCCCTGTGACCGAACAAACTCTCTGTAGCAATGATTACTATCAGAATATAGTACTTCAACCTTTTTAACCCACCCCCCCCCCCCCTACCTTTAACTGATATATGTATTAGATTTTGCTTCAAATGAAAACTGTCTAAAGTACAAGCAGTATTCTTTCATATATATAGCTATTTTGCAACAAATCTCAGCAAGGTTAATAGCGTTGTAAACCGTACAAGGAAACCCATTTGGTGGAAATGGCATATAGCTACTGCAACGCACCTAGACATTCCTTCTGTGCAAACACACACAAACATTGTTTAAAAGTACACGGACACTTTGGTAGCGGTCGGGTTGCGTAGTTACTTTGTCATGATGCAACGTTTTCACTGCTTTAACCCGGCAACCCTGTGTAAATTACGCCACCGCTACCAGCCCAAACGTTAAAGTAACCAATAATTGGGCCGCGCGACCCGGAAATGACCGTAATAATCCTAAAACGGGTTTTTTATTTTTTTTGGGTGGGCCACCGGCCCACTGGCCCAGCGGGTCACCGGGCATATGCCCGGTATGCCAAATGGCCAGTCCACGAACCAACACACCAACCAAGTGTCCTTGTGCGTGCATTTCTATTGTGTTGCCATAATATGGAAAGAAAACGTCATAAAATCATTTGAATTTGTATAAGCAAATTCCGCATTAGTGTGGACATGTCCGTAGAATACTGGTAATGGTACATTTTGCTACTGTATGCAAGCAATACAATATCCCAGTGTCAAGTGACACAGGACACTTTTAAAATTTGAAAAAGGTTATATGCATGAGGTTTGGTTGTTGATTTTTACTCACACAGGACAGTACAGACTCTGTGTTTCACGCTTACTGCTTTTGATGCTGACACCTGCAAAAAGGCTGATCTCTTGCTGTCCATATATGCATCTATACACTTACTCCTTCCTCCTCTTCAGAATCAGCTGAGGACTCTGAGGATGAGTCTTTATGGCTTCGCTCTGCCTTCGGCTTTTTTCATCCTGTGGCAAACATGAGATTGACAGACTTAGAATTAATTGATAAGCATCGGAACTGCAATAATTGGTGGAGTGATACACAATATAACTGTAGTTTCCTCTGAGGTCACTGGAGACAACAGGAATAGGTATGCTAATTGTAGTTTATTATGACTGATAACTGACCCTTGTTAATGACATTAACCGTTAACCCAGGGGTTTTAATGTTTTTCAGGCCAAGAGATGAAGCAGGGACCCCCACTACATAGTGTAAAATAATTTAGGATTTAGAAGGCGTTTCTATAATGGGCCTCAGGTGTAAATGGGTTAATGTGTATTTTCAGACATTAAATAAGTTCCTATCGCACAGACATTTGGCAGCCCTTCTGTAGCAACGAGTACCCCCTATGCGTCCCGGACCCCATGTTGAAGACCCATACACCAGGGGTTTTCAACAGGTGGTCTGTGGATCACTGGTGGTCCGTGAAAGTATTGCATGTGGTCCCTGACCATGCATTTAGTAATGTAGGAAAGTGAAAGTGAATATTTTCTTCCACAGGACAGTGCACTAATGATCTGGTAATCTCTCAAGAACAGATTCTGCTCTGCGTTGGAATCTGTCGTGAAGGTTCGTCATAACGTGTACACACTGTGTGGGCGTGGGCGTGCCTTCAGATCAGGAAGCAGGCCGCGCTTTACCCAATCAAATGTAGTGTGTCCGCTGATCCTTCCCTACTCGAAACAAGCTGAAACTAATTTAACAATGGCGTCCGCGGAGCAGACAAAACCACGGAAAGATATTCACATTTTAACTTGCTCTTTCATCATAGAAACAAGTGGGCTTATAACCAAAACGATCCATGTTCTCTGGGAGAAATGGTGTTAGTGTTCCGTGTAGAAATATTGTTAGTGGGAATGAAAACATAGTCGCACCACCCGGAAAAGGAGCGTGAAGGCAGACTAAAACCCCGGTTTCCTTTGCGCATAGGTGCTGCGTCGTCTTTAGCCCAGAGTATAGTACAAACAGCAGAGGGCGCTGTTTTTCATTCTCATTTGGCTTTGGGTTCCCAGATTGACTCTAAACAAGTACACAAGCAATAACATTCCCAATTCCCAAGTCATGAAAGCAGTGATGTTAACGTTTTAAAACGTGCCTAACACATCAGTGTTCGCAGCTTTGGTTTGATTTCAACCAGTATTTAACCTTTTCACTTAATATGTTGAGATCGGTTATTCAGTTTGTTTCTTTATTTCAGTTGGTAGGGCATTCCACAAGTGTGTCCCTTTTACTGAATAATAAGATGACTGACCAACAGTGAAACTCTGGTTTCTGTTAACAAATTTTAAAAAAAGCTATTTTTGCTCAATATATAGCATATCGCTAGTTAAAGGGCTCACGCAATATTGTAATATGCAGTAAGTCTAGAGTTGCCTATAACTTTGGTTCTCAAAGTGGGGTCCGGGGACCCCCAGGGGTCCTTGAGGCAGTTCCAGGGGGTCCCCAGCTAAATGATGGATAGTTAGGAACCAAGAAATGGAACCAAATGGACCTGTTAGAGTCCATTTGGTTCCATTTGTCTCAGAGTTACATTAACATTGTTTTCACAATATAAATTGGGGTCCCAGAGATAGAAATGCCATAAAATAGGGGTCCGTAGCCTTATGCATGCCAAACTGGGGGTCCTTGAAATTAAAATGGTTGAGATCTTGACTGCTAGAGCTGTAAAAATCATGTAATATGTATTAGCCTACTGATGAATTGAGTACACTGGACCACAATGTAAACGAGCCCCGTGGTACTACCTGTACTGTTAATAAAGTATTCAATCAATACATTTTGTTTTACTTGCTAGAGGATGTTGAGGCGTCATCATAAATAGTCAAATAGTAGGTGATACTTGGTGTCATCAATCAGATGCTGGTTTCTACGTTGGCAAAAGTTCAGAAGTCCCCGCCCCCTAGTATGTTTTTCTTTTCTTTTTTTCAGTGTTTTAAATAATGTAAAACATAAATGGCTGCGTGTCAGGTTATTGGATATGTGGCGCCATCCAGTGGGGAAAGAGTGCAAATGTGGGGTGGTAGTGTGTTGAGCTGTTCAAGGTTACCACTGATATAGGAAGGGAAATAAAATGGTTATATATCCATGCTTAGACTGCCAGAAATATTACTACCAAGAATAGTTATTTATATTCGGAGCCACATATTTGATGTGTCATAGGTACAACTCAAAAGTTATTGAAGGTTTGTTGAAGAATGCAAAATAAATAATGAAAATAGTTTTCATTTCATTTCAAAAGTTGTTTTTGTTTGTTTCTTTTGCCTCTCTGGATCAACAAAACAAAGTTTATTCAAGTTGATGAAGAATTGAATGAGTCATTGAGCTTTGATATGACTGTCACAGTCTGACAGTGATTCACATGATAGACAAAGGATATTGCATACAATATATACAAAATGTGATATTGTTATTTTTGGGTTGTCCTCAAAATCATGTTGATGAACCACCACAGGACACATAGTTGGTACATAGACTGTCTTCAGAGTCACAGAACAGCCCTAGGTCTGAAAACAAATACAGATCAGTGCTTTCATTGCATAATGATGCTAGTGCTACTGTACCATTATATTATGCAAGGGCACCGATACTGTGGGTGCCTCGGGGCTAAAAAGCCCCCAGGAGAAATGACGAGCATCCATCACAAACTCATCACAAAAAAGTAAAAAGAAAAAACCTCCGACATCTGCACTTCATGTAGTACATTTTTTGTACCAAATTAACTGAATTAACCGCATTAAAGTTAAAAAAGAAAGAAAGAAAAAAAAAGTAACAAACTTTAAACTTGTTTTTCCATGTCAAAGTGGAAACCCAAAAACCTGCCTTAGAGACAAAATACTCCATAAGTACACTGAATGAAAATGAATACCCATTAATCATCAACAGGTGATTGCCTAGTTGTGAAATGAAAACGACATACACTTGACTTGTACAGAGGCCTTTATTTCCTCAGTTCATTCTGGGATTACAAATATGTATTAACAATAAAAACGAAAATTAAATCTAGGAAGGTTTTCATGTCAATCTTGTCAGATTTATAAATGTGTTTAGTGTTCTAAAAACATTTTTTGAAGAGGTTCCATTTAGATCTCATTCAGCCTTAAATACAGGCCAGTCTAAATTTGGTAGTTCCAAAAATGTATTGATTATACCAATCATTAATATAATTTATAGATTATTATTTATAGATATAATCATTATTATTAGACACCAAATAGGTATCCTCTCAAAATAGATACATTTACATTTCTAAGTAATTTTTTACCTTCCTCCTTGTGGAGCCATGTCTGCTTAACATCTGAGCAAGGTGCAGGAGAAGACGCCCAAAAGCCCCAAAAGCCCCAAAAAGTCAGTGTCTGTGTCTTATGTGTCTTACTCTATAGGTCTATGTGTGTATGTGGCTGTTTCAACAGCCACCCACACACACACACCAAAACCCTTACTTTGCACCTTTTCCGACAGTGCTTGGGGTGGGGGAGGTAAATTTCCCCCAAGATGTGTGTCTTATACCTGAGCATAATTCAGTAAAAGCAATTATACTGAATATGATCAACAATTACATATACAGTACATGAGTAAATTAAATCATTAATAACATGAGGTTAAATAAATGAGAAAATCAAATGATTCACACATGCATGTATGCGTGTAACCTCTCAAATCTCTCAAATCTTGGGTATTTTCTGAACAAGTTATCTCACTAATCAGTCATAAATACAGGCTGTATGTCACATACTGTGGTGGGTGCAGCTCACATAAAGGAAATGCAAAGCCACAAAAGGCCTCTGCCTTTTGCAAGCGTTCGAGTGTGCCTCAGCAGGCATTTCAACCAGTCAATATCATAATCCTTCTTTAGGCAAATCAAGTGATGATATAATTTTAGGCCTGTATCCCAAAGTGAGCTGTTGAACATAAATTACTTTCTAATAAATTCCCATATTTCCAACAGGGGCAAAGGGTACCTTACACTGAGTAAGTAGAGCTCCCAAGAACCTAGACGGCCTAAAAGGGGTATTTTTCTTGTCTTTGTCTTCTTCTTATTGAACCTTACTTCTTAAAATTTGCAGCAGACTTTATAGCTAAGCCTCTCGCATATCTTTTTAACCTGTCAATAGTCAATGAGGCGATTAGAAAGATAATGACGTCTTCTTTTTGTCTTCTTATGCGCCAATTATTGGCTAAGATTCTTGAGGCTCTGGTGGGTGATCAAATAAAATATTTTTAATATTTTAGCTAGATATCAATCAGCCTTCGGAAAGAACCACTGCACCACCACAGCTGCTTTGAAGCTGGTGGGTAAATGACATTTCTGTTGCACTCGACAACATCGCTGTTTTTCATTGCTTTTTGCTTGCCCCCCTACAAAAACAAATACACACACCTAACTCAGGGGTAGGCAACCTTTTCAGGCACAAGATCTACCATCGCCTGACAAATAAAACCACTGCTGCTTTTTGTCTTCTTTATTTTTTAACTTTACTTCACTGTCATTTGGAAACATCTAGTCAAATGATTTGTTGGTTTGTGAGTGACATCATCTACCACCCCCCCCCCCCCTCCCCACACACACCTTTTCTGTGAATATATCTTATATTGCTTTGAGTGTTTTTTGTGTTTTTGTAATGTACTGTATGTATTGTATGTCATGATGATGAATTGAGTACAAAGGACACAATGGAAACAAGTGTGAGTTGTGACCCAAAAGCACAAGAACAAACACAAGGAACACTGCATACTTCATAAAGATGGGATTTGGGTTCAAAATCGACAAAGTGGCCCTTTGAGAAATGCTTATAGGTTAAATTCACAGTGCATGAAAATGAGACAAGGCCTAAGCCGTAGGTCATATCCCTGTTAAATTCTCTTTGACCAATGAAACATGTTGCCAACTGCACGACTTTGTCACATTCAGTTTCAGTCATATTCCAATACAGTAAATCTCCACAGTAGACATAACCTTTGTGAAATGTTATTGGAGGAACAGAAAATCAGCAGCACACATAAAAAAAAAAGCCAAATTCATGCTAATGTCAGCATATAGTGTTAATCTCAGTTTTGCTTTGCATCTTCCTTTGGTCCCGAGGGGTTCTGAGAGTAACACCACTTCCTACATTTCAAGTTGGTTGCATCACAGGTGTACCCATACTGGCAGCAGTGCCTACCATCTGCACAGCACATCGCCTGAAAATTGATACAGTTCCTCATTTCAGTAAAAGTGTGACATGTACAGTAAATGAATAATGCATTTTTAATGCCATTTTTATTCACCACCATGCTGAACACTAGTGACAAAAGTCACAAAACATATTTCAGCCCTCCCTGTGTGATTTGATCAAGATCAATGTTTGATGGGGGTTATTTTAGGCTTGTTTGTCCTCGTTTACTTTCACATTCTAATTTACTTATTGTATTTTCAGATCAAATATATTCAATCAAAGGGGTGCTTTAATTTAAAGGTAGGGTAAGTGATATTTTTTGGTTAAAACAAAAAGTATTTTGTTAAAAGGTTAAAATACTATATTCTGATAGTAATCATTGCTATAGAGTTCAGTAACAGATGTCTCCCTGTCTCTCAAGCTCTTTAATAAACAGAAAATACATTTTTCGGTAGGTGTCAAAATCTCAGCCAATCAGGAGAAAGTACCCATTTTTAAGCTTAATTAGTGTGGTTGCCCGAATGGGCAACCAGACTATTGTTTTACAGAAACTTTATTTCTAGATAAACAATTTTTTCAACCGCATCTCCTCCCACAGTTTATTTTTCCCAATTTAGTGCCATATGTCAAAATGACCGGCCTCACCGGGAATCGTCTGCTTGTATTTTGTTAAGAGATTGGTTGCATAGTTTTATTGATATTGATTTATTAGTGCATTAAATGTCCCCATCCACTTTAATGGAAAAGTGAAAAAACTCAAATTCAAGTATTTTTTTCTCAGAAACCGTAAGAGGTAGAGTTACCAGATTTGGAGGGGAGGTTTATAATTTAGTCCGAAATTATTTAAATAAATAATCACACCATTCGGCCTCATGGTGGCGCTATAACAGCCCACTTTACGTTTTGGCCTTTAACTCTTGAACCGTAGGTCCTAGAATAAAAATCTTTTCCCCCCTAGATTCCTTGGGTCATGACGCAACTCCCCATATAGGCCACGCCCATTTGCGTCATGATAGATTTTCCGCCATTTTGAATTTTCTTCAAAACACACTTTTAGCTCCTCCTCCCACATATTTTCTTCAAATTTCACAAAAATCGGTACACATGATCTCTGGACCCATGCGATAATCTGGACGAAACAGAATTTTGATAGTCCATACCGTTCGTCCGTAAATGGCTTCCAAAGTTAGCGGGAGGGGCCCGTTTTACAAAAAAGCCCACAAATCACTAACAAAACGTCCAGTCAATCCCAAATTTAAATCACATGTCAAGGGTGGTTTACTCAACAAATCTCCAAAAGCATTTCCACTTTGATCCATAGGGGGCGCCACAAATGCTCAAAATGTAACCTTTTGATGCAAAAACCATATGTTGATGTTTCTAGATTTCGGGCTGCTACTCCTCCCACAGTTTTTTTTGCCCAATTTCGTGCCATATGTCAAAATGACCGGCTTCACCGGGAATCGTGCGCTTGTACTTTGCTAAGAGATTGGTTCCATAGTTTAATTGATATTGATTTATTAGTGCATTAAATTTCCCCATCCACTTTAATGGGAAAATGAAAAAATGCCCATTCAAGTATTTTTTTCTCAGAAACCGTAAGGGCTAGAGTTACAAGACTTGCAGGGGATGTTCATGATTTAGTGCGAAATTATTAAACAGAATTATACACCAGTCGGCCTCATGGTGGCGCTATAACAGCTCCCTTCACGTTTTGGCCTATAACTCTTGAACAGTAGGTCGTAAAATCAAAATGTCTTTTTCCCTGGATTCCTTGGGTCACGATGCATCTCCCCATATAGGCCACGCCCATTTGCGTCTGGATAGATTTTTTGATATTGATTTATTAGTGCATTACATTTCCCCATCCACTTTAATGGGAAAATGAAAAACTAAAATTCAAGCATTTTTTTCTCAAAAACCGTAAAGGATAGAGTTTAAAAACTTTGAGGGGGGGTTCATACTTTATTGCCAAAATATTAATAAAATAATTACACCAGTCAGCCTCATGGTGGCGCTATAACAGCCCCTTTACGTTTTGGGCTATAACTTTTGAACCGTAGGTCGTAAAATGAAAAAATAATCCCCCTGGATTCCTTGGGTCATGACGCATCTCCCCATATAGGCCACGCCCATTTGCGTCAGGATAGATTTTCCGCCATTTTGAATTTTCTTCAAAACAAACTTTTTGCTCTTCTTTCTTCAAATTTTGTCCAAATCTCACACAAATCGGTACACGTGATCTATGGACCCATGCGATAAATATATCCAAACGGCATTTTGATAGTCATTACCGTTCGTCCCTAATTGGCTTATGTCAAAATGACCGGCTTCACCGGGAATCGTGCGCTTGTATTTTGCTAAGAGATTGGTTAAATAGTTTAATTTATATTGATTTTAATTTATATTGATCAAAAAAGGCCACAAATCACGAACGAAACGTCCAGTCAATCCCAAATTTTAATCACATGTCAAGGGTCATGACTTGGAGGGGAGGTTAATAGTTTATTGCAAAATTATTTTAAAAAAAATCACACCAGTCGGCCACATGGTGGCGCTATAACAGCCCACTTTACCTTTTGGCCTATAACTCTTGAACCGTAGGTCGTAAAATCAAAATTTCTTGTTCCCTAGATTCCTTGGGTCATGACGCAACTCCCCATGTACGCCACGCCCATTTCCGTCTGGACAGATTTTCCGCCATTTTGAATTTTCTTCAAAACACACTTTTAGCTCCTCCTCCCACATATTTTGTCCAAATTTCACAAAAACCGGTACACATGATCTCTGGACCCATGCGATAAACGTCTCCAAGCTGAATTTTGATAGTCCTTACGGTTCGTCCTTAAATGGCTTCCAAAGTTAGCGGGAGGGGCCCGTTTTACAAAAAAGGCCAAAAATCACAAACGAAACCTCCAGTCAATCCCAAATTTGAATCACATGTCAAGGGTGGTTTACTCAACGGATCCCCAAAAGCATTTCCACTTTGATCCATAGGGGGGCGCCACAAATGCTCAAAATGACCGTCTTGACCTGGAATCGTGCGCTTGTATTTTGCTAAGAGATTGGTTAAAAAGTTTAATTGATATTGATTTATTAGTGCATTAAATTTCCCCATCCGCTTTAATGGAAAAGTGAAAAAACTCAAATTCAAGTATTTTTTTCTCAAAGACCGTAAGGGCTAGAGTTACAAGATTTGGTGGGTAGGTTCAATATTTAGTGCAAAATTATTGGAAAAATAATTACACCAATCGGCCTCATGGTGGCGCTATAACATTCCCCTTTACGTTTTGGCCTATAACTCTTGAACCGTATGTCGTAAAATCAAAATTTCTTTTCCCCTGGATTCCTTGGGTCATTATGCAACTCCCCATATAGGCCACGCCCATTTGCGTCTGGATAGATTTTTTGATATTGATTTATTAGTGCATTAAATTTCCCCATCCACTTTAATGGGAATTGCAAAAACTCCCATTCAAGTATTTTTTTTTCGGAAACCATAAGGGCTACAGTTACAAGACTTGGAGGGGAGGTTAATAGTTTATTGCAAAATTATTTTAAAAATAATCACACCAGTCGGCCACATGGTGGCGCTATAACAGCCCCCTTTACGTTTTGGCCTATAACTCTTGAACCGTAGGTCGTAAATTCAAAAAATCTTTTCCCCTGGATTCCTTGGGTCATGATGCAACTCCCCATATAGGCCACGCCCATTTGCGTCTAGATATATTTTCCGCCATTTTGAATTTTCTTCAAAACACACTTTTTGCTCCTTTTCCTACAAATTTTGTCCAAATCTCACACAAATCGGTACAGGTCATTTATGGACCCATGCGATAAACCTATCCAAACGGCATTTTGATAGTCCTTACCATTCGTCCGTAATTAGCTTCCAAAGTTAGCGGGAGGAGCCCGTTTTACCAAAAATGCCAAAAATCACGAACGAAACGTCCAATCAATCCCAAATTTTAATCACATGTCGAGGGTGGTTTACTCAACAAATCCCCAAAAGCATTTCCACTTTGACCTATAGGGGGCGCCACAACTCTGCAAAACGTAACCGTTTGATGCAAAAACATGATTTTTGGGGGGATCACTCCTCTCAAATTGAAAAGCAGGTGATCTCAGGAGTGACATGACGATGTCATTGGCCCGCTACATTTGTGGGAGGGGCTTATTTATTTTAGTGGGAGGGGCCTATTTCTTCAAATCAAAACGCCATGTATCACGAACACAGGATCCAATCAGCACCAAATTCGAATGGTACGTCACGCGACCTCCGACGGTATTCCTCCAAGCATATTCCTCAAGTCCGGGCGGCGGCAACCTGCGACCGGCGACGGCGCAACCACACTTTGCAATTTCCCATAATTGCGACGCGTCTAGTTAGTGTGGTTGCCCGAATGGGCAACCAGACTATTGTTTTACAGAAACTTTATTTCTAGATAAACAATTTTTTCAACCGCATCTCCTCCCACAGTTTATTTTTCCCAATTTAGTGCCATATGTCAAAATGACCGGCCTCACCGGGAATCGTCTGCTTGTATTTTGTTAAGAGATTGGTTGCATAGTTTTATTGATATTGATTTATTAGTGCATTAAATGTCCCCATCCACTTTAATGGAAAAGTGAAAAAACTCAAATTCAAGTATTTTTTTCTCAGAAACCGTAAGAGCTAGAGTTACCAGATTTGGAGGGGAGGTTTATAATTTAGTCCGAAATTATTTAAATAAATAATCACACCATTCGGCCTCATGGTGGCGCTATAACAGCCCACTTTACGTTTTTGGCCTATAACTTTTGAACCGTAGGTCCTAGAATAAAAATCTTTTTTCCCCTAGATTCCTTGGGTCATGACGCAACTCCCCATAGAGGCCACGCCCATTTGCGTCTGGATAGATTTTCCGCCATTTTGAATTTTCTTCAAAACACACTTTTTGCACCTTTTCCTACAGATTTCGTCCAAATCTCACAAAAATCGGTACACATGATCTCTGGACCCATGCGATAATCTGGGTGAAACAGAATTTTGATAGTCCATACCGTTCGTCCGTAAATGGCTTCCGAAGTTAGTAGGAGGGGCCCGTTTTACCAAAAAGGCCAAAAATCACGAACGAAACGTCCGGTCAATCCCAAATTTGAATCAAATGTCGAAGGTGGTTTACTCAACGAATCTCCAAAAGCATTTCCACTTTGATCCACAGGGGGCGCCACAAATGCACAAAACGTAACCGTTTGATGCAAAAACATGATTTTTGGGGGGATCACTCCTCTCAAAATGAAAAGCAGGTGATCTCAGGAGTTACAGGACGATGTCATTGGCCCGCTACATTTGTGGGAGGGGCCTATTTATTTAGTGGGAGGGGCCTATTTCTTAAAATCAAAACGCCATGTATCATGAACGCAGGATCCAATCATCACCAAATTCGAATGGCACGTCGCGCGGCCTCCGACGGTATTCCTCCAAGCGTATTCCTCAAGTCCCGGCGGCCGCGACCGGCGTCGGCGCAACCACACTTTGCAATTGCCCTGAATTGCGACGCGTCTAGTTAGTGTGGTTGCCCTAACAGGGCAACCAGACTATAGTTCTAGGGATACTTTATTTCATCTTCCAGATAAACAATACTTTGCCGCGCATCTCCTCCCACAGTTTCTTTTTCCCAATTTAGTGCCATATGTCAAAATGACCGGCTTCACCGGGAATCGTGTGCTTGTATTTTGCTAAGAGATTGGTTGCATAGTTTTATTGATATTGATTTATTAGTGCATTAAATTTCCCCATCCACTTTAATGGAAAAGTGAAAAAACTCAAATTCAAGTTTTTTTTTCTCAGAAACCGTAAGAGCTAGAGTTACCAGATTTGAAGGGGAGGTTTATAATTTAATCCGAAATTATTAAAAAAAGAATTACACCAGTCGGCCTCATGGTGGCGCTATAACAGCCCCCTTTACGTTTTTGCCTATTACTCTTTAACCGTAGGTCGTAAAATCAAAAAATCTTTTCCCCTGGATTCCTTGGGTCATGACGCAACTCCCCATATAGGCCACGCCCATTTGCGTCTGGATAGATTTTCCGCCATTTTGAAATTTCTTCAAAACACACTTTTTGCTCCTTTTCCTACAAATTTTGTCCAAGTCTCACACAAATCGGTACAGGTCATCTATGGACCCATGCGATAAATATATCCAAACGGCATTTTGATAGTCCTTACCGTTCGTCCGTAATTGGCTTCCAAAGTTAGTGGGAGGGGCCCGTTTTACCAAAAATGCCAAAAATCACGAACGAAACGTCCAATCGATCCCAAAATTGAATCACATGTCGAGGATGGTTTACTCAACAAATCCCCAAAAGCATTTCTACTTTGATCCATAGGGGGCGCCACAAATGCGCAAAATGTAACAAAATGTAAAGTTACTCATGATCTCTGATGACATGTCAAAATGTAATTGGCTTGCACAATTAGTGGGAGGGGCTGACAACAAATGTAAAAGCATGTGACTTAATTTGGATTATTTTATTTTATTTTTCAATAACTTTTATTATTTAATTGATATTTATTGTTAATTCAATTTAAAATAAAATGTTTAGGAGACATTTGAGAGTTCCTTGTAGGAATCTACCTGGCTTTATAATAATAATAATAATAATAATAATAATAATAATAATAATAATAATAATACTTATTATTATTATTATCATTATTATTATTACAATTCTTATTATTATTATTATTATTATTATTATTATTATTATTATTATTATTATTATTATTGTTGTTGTTGTTTCTTTATGTTCTTACAGTTTTTCGTTATACCAAACTAAATAATTACATACAAATATTTCAGTAATATTCCTTATTTTATGTAAGGATCATTTTCAGAGGTTACAAAATATTTTTCTACTTCTTAACTTCTTTTTTAGTTACATTTACGTTTGTTTTAATGCTGTTCTATCATGCAGACATTCAGCTTAGTTGGCTGCTGTTTATTTTATTATTATTATTAATACAATATTTGATTAGGTATTACATGTATATGATTATTAATATTTTAATTATATATATATATATATATATATATATATATATATATATATATATATATATATATATATATATATATATATACTTACAGAAAGTTGGACAAATGTGTTTTTATGCTGCTGCTCTATCATTCATACATGCAGTGTTGTGTTTAGCTTGTAGATCGGCTATTTTCAAAAAGCCAATGTATATAGGGTTAGAGTGCTCATGTGAGCTAATCGCTTCGTTTGGGATTGTTTTCATAGACCTGGCTGCTTATATCTCTCGCGCAATGTGGCAACACTGGTGGCTGAGGCCGGAATTTTTAGACCTACGCACGAATTTGCGGAACTAATGTGTGAAACTGTGTTTCCGGCCGGATGATGTAACGAGACACGCTCAACGTTGCCATGTCCGCTTATTATAAGCGAATGTTGGCTACTTTCTCTTTAAAGTTGCTCTTAAATATTTGTGGTTGTTACTTTTTGGCCTTCTTTCTTAAAGTGCAGTTTCTTATCACAAGGAATTGTGAGCTTGTAGATCTGCTTTTTTCAAATAGCCTAGTGTTTAAAGGGCGAAGGGCGGCTCGCTTCTTTTGGGCTTGTTTTCATAGACCTGGTTGCTTGTTTCTGTCGCAAAATCTGGCAACCCCATGAACACACATGGACCGCCCCCCTTCTCCTTCCTTCTCAGAACTTTGAATTGTTTGCTGGTCGGTAACGTTGTGGCGAGACAAATTGCAAACAATTAAACTTCATTTACTTTTACATCATATCACTGATCTACAGCTTTTCTTCGGAGGAGTTTCATTTCGTCGTCTTTTGTGTGAGGTGAGTAATAATATAATTTGTATATTATAGTATAAAATCCATCCATTAGCCGATATGCGCTAACTTTCCAAGCTAACGTTGCATCGTCATGGATGAAGTCCAGCCTGGTGTTTGCACTTTTTCCCGTTTTGTTCCGTACATCTACGTTCACATTTCAAACAAAGTGTTTACCCGATGGCCACGAATGTTACGATTATGTACGGCTGCCCAGAAATACCCGCATTTTCCGTATTGTTCAATTAAAATACTTTTAATCCGATCGGTGGCCATTTTATCATAGAGTTATATTGTATCAGAGTGCAATACACATCGCAACCGATAGGGTCACACGGTTGAAAGCATGGGGGAAATGCTGAGACTGGCCACCGATCGGATTAAAATGCTTTTTATTGAACAATACGGAACATACTGGTACTTCTGTGGGCCCCTACATACTTTTAACATCCGTGGCCATGAGGTAAGCACTTTATATTTGAAATGTGAACGTTTATGTTGATGTACGGGCCGTAAATGGAAGTGCAAACACGTGTGTGTGTGTGTGTGTGTGTGTGTGTGTGTGTGTGTGCGCGCAATATTTTTACAGATTGAAAAGTAGCAGATCTACAAGCTCACTTTTGTGCTTAGAATAAATGACCTCAATGGAAAGCACATTTAAACAACTGAATATAGCAGATGTAGAAGCTCACTTGTAGATCTAGATAAGATGTGGTGTGAGCAGCTGTCTATGTAAATCAATAACAAATATATCTTCTTCAGTTTAACTTTTTGTCTAAAATAAAAAATGTTTTAATTCATTTGCAGGTGTGGTGGAGATCTTGTTTGTTGGTGACAGAGAGAGCAGACAGACCTCTTCCAGACTAACTACTGCAAGCCAGGTTTGTTTAACATACAAACCTGACACATTTGTAATCATCTAATGTTGCCATTATGGAAATGGTCTTGGGGTCAAAATGGCAGATCTACAAGCTCATAGCGTGCCACTCGGTGCTGCGCTATGAGCTTGTAGATCTGGTATTTTTGAAAAATTGTGCCAATCTTTGAATATATATTCTATAAATAATTTGAAAAACACATGTTGCTAAATCAGTGGTGCTCCAACTTTTCCATGTCAAGGACCCCCAAAATGATATGTATTTGGCCGTGGACTTCCATCTCAAAATGGCACGATTTTGAAAAAATGGCACATACAAGCTCATGGTGCAGCATATTATTTTTTACAAGTGACCTTGTAGATCTACTATTTCTGCTTTTCTGACTATATTTGATATGTTTGGCAAATATTTGTAGATGCCTTTGAATACTTGTGTATTTTTTTAAAGCATAAGGCACTACACTGTCTCTCAGCATTCTATGTACAGTATGTGACTACCTTGCTTATATAACAAGATTCAGTTTTTAATTGACTTTGCTTGTTATATTTATTCTGTTAAAACTTGTGATTAAGATGGACAACTAGCCTCTAACAGGAGAATGTAGGACTGAGATGAGGTGTGTGACACACACTCAGTGCCGCGCTATGAGCTTGTAGATCTTCTATTTTTGAATAGCCAAAGAAATCTAAAATTGACACACAGATGTGTCCCCGGTCATAAGGTGTTGAAAGCAGTTACTGTGTTAACCCAGAAGGCGCATACTAGAAGCCCTACATAAATAACACTGTCAGCATTCTGGTACAGTTCTGGTATAGTTGCTGATGCATCTCTGTCATTTCAGATTTCTTTGGCTTTTCAAAAATACCAGATATACAAGCACCGAGTGCTACGCTATGAGCTTGTAGATCTGCTATTCTTTTTAAATCGTGAAAATGTGCCAACATTTTTAACTCTTATCTGTACTTCTGACTGAGGGTCTGGAACAACATAGTTTTAAAATGGGAGTCCCCGGCCAAATGCAAATATATATATATATGGGCTTCTGGGGGTCCCTTGAACAACATATTTTGACTATGATCTGTGCTTCTCGGGGTCCCTGGAAGAACATATTTTTAAATGGAGGTCCGCAGCCAAATGCATATCATTTTGGGGGTCCTTGACATGGAATAGTTGGAGTACCACTGATTGCACAGAGTGCCGCGCTATGAGCTTGTAGATCTGCTATATATTTATTTAAATCTTGATAACTGACGCAAATCTTTGAATATGTATTTAAAAGCTAACATTTGTATCTCAAATCATTGCTTCTGGGTAGTGTCGCACTATGAGCTTGTAGATCTACTATTTTTGCTAACATTTGAACATTTGCAAACATTTTTAACTGTCCCTGGAACAACATATTTTGAGATGGGAGTCTTACCATATACATATCATTTTGGGGGTCTTTCACATGGAATATTTGGAGTACCACTGATGTAGCAACTTAGGTTTTTTTCAAACAAATGTAGCAGATCTACAAGCTCATAGTGCAGCACAGAGTGCCGCGCTATGAGCTTGTAGATCTGCTATACATGTTTTTTTTTAAATCTTAAACTGATGCACATCTTTGAATATATATTTTTGTATCTCAAATCATTGCTTCTGGGGAATCAACAAATGTCTTCTAAATCCTAATAGTTTTTTTTTTAAACTTAGGTTACAGTAATATCAGTGGTTCTCAAACCTTTATATGTTGATGGACCCCAAATTGATAAGTATTTTGCCACAGACCTAGTGCGACACCGAGTGCCACGCTATGAACTTGTAGATCTGCTATTTTTGAAAATCTGCGTACATTTTTAACTTCATCTGTGTGCCCCGCCATGAACTTGTAGATCTGCTATTTTTTAAAAGCCAAAGTATAAAATAATGGTTAAACTGGTTACACAGATCCGTTCCTGCTTTTAATGGGTTAAACAATGGGTAGATCTCAGCAGAGATGTGGAACTATATACTGAATATAGCAGATCTACAAGTTCACCTGTGAGCTTGTAGATTCTCTGGAACCATGTGATAAAAAGCATTAAACAGATTGAAAGTATTTGACCAGGAGTAAGCTATAGTTTGACACAGTGGTTACTTACTTTGTCCTCAAGTGATAGTAGTATAGTTTTATGTGGATGTATGTAACTTTGGTGCCTAAAATACTATATTTCTGAACAGGTCCTGTGGGTGGACACTGGACAGCCGTGTTTGAGGGACAGACCCTACCTGACACACAACTGCAAGGTTTGTTTAAGTTAACCAACCTAAATTTGTATTGGGGTCATCACTTTCAATGCTTGTATATGCTGTATCCTGTATGAGTTCTCTCTCCTGATTGGATGAAATTGGTCTCCCAAAATCAACCTACATTATATTTCACAATTGGAACAAATAGTCTCTGCTTGATTTACTATATATTGTGAAGTGGCTGGCATGCACACATTTTGTATTACCCTTAAAGACCGGGAACATATCTGTAATTTTACATTTCTTTGCCTATTCATAAATAGCAGATCTACAAGCTCATAACATGGCATTGAGTGTCGCACTATGAGCTTGTAGATCTGCTATTTTTGAAAAATCTTGAACATTTGCAAACATTTTTGTGTGTTTGTGTGGTGTTTAACTCCTAGAGTGTATAAATGTAACCCTTGGATACAATATAAATGGACCCGTAAGGGTCTATTTGGTTACATCTACATACACAGAGATACTAGGTTATGGGGGTCTGGTCTAATGCATTGGCTAAAAATGGAAGTTCTTTGATATTACAATAGTTTGAACCACTGGTATCCAGGTGAAAAGTATTTGTTGCTTCAACTTTCTATAGAGTTGTCAGCTGACTGAAAGGTGATAATAAGGGGGTGATTAGAGGTGTGGCTAGGGGTTGAATAAATGACCCATTGTTGATTTCCATTAACAGGCCCTGATTGTGTCTCCTCTGTGCCTGTCTTATCTATTATGTGGCCAATGTTTCAGCACAATATGACAGTTTTCAAGATCTATCTTGGCACTGTTTCTTTGCTACTGTCCAGTTTATAGAAAGCTATATGCTGATAGCCATCATTGCTTTGTGTTTGTTTAGTAACACGGAACACCCTGTCTCAGTCTGCAGGTCCTTTTTAAACCAAAAATAAAGAGTGGGTTGGCAATTTCATCCAATCATAATCAATAACTTGATTGTATAGGCTGTCCTGTATGAGTTCTCTCTCCTGATTGGATGAAATTGGTCTCTCAAAATCACAATTTCGTTTTAAAGGCAGTTACTGTGTCACCTAGAAGGAGTATACTAACAGCACCCCTACTTAAGTAAGACTGTTTGCATTCTGGTACAGTGGTGTAGTCAATTGGTATGGTTGCTGTGTTTTCACGTTGTGGATGCAATGTATTATTTAGTATATTCATTTCCATTTGATAGTATGCTTTAATAAGTACCTGACAAACAAACATACATGCTCACTTGTGTGTGCCTAAGTGTCTTTGGGTCAATCCAGAGCCAGTGTTTAAGGAGCCATTGCCAATATCGATAGCTTGATTTACTTATATTGTGATAAGTGCTAGGCATGCCTGAATTTTGTATACCAAAAATAGCAGATATACAAGATCATAGCGCAGCACCAAGTGAGCTTGTAGATCTGCTATTTTTGAAAAATCTTGAAAGTTTGCAAACATTTTTAACTCTGATCTGTGCTTCTGGGGATCCCTGGAACAACATATTTTGACATAAGGGTCCGCTGCTAAATACATATCATATTGGGGGTCCTCTGCGAACATTTTTTAACTCCGATATGTGCTTCTGGGAGTTCCTGGAACAACATATTTTGAGATGGGGTCTGCGGCCAAATGCATATCATTTTGCGGGTCCTTCACATAGAAAAGTGGAGCACCAAGACACGTTGGAAGCTTGTAGATCTGCTATTTTTACTCTTATTGTGTGACACTCTTGTATGATGAAGTAGGGCAGTGGTTCTCAAACTTTTATGTAGATGTACAGGCCGTAAATGGATAAAGTGCAAACACCAGGTTGAAGTCATGTTTCAGAGCTAGCTTTGTTAGCTACATGATTGTTTTTTATAACATTGTGTCACAATCCACCTCCACCATATTCTATGAAAATTTGAACATTTGTGATTAATAAACAGACTACTAGCCACTAACAGGAGAAACTAGGGCTGAGATGAGGTGGGTGTGTGTGTGGGTCACATATTGTCACACCACTCATTTAAAATAGCAGATCTACAAGCTCATTTTCTGAGCTTGTAGATCTGCTATTGTCCCTATATTGACATGGTCACGCCCTTGTGCTCAGATTGTGTCTGTCTATCTGTGTACATTTGCGGTGTGAGTACTGTACAGTGTTGCATTGCTGATTTGGTATGTTGGCAGTTGGCATAGATGGACAAATATTGTACTTGTAATCCACTACAATTATTTGAAAACTTTCTTACTTTGTAGATTTTTATTATTGTTTAAATCTATCTAAACTTTGGCTATTTGAAAACATCTGTAGCCATGTGATAACCAGGCATTATACATATTTGAAAATAGCAGATCTACAAGCTCATTGTAAACTTTTAGCCTTATTATAAATGGCCGATCTACAAGCTCACTTGTCAGATTGTAGATCACTTGTGAGCTTGTAGATCTGCCAATGTCACTATATGCATTTACTTTTATAATTTTGTCTAAAATACAGTATTTTTGATTGACATTTTCAGCTGTGGCGTGGCTGTACACCGGACCTGATATCTTGGCCAACACAGCTGTGGACTGAGGGGACCATTCCACACTGCACTACTGCAAGGTTTGTTTAACATAACATGACACATGTGCAAATCAAAGCGTTTTAGATCTAACTATCTAATGTTTGCATATGGAAATTGTCTTGGGGGCAATCCATTGTTTTTAAGGAATCATTGCCAATATACTCTATGTAGCTTAACTCTTTAACTGCCATATCAATAGTGTGCCAGTGCTGCCAGCAAAAACGGTGATTTTACTGTACCTTTGAAAAATCATGGAATAATTTACGTGACTGCCGTCCTCACAGAGATCGGCGCATTACATGCATGGGGTTATCAAGATTCCCAGAGGGGTCCCCAAATTATTTCGTTGGTCCCCAGATTATTAGCTTAATTGAAACACTTTCTTTCTTTTTCAAATGCCAACTCCTATTATTTTAGCTTATATTGCACACTTTATTGTCTCCGCCAGTCCGGAAGGCATGCCTGAGACTGTTTTGCACCCTGTCTGTGTGTCATTCTGTCTGTGGACAGTCAATCTCTGGTACTGTTGGCTTGATGGCACACACGTTCTCTGGATGCCAGAGCAGAATTATGTCCCAAAAAAGTCATATGGGCCTGTAATTGTGCCACCAAGAGGCCGATTTTTGAAAAACACACTTTTGACCGTGCTCCTACACATGTTGTCTAAACATGACGCTAATCGGTACACGGTGTCTCTATTGTCATTAAACGAAACTGGTCTTTCAGATTTGTCATATTCCATCCTGATTGGCTAAGATTGTCTTCCAAAGTTTGCAGGAGTGCTCCGTTTTGAACAAAATGCCTCAAATCATGAACACGGCATGCAATTTCTGTGACATTTTGCAAGCACATTCCCACTTGGCAGAGGAAGAAATGCCACTTGAAAAATGTCACGTCAGCCTCATGGTGGCGCTATAGCAGGTCGATTCATGTTTGTACCTATAACTGCACGATATGTGTAAAACTTTTTATGCACACTCCCTAGTGGCCAAGAAAAAGCCTTTGCCCTGCATTTTTCACATCTGCCTGTTATAGCGCCATCAGGTGGCTGACTTGTGTAAAACTTATTTTTGATATTACAGATTTTATCCAAATTGCACGCAAATAGTCATGTGATCAAGACGGATGTCTCTTGTCCAATGTCATCCGGTTCCAAGCAACTGTCCAGGCCATGTCCAGGTCTCAGCGCAGACAAGGTCCAGGTCTTTTAACGGATCTGACCTTTCATATTCCACCCTGATTAGCTAAGATTGACATCTAGAATACCACAAATCATTATAGCACCGTCTGATTGTGGTGAAACTTTGCACGCACATTCGCACTACTTTGAGATACAAGTGCCACCCTCTTAACATTGCCCTATTATAGCTCCATCAGGAGGCAGTTTTTTGCAAAACAATTGTTTTTAAATTAGTCCCACAAATGTTGTCCAAACATCACGCAAATTGGTACACATTATCTTCATAGTCAAGTGATCAAAATAAATCTATACATTTTTCATATTCATCCTGATTGACGAATTCCAAGCATTGCTGGCCCATAATAACCTACCTGACCTGGTGGAGACCTGTGCTCCGAGAAGCACTTTCTCTAGTTGCATTCTGTTGCCACACATTTTAAAAAGGTCATGACTATATAGGATCCAATTTGGCCAAAGCTGTCAACCATTTTTAATCAAAAAATTCAAATGGATTACAACAAAATGGTTACACCATTACTCTACAGATAAATGGTAACATTAGTGTTTGCAACAGTAAACTTATGAATTAATGCATTATTTTCCCACACTGCTTTACCTAAGAAACTATGCAGATGATATGCGTACTTCAATTCTATGGTGTACTCATCTTCTTATGTAATACTTTCTCTCTTTAGTTATACTTTTCCAAATGTTTTGGTCAATATTGTGTAAAATCCTGAATAGTTAAAGTTCAACAAAGGCTATCAGCTTTGTCTGTTATAGCCATAATGGCATGAATGGTAGATGGATATAAATAACCTTACATAAATAACCACCATACATACACATGCAGCTGTTAGATTGCTAACACACCAATAATGCACATTATGGAAAGATGAAAGAACTCAACGCAGTCAGAGAAATGACTTCATATATACCGATACTTGATCATAGACAAAGATTTTCATCAAAAATGTGCCCTTTAAACAGCCATAACTCCAGTTCCGAACATGCTTAACGCTCCAAACTTGGTATGTGCAATAGCAGTGTATAACACTTCAAATGGCCATGCTTCAGTGACCCATGTTCATAGCAGTGCAACATAGGACTAGGTTTGAAGGCTGTGCAGCGGCCTGAAAATCTACTGTCATAAAATGTAATTATATTGTAAAACTATAGCGCTAGTCTGAAAATGTTCTCTTTTTTTCTCTAGTGTTCATCAGATCGGAACAGCTCCTCTGGTGACTTTTTAACGGTAAGTAAGTTGATTCTAGAGGCCTAGAGTGATTTGTGACTAATGCTACACTAGTATTGAAGGTTGTTTTTTGGTAGAGAGTGTACATTTTAATAAAAGTTCAGATCTAAAACTTGGTGACATCATGCCTTATCGTGGGAAGAAATCTATCGCTAAAAAGAAATTCTGGGATGCTAAATTGGCCCATACAGATTCACCAAACAGTTGCACAGAGGTCGATGAAGGGGCACAAAACACATTTAGTCCATGGCCAGCCATGGAGCCTGTGGTAGAAACAGCTCAGCAACATGCACAGTCTGATGTTGAAGAACAAGACAACATTGTCGAGGCCATGGACCTTTCCAACAATGACCAAGCATGCACCGTGCCACCCTCTGTCAAATCTGTGCAGGCATCCAAAAGCCAAAATCATCATAAGTTTTCCCAAATGTCAAAGAATCGGCAGTGTACATGCATGGGTCTGACATTTTTGGCACACCAACATGAAGGTCTTGACTTGAAGATGGATGATCTTGACAAGATACTGGACAAGGGAGACAGTCTGTATAAAAGAACAATAGAAACACTAAAAAGACAAAAGCTGTTTAAGTCATGCCAGCTGACAATGGAGGAAGTACCTCTCAAGGTGGAAACGGAACACAATACGTACTCTGTGAAAAAATCTAGCGTGGACATGGGATATATGAGAGCTGAGGGAGAGCCCTACCGACGGCATTGGTGGCTGAAGCTTCAGGAAAGACTTAAGTGTCTGTCTGAGAATGTCAAATATGCACTCCTAACAGTATCACCACACACCATTGCTGTTTTTAGAGACAGGTCTGGAAGATATGGACTGTTTGACTCTCATCAGAGAAGTGCTGATGGCCTACCTTTGCCTGGAGGAAAAGCTGTAATGATGACCTTCACTCAGTTGGATGATCTGTTCGCTAAGATTGACCAGCTAATTGACTTCTCACACTCAAACAATATTGACAAAATGCAGTATGACTTCATGCCAGTGACATTTGAACAGACAAATGCTCGGTCACCCCATCTGTCAACAGTGCAAGTTCATCCTGACAACCTGCATCACAAAGAGCCTGTCGCTCTAACCAGCCAGGATGAAACAAACACTGGACTTCCAATCACCAAGCATTCTCTGCAGGCAGGCCATTCACCATCAACACAAGTGATGTCAGACACTACAAATGAAAGAGCCAACAAAGTCAATAAACAACGGAAACAGAAAATAATGAGGAGACAAAGAAAGGAACTGCGATCTGATACCGAGGAAAAAACTATGACTCCGAGGAAGGAATACATGAACAAATACATTGCCATGAGATGTATAACAAATAGAAAATTCAAGGAACGGCAACAAAAATTCAAGAACGCATATTCCAACAGGAAGTTCAAAGAAGCTGAGTTTAGAGAGAAGAAGTCGGCTTATGGCAAAAGGAGGTTCAATGAAGATGAGGAGTTTAGAGAGAACAAGAAGGCTTATGAGAACAAGAGGTACAATGAAGATGAGGTGTTTAGAGGGAAGCGGAAGGCTTATGGGACCAAGAGGTTCAAAGGAGATGAGTTCAAGGAAAAGTTTAGGGAACGCATGAAGTCCTACATGGCCCGCAGATGCAAAACGGACCCATTCTTCAAGATGCGCCGTGACATTCGCGCTTCTTTGAAAATAAGAAGAAGATACAAGGACTTATGTGATGTCCTGCTCCAACTGAGCAGGAAAGATTTAGCTACTGTGAATATAGATTTAGCTCCCGCACCCCAAAAGGATCGGCTACTACGAGGCGCTATAGCGAGTTTCCAGAAAGTCATAAAACATGGACCAACTTTTGTGTGTACAACGTGCCATCGGACTCTTTTCTCTAAGCAAGTGTATGTTTGTCATCGGTCAAAATACACGAGAAAACCCGCCGTGGTTGCTGCCTGCTTGACAGGCAAATACCTTCATTTGTGTGATGATCAATGTGGAGGGCCGGAAGATTGTACCGTACCCGAAGAAAGGCGAAAAGAGTGGATTTGTAAATGCTGTCACAACAGTGTAGTAGCAGGAAGAATGCCACGCTTGGCTGTTGCAAACAACCTGGAACTTGCACCCATTCCTCCAGAGCTCCGCCAACTCAATGTGCTGGAAAGACAAATATCGGCATTAGACATTCCATTTGCCAAGATTCTCACACTTCCTAAAGGCAAACAGAGTGCTATATATGGTGCTGTGGTGTGCGTGCCAGCAGACGTGGAAACCACAGTAAACACCCTACCCAGAAGGCTCGACTCATCCCGTTTGTACAGGGTGAAACTGAAGAGACGTCTGCGGTACAAAGGCCATCATTTGTTTCACACTGTCAATATGACCAATGTCTTACTGGGCTTGAGGAAACTCATCGAGACACACCCCGACTACAAAAACATCACAATCCGAGATGATGAGAGCATCAACGATGAAAATGTGGAGGGCCAGCTTGAAGACCTACCCACTGTTGAACTTGAAGACCTACCCACTGTTGAACAGACAGGCACAGACGAAGTCATGGACAGTTGTGACGACGCCGAAATGATGGAAGTAGCCGATGCGACTGAAACTCTCGACCCATCACGGACAGTGGATCAACATCCACCCACTGCCCAAGATGAGCAAGATGCGCTGAGACCTGGACATGGCCTGGACAGTTGCTTGGAACCGGATGACATTGGACAAGAGACAATGACATACGGAGATGGCATATTCTGCATCGCCCCAGCTGAAGGAAACAGGCCTGTCAGCTATAGCACAGCCCCTAACCTCGAAGCAAGGGCCTTCCCTACATTGTTTCCAACTGGAGAGAACACGTTGGATCGGAAGAGAAAGCTCAAACTGACACCAAGCAGGTACTTCAACGCAAGGCTTTTCAATGTTGATGATCGTTTTGCGAGAGACCAAAGCTATCTCTTTTTTGCCCAGTTTGTTACAGAGACCTACTTGGCAAAAAACACCATCTCAATTCAATTGAGGAAGGGCAAACCCTTTACCAAGGATGGTCGCAGGATCTGCAACAAGATGTTGC
The DNA here is from genome assembly GCF_963280865.1 of Gymnoscopelus braueri. Taxonomy (NCBI): domain Eukaryota; kingdom Metazoa; phylum Chordata; class Actinopteri; order Myctophiformes; family Myctophidae; genus Gymnoscopelus; species Gymnoscopelus braueri. The sequence goes on along the minus strand of NC_137613.1, from coordinate 37,852,284 downwards.
AGGACAAGCATGAAGTTGAGAGACTGGTCAGAAACCGGGATGCAACAAGGTTCATGCAACCCCTTAGGGGGACGCCAGCCTACTGGCAGAAGACCATGTATGATTTGTTTGCCATGGTCCGTCAGTTAGGCCCACCTACCTTCTTTTTGACCTTAAGTGCTGCAGAATTCAGATGGCCAGAGGTCATAACGGCAATAAAAGCACAGCAAGGCCAAATAGTGGATTTTGACAAGCTGGACTGGAATGAGAAATGCGACATCCTCAGAAGCAATGCAGTGACTACCATGCGAATGTTTGACAAGCGAGTTCATTCTGCGTATTCAAAACTGCTGCGGTCTGATGCTCGCCCAATCGGACACGTCATAGACTGGTTCCATAGAATCGAGTATCAAAACCGGGGTTCGCCGCATGTTCACGCCTTAATGTGGGTAGCCGACGCCCCCAAACTCGGAGAAGACTCGGACGAGAAGATATGCGAATTTGCGGACCGCTACATTTCGTGCCAGCTGCCTGATCCAAACAAAAATCCTGTGCTTCACCGAATTGTCCAAGAAGTTCAGATGCACAGCAAAAACCACACAAAGTCCTGTAAGAAAGGTAACAAGACATGCAGGTTTGGATTCCCCAAGGCACCAGTGGACACAACCTGGTTAACTAACCCAACGCCAGTTGATCCAACGGAGGAAGTCACGGATGAAGACGAAAGGGGCGCAACAGGAGGAAATGAAGGAACAAACGAAAGTGCAAAGAAGAGTACAGAAGGCATAGGCAAACAACAGAGGGCAAGAGCACAAGCTGCTTTGGCCAAACTCAAACCTCTGTATGATCTACTTCTGGACTTGCCATCAGAACTGACCGACCTCTCAGAGTTGCTGGCAAAGTGCAATTTGACTCACGAAGAGTACGACAGCTATCTTGAAGACTTGAGGAATGTCCAGGTCCTCTTGATGAAGCGTGGAGTCAAGGACTGCTATGTGAACAACTACAACCCAGTTTTGCTGGAGGCCTGGAATGCCAACATGGATATCCAGTTTGTCCTGGACCACTTTGTTTGCATCTCATACATGCTGTCCTACATATCCAAGGCCGAACATGAGATGGGTGAGCTTCTGAAACAAGTAGTCGAAGGCATAGACCCCACAAAAGTGACCGAGAGGGGTGCAATGAACGAGCTTGTTCACGCATATGTGAAAAACAGACAGGTTAGCTCTCAGGAGGCAGTGGCCCGAACTTGCAGCTTGCCATTGAAGGAATGCTCCCGCGATGTTGTCTTCCTCCCGACGGATGACAATGCAATGAAAATGAGCCTCCCGCTCAGCTTGCTGCAGAAAAGACCAGCCGATTCGAACCAAGTGTGGATGTCAGGGCTTCTTGACAAATACAACGCCAGACCCAAAACACTGGTGTTTGACAACATGTGTCTAGCAGAATTTGCATCCGAGTACAGGATTGTGTACGGTAGCGAAGCAAAAAAGCCAGATTGCCTGAAGCTGTCTGACAACATGGGAACCATTAAGAAGCGCTCGACGGATGGCCGACCCGCGGTTATCAGATACGCGAAATTCTCGGAACAGAAGGACCCCGAGAAATACTTCGGCAACTTGCTGAAGGCTTACCTTCCGCATCGCTATCAGACCACACTGAAAACCGCAATCTTCCCCACCTACAAGGAGTTCTACGACTCTGCGTCTGTGAAAATACCTGGACAAAAATGGACATGCCGCGCAAATGCCATTGTTGATGAGAACAAAATGAGGTATGAAAAACACAGCAAATCGATGGAAGAAGCATTAGAGGAATTCATGAAGCATGGCCCTGCGGAAGATGCGTGGGCCAACATTGCCCCAGAAAATGAGCTCGAGCGGATGGAATGTCTTGCCGAACAAGATCAAGATCCACAGGCAGACGACGAACAAGACGACGTCCCAGAGTTCAGTTGTCAAGAGGTGGGTACAATTGTTGGTCACAGGGTATCGGCTCCGCAAATGAGCCTCGATTATCTGCGTTCAATGTGTCGAAACCTCAACCGGACGCAAGCCTCCATCTTTCACTCTGTACGTGAATGGTGCTTCAAGAGCGTACTCGACCAGAAACCCGAACCCTTCTTCTTCTTTGTCACTGGGGGTGCTGGAACTGGCAAATCACACCTGATCAAGTGCATCTACGGTGAGGCATCACGGATTCTCCGTCGACTCCCCAGACTGTTTGAGGAGACGGATGCATCCATGCCCACAGTGCTGCTGTCTGCGTTTACAGGAACTGCGGCATACAACATCGCAGGAAACACACTGCATTCCCTGTTGAAGTTGCCAAGAAAACTGAAACCACCCTACATAGGACTGGGAAACAAATTGGATGACGTGAGGGCAAAGCTGGGAAATGCGGAGATCATCGTCATAGATGAGGTGTCGATGATTTCAAAGGCTATGTTTATCTACATCCACTGGAGACTGCAAGAGATTAAAGGCAGTAAGAGGCCATTCGGCGGCATGTCGGTACTTGTAGTAGGCGACTTTTACCAGCTCCCTCCAACGTCAAGTGGGAAACCGCTCTGTGTGCTCGAGGAAGGCCAACCGGACCTTCTGCTCGAACACTTTCAGATGATCACGTTGACCGAGATCATGCGACAGAAAGATGATCTGCCCTACGCAGAGCTTCTGAATAGGTTGAGAGTCAAAGCGAAGAAGGATCCGCTGAGTGACGGAGACAAAGCACTCCTTGCTCAGAGAGTGACTGTGCGTGACCGTTGTCCTAAGGATGTTGTGCACATCTTCGCAACCAACAAAGAGGTGTCCGAACACAACGCCAAATCTTTGTCTGCGCTCCACAGCCACATCGTCAACATACCCGCGGAAGACTACAAGCAAGTCCATAACCACAAGACTCGCCTTGCCAGTCCCTGTACAGGAGAGCAGAACGATCTTCTTGACAACTTGCAGGTTGCAGAAGGCGCCCCAATCGTGATCATCAGGAACATAGATGTGGAGGATGGCCTTGTGAACGGGACATTTGGCAAGATGGCTAGTGTAGAGATGCACGTAAACGAGGACGGGAGTAGAGTAGCCAAGCTTTGGCTTGTAGTAGACAAGCCTGAAGCAGGACAGAAATACCGGAAAACTACACCTGGCAGTACACAAGTGTACGTCGAGAGATATGAGGAACACCTGAGCAATAACACGCTTCGTAGGCAATTTCCCATCAAGTTGGCATATGCTTGCACAGCTCACAAAGTCCAAGGCATGACTACACAATCTGCTGTGGTTTCCTTGAAACGGATCTTCCAACCAGGCATGGCCTACGTTGCCCTCAGTAGGACAACGTCATTGCAAGGATTGCACATCATTGACTTCGATGCGAAGAAAATCTATGCTGATCCTGCAATCACAGCTGCCCTGGAATCCATGAAGACCGCCTCACTGGACAGTGTTATGCCACTGTTGAAGTATCGAGAGACGACAGGCCAGGCGCAAACACTCGCGATTGTCCATCACAACACGCAAAGTTTACCGGCACACATTCAGGACATCAAAAAACATCACGAACTGACCCATGCAGATGTCCTGTGCTTGACCGAGACGCATCTCACCGGCTCCTTTGTGGCTGACAGTCTCCAATTGGATGGATACACCATGTTCAGCCGCAACAAGCACATCTCGTACACCAGCCGTCCTGAACGTGCAGAACAGAATGGCGGTGGCGTCGCTGTGTATGTGAAGGACCATTTACAGGCATGTGAAAAGCGTTACCTACACAATGTGACAAACCTCGAGTTTGTGGTCGTCAAGATAGAGTCCCCTGTCAAGCTTCTGATCGCTGCAGTGTACAGACCACCACGTTACGATGACCCGTTCATGGAAAATCTGAAGGCGCTTCTGGACTCCTTAGAAGTGATGGACCACCATCCCATCGTAGTCTGTGGTGATTTCAACGAAAATCTACTGGCCAGTGTAGGTACTCCGATAGCGATGCTGCTCGAGTCCAGAGGATACACACAACTGATCAAGGAGAAGACTACTGACAAAAACACGCTGTTGGATCACATTTACATCTCAAGACCAGAGCAATGTCTACAGTCTGGAGTACTACGTACGTACTACAGCTACCATGATCCTGTGTATTGCGTATTATCCTCCGATCAGGACTAGTGCATAGCCTGCAAGACAAGCTTGCAAACACTGGAACCATGTAGACCTTAGTTTCAAGGACATCGTGCTCTTTCCCACCAAACGCATTCTGACCTGCTCTTATAAATCACATCTGCCGCACTCAATAACAAAAGGATTGCGAACAATGGAACCTCTTGATCACCAACCCTGTCATTGGATATATCACTGGAACATGTGAATCAGCAGCCCAAATATTGTCACCAGAAATGTAGGAACTGCGTGGGCTATTAGAGTCACACGTACGCATTCATTCTTTGGTGCCACTATTTGGGCAGCTGATTCACAGTCCCATCTGCCACAGTCAGGAACAAACAAAATGCAAACATTGGAACCTATTCATAGCCACACGCTACCTCATTCTCACCAACACCAATCTCACCAACCCTATCCTCAAAACCAAAGGTGACCGGGCCTCATCGTAGCCGCACCTATACTTTGGAATCTCCCATTACACAGCAGCCAAATCTCACCTTTTTTCTCTTGTTGCTAGTATTATTCATATTGTAGCATTGTTTTGTCTTTTTTCATAACTACTGATTGTGAAGTATTTGTTTGAAAAGAACACTAACACTTGTTTCCCTGTTTTTCAGAAGCCGTCCAGCACTGATATTTTTTTTTGCCTTTAACCTTTTTCTACATTTCAGGAATGTTCTTTGTGAATAATTGTCATATTTCTAAGATAATTGCATTCCATTTATGTTGTGGCTCGTGAACCGGTAGTACCCAATTTCTATAAACACAATATTGGCCATCCCTGAATTTAATAACAAACTCACATAAAATAATCAATTCTAAAAAATGCATAACAAACTATTTTGGATTGTATACTGCCTTTTCATGACCCACTACCTTATATTTACATGTGCATGTTGTAAATGTTTTAACTCACCATTTGTTTTTAGGGCTGTAAGACTGTAACACTTATTAGGACTAAATTATTTTTTAATAAATGTTGTCAAAAAATTGAATTTTATTCAAACAGCCAATATACAAGCATTAAAATAGGACTTAATTTCTTAATTAAACTAATTAATGTAATCCCAAAATAATTATGGAAAATGTTACACATTGATTCATTGATAAATACAAAATTAGATGTCTACAAAATACACTTTGAGATAATTCACTTAATCAATATAGTTGCAGCCCTAAAAGTTTTACTTATTTTTCAGAATGTTACATTTATTAGTTTGTTTAATATATTTACCAGGAGCTTGCTTGATCGCCTTTTTTAACAAAGGGGTCGGTGCAAGAATTTTTTCCCCGTGCACTCCTAAATTGGCTGAAATAGGAGGCGGGTTTTTTGCTTCACCCTGGAAAATATTGAAATTACTTAAAGGTTAGAATATAATTTTGGACAATAACAGTAATAGTAGTAATAATAATAACCATTATAGCATCAATAATATATCTGTCAATAATAAACTGTTTACAGGCATTGTAATAGTTATCATAAAATATAATTGTTTAATTGTCACTAATAACTCATATAATATGACCATAATCATTAACTATAGTAAAAATAATTGATAGGACATTATACCAAATATATGAATGGTGTTGCTTACAGTAAAGGTACCAATAATACAATTGTGTTAATAAATACTTTAAACTATATCTGCTCTGCTTTGTCTCTACTTATTTTTCTTTTTGCCATGTGTTTGAAAAGTGAATCTATATGTTTGGTAATGTATTTAGTCACATGTATTTAACATTTACAATGAATACAGATGTGTTTTTTTAAATTTTTATTACTATTCACAATCAGAAGGGTTCTTCACTACTAAACCTGAACAAAAAGTGCAACTTTGGAATGTAACTCTCATTAATGCCTAAGCCCATACACATAAGTTCGTTTAACTGACAATAATTCTTGCCTTCTACAATCTGATGTTTTAATTTATTTGACCCACATAACGGTTTGATCCATGCAAGAGTCAAAGCTTCTAATTGAAAGTGTTGTCAGACTATCCCTGCCTGCTGGACAAAATGGACTTCAATCCCTGTACTGTGTGTAAAATTGTGAAGCAATCTACATGGACATTAGAGCTTATCCAAAACTCCTGCCTGGTGATGACAAGTCTGTCACAATGTAGGCTTAACAATAGTGGTATTGACACCATTTCAGTAACATTGATGTGCCTGATATGCTGGAGAGTATCATCTTACAATATACAAAATGGTATGGCTTCAACCCAGCTACTAGCCAAGTATCGTAATGGTTCCACATGTATATGGTGAGACATTCCCAAGTACTAAAAGGTATTTAATATCTATTATCAGACTGGGTGAAAAGTCTTTACTCTCAAAACATGACATAATTTAAGTGGGGAAACATGAAATGTCTGAGTATTACAACTTGTTTGCAAATAGCAGATATGCCATTTACTCTATATACACAGGGTATTTTCTCCTCACAATATATCAGAACAATAAGTTTCAACAATAGCAAGGTTGCTTTAACAAAGTATTCTGAAATCTAAAACACCATCTGTTCGACAGGGACTAGACTATGTTAGTATTATGTGAAAATAGATTCCGTGAACACAAAACACCAATAGCATATTCAAGTCTTTAATGTCAAACCTAAGGCAACTAACAATTATAGGTTGTTGGAGTGTAGTGCCCAGGATTACATAAATTGGCACTGGGTGAAAAAAAAGGGTTACAATGTATTAAAAAAATTGCACATTACACTACACATTGCAGTCCAGCGTGTAGGTCAGCCAGGAAAATATCATTTCCTGTCAAGCTCAGGTGTACACCATCAGCTAAAAACAGCTCGGCCTCATTGAACTTAATATCTGGATGTTCAATCACAATGCCACCCATCAGGTTCATGAATTTACTCATCTCATGGTTTATCCACATACGAGCCTTGTTTATTTTAGCCAAGTTCCTGGCACCCCTCCATTGCCGTCTTTCAATGATGCAAGAAAATACAATGACAGTGTTTTTCAGATTACATTTGAGCCAGGAAATATCTTTTTTCATTCGTTGGACAATTTTAATCTGTTTTGTCTTAGCCAAGTCATTGCCACCAACATGCAATAATATGACATCAGGAGGAGGTTGGTTGGCCACTTCTTTCAGGACCTTGGGGATGACATCCGTCCAACGCATCCCACCCTTGCCAAACCAAGAGACTTGTGCAGGCAGGCACAGATTGGCACCAAACGTTGCAACTGCCCTCGGACGAGCACGTGAGATTAGGCTCGAACCCACAATCCAAATAGATTTTGCTGAGGAAACAAAACATGCAAGTTGCATATGAAAAACAAATCAATACATGACGTACTTGAAAAAAAAAAAATGAAATGTGACTACTGCAATACATATCAACATGCCATTTCAATGTACTTGTGTTTAAATAACAGTAAAAAAGTAAATGCACTATACATGTGTATCAATATTAATTGACCAAGGAGTGACAATGACACTTCAAGCACAATAACACTCAAACTAGAGACACTAGAATAACTTAACACAGCAGACTAATAGGAAACAGGAATTGTACACACAGCACACACCATTAGCAAATGAACACTCTGGTTAAAGCACACTATTTAAAACAATACATGAGACAACACTGACATGATATAAATGTACAGCAAAGCTACTGGTCAAATTACAGTAGAATATATTGCCACTTCTGTGTTAATGATGAAAATATGACAAGGGGGGGTGAAAAAGGAGGAAGGGCAAATAACATACCATGGTGTTCAGGTTCCTCCTGTTCAGCAGAATTGTCCATGGTGGGGTTGCGAGAGTTCATCTTCACATGAAGTCTCGAGTCCACAGTCTGCAGTCTGGAGTCCATTTTTGTGTCTTCTTATACTCTGCCAGGGAGTGGGACTGGCAGCTAATTACAGTACAGGGCCAGGTGTGTTTAATTTAGTTTAGCCCAGGTGTGTTGATTAGTGAGGCTTTAGTTTATCAGCTCAGTATGTTTGATGCAGTTGATGAGTTAATTTATGCTCGACATACTATTCCTTGTTGCTTTGGAATGTACCTTCGAAAATACTTGTTTTATTCTCACTTTGGGACTGTTTTTGGGCAGTCTTCTGTAACCCAGTTTTATGATAAAGAGAAGAAAAAGCCTCTGCATTTTTGCCAATACACCAGTGGTCACATCTTCCCAAGCAGCTAAACTAACTATCCTACACTACACAACCCTCCGTGTATTCCACTTAACAATAACCTGTGATTAGCAGATATACTGTGAAAGGAGCATTATATGCCACCTGCATTACTACAACCTCAGAACTATAACACTTCATTGAAATACAAGAGAGACAACTGTATATAAACATTATGATAAAGGTACCAGCCTTTACAAATCTTGCATGTCAAGCACGTCAAGCATTCAGACAACTCAGCATGTGTTTGACATATTTTCAACCACATGACAGGGCATTTCTTACGCACGTGTAATCCATTTGCTTCCAAAAGCAGTAGACTCTTAAAATGCACAAATGTGCATTACACTACATTAATGGACACGAAGCAGTCATTATGCTGAGGTTTACAGTGATAACTGCATACCACTGTACATAGCAATAAGTAAATGCAGTGAAATGAACTATTTAAAATGCAACTATTCTTACGCATTACATTGTGTGTCTAAACATGTCTTTTGCAGCCATGCCAATGCTACTGTGTATTCAATGAGTACAGCAACCCGCGACCGGCGTCGGCGCAACCACACTTTGCAATTGCCCTGAATTGCGACGCGTCTAGTTAGTGTGGTTGCCCTAACAGGGCAACCAGACTATAGTACTTGATGAACTTTATTATTCTTTATAGATAAACATACTTTGCCGTGCTACTCCTCCCACAGTTTTTATCCCCCAATGTTGTGCCATATTTCAAAATGACCGGCTTCACCGGGAATCGTGTGCTTGTATTTTGCTAAGAGATTGGTTAAATATTTTAATTGATATTGATTTATTAGTGCATTAAATTTCCCCATCCGCTTTAATGGAAAAGTGAAAAAACTCAAATTCAAGTTTTTTTTTCTCAGAAACCGTAAGAGCTAGAGTTACCAGATTTGGAGGGGAGGTTCATAATTTAGTCCGAAATTATTGAAAAAATAATTACACTAATCGGCCACATGGTGGCGCTATAACAACGCCCTTTACGTTTTGGCCTATAACTCTTGAACCGTAGGTCGTAAAATCAAAATGTCTTTTTCCCTGGAATCCTTGGGTCACTACTCATCTCCCCATATAGGCCACGCCCATTTGCGTCAGGATAGATTTTCCGCCATTTTGAATTTTCTTCAAAACACACTTTTAGCTCATCCTCCCACATATTTTGTCCAAATTTCACAAAAATCGGTACACATGATCTTTGGGCCCATGCGATAAACATATCCAAACGGCATTTCGATAGTCTTTACCGTTCGACCGTAAATGGCTTCCAAAGTTAAAGGGAGGGGCCCGTTATACCAAAAATGCCAGAAATCACGAACGAAACGTCCGGTCAATCCCAAATTTAAATCACATGTAGAGGGTGGTTTACTCAACGAATCCCCAAAAGCATTTCCACTTTGATCCATAGGGGGCGCCACAAATGCGCAAAACGTAACCGTTTGATGCAAAAACATTATTTTTGGGGGGATCAAAATGAAACGCGAGTGATCTCAGGAGTGACGTGACAATGTAATTGGCGCAGCCTCCGACGGTATTCCTCCCAGCGTATTCCTCCCAGCGTATTCCTCGCGTCCCGGCGGTAGCGACCCCGCGACCGGCGTCGGCGCAACCACACTTTGCAATTGCCCTGAATTGCGACAATTCTAGTATTAACATTGTTCTTGAACAATGTTAATAAACAATATTTCAAACTGCATCTCCTCCCACAGTTTTTATTCCCCAATTTCGTGCCATATGTCAAAATGACCGTCTGGACCGGGAATCGTGTGCTTGTATTTTGCTAAGAGATTGGTTAAATAGTTTAATTGATATTGATTTATTAGTGCATTAAATTTCCCCATCCGCTTTAATGGAAAAGTGAAAAAACTCAAATTCAAGTATTTTTTTCTCAGAAACCGTAAGAGCTAGAGTTACCAGATTTGGAGGGGAGGTTCATAATTTAGTGCAAAATTATTTAAAGAAAAATTATATAATTCGGCCTCATGGTGGCGCTATAACAGCCCACTTTACGTTTTTGGCCTTTAACTTTTGAACCGTAGGTCCTAGAATAAAAATATTTTTTCCCCTAGATTCCTTGGGTCATGACGCAACTCCCCATATAGGCCACGCCAATTTGCGTCAGGATAGATTTTCCGCCATTTTGAATTTTCTTCAAAACACACTTTTTGCTCCTTTTCCTACAAATTTTGTCCAAATCTCACACAAATCGGTACAGGTCATCTATGGACCCATGCAATAAATATGTCCAAACGGCATTTTGATAGTCCTTACCGTTCGTCCGTAAATGGCTTCCAAAGTTAGTGGGCGGGGCCCGTTTTACAAAAAATGCCACAAATCACGAACGAAACGTCCAATCGATCCCAAATTTGAATCACATGTCGAGGGTGGTTTAATCAAGGAATCCCCAAAAGCATTTCTTCTTTGATCCATAGGGGGCGCCACAAATGCACAAAACGTAACCGTTTGATGCAAAAACATGATTTTTGGGGGATCACTCCTCTCAAAATGAAAAGCAGGTGATCTCAGGAGTTACAGGACGTTGTCATTGCCCCGCTACATGAGTGGGAGGGGCCTATTTATTTAGTGGGAGGGGCCTATTTCTTAAAATCAAAACTCCATGTATCACGAACGCAGGATCCAATCAGCACCAAATTCGAATGGCACGTCGCGCGGCCTCCGACGGTATTCCTCCAAGCGTATTCCTCAAGTCCCGGCGGCGCCGACCTGCGACCGGCGTCGGCGCAACCACACTTTGCAATTTCCCAGAATTGCGACCCGTCTAGTTAGTGTGGTTGCCCTAACAGGGCAACCAGACTATAGTTCTAGGGATACTTTATTTCATCTTCCAGATAAACAATACTTTGCCGCGCATCTCCTCCCACAGTTTCTTTTTCCCAATTTAGTGCCATATGTCAAAATGACCGGCTTCACCGGGAATCGTGTGCTTGTATTTTGCTAAGAGATTGGTTGCATAGTTTTATTGATATTGATTTATTAGTGCATTAAATTTCCCCATCCACTTTAATGGAAAAGTGAAAAAACTCAAATTCAAGTTTTTTTTTCTCAGAAACCGTAAGAGCTAGAGTTACCAGATTTGAAGGGAAGGTTTATAATTTAATCCGAAATTATTAAAAAAAGAATTACACCAGTCGGCCTCATGGTGGCGCTATAACAGCCCCCTTTACGTTTTTGCCTATTACTCTTTAACCGTAGGTCGTAAAATCAAAAAATCTTTTCCCCTGGATTCCTTGGGTCATGACGCAACTCCCCATATAGGCCACGCCCATTTGCGTCTGGATAGATTTTCCGCCATTTTGAAATTTCTTCAAAACACACTTTTTGCTCCTTTTCCTACAAATTTTGTCCAAGTCTCACACAAATCGGTACAGGTCATCTATGGACCCATGCGATAAATATATCCAAACGGCATTTTGATAGTCCTTACCGTTCGTCCGTAATTGGCTTCCAAAGTTAGTGGGAGGGGCCCGTTTTACCAAAAATGCCAAAAATCACGAACGAAACGTCCAATCGATCCCAAAATTGAATCACATGTCGAGGATGGTTTACTCAACAAATCCCCAAAAGCATTTCTTTGATCCATAGGGGGCGCCACAAATGCGCAAAATGTAACAAAATGTAAAGTTACTCATGATCTCTGATGACATGTCAAAATGTAATTGGCTTGCACAATTAGTGGGAGGGGCTGACAACAAATGTAAAAGCATGTGACTTAATTTGGATTATTTTATTTTATTTTTCAATAACTTTTATTATTTAATTGATATTTATTGTTAATTCAATTTAAAATAAAATGTTTAGGAGACATTTGAGAGTTCCTTGTAGGAATCTACCTGGCTTTATAATAATAATAATAATAATAATAATAATAATAATAATAATACTTATTATTATTATTATCATTATTATTATTACAATTCTTATTATTATTATTATTATTATTATTATTATTATTATTATTATTATTATTATTATTATTGTTGTTGTTGTTTCTTTATGTTCTTACAGTTTTTCGTTATACCAAACTAAATAATTACATACAAATATTTCAGTAATATTCCTTATTTTATGTAAGGATCATTTTCAGAGGTTACAAAATATTTTTCTACTTCTTAACTTCTTTTTTAGTTACATTTACGTTTGTTTTAATGCTGTTCTATCATGCAGACATTCAGCTTAGTTGGCTGCTGTTTATTTTATTATTATTATTAATACAATATTTGATTAGGTATTACATGTATATGATTATTAATATTTTAATTATATATATATATATATATATATATATATATATATATATATATATATATACTTACAGAAAGTTGGACAAATGTGTTTTTATGCTGCTGCTCTATCATTCATACATGCAGTGTTGTGTTTAGCTTGTAGATCGGCTATTTTCAAAAAGCCAATGTATATAGGGTTAGAGTGCTCATGTGAGCTAATCGCTTCGTTTGGGATTGTTTTCATAGACCTGGCTGCTTATATCTCTCGCGCAATGTGGCAACACTGGTGGCTGAGGCCGGAATTTTTAGACCTACGCACGAATTTGCGGAACTAATGTGTGAAACTGTGTTTCCGGCCGGATGATGTAACGAGACACGCTCAACGTTGCCATGTCCGCTTATTATAAGCGAATGTTGGCTACTTTCTCTTTAAAGTTGCTCTTAAATATTTGTGGTTGTTACTTTTTGGCCTTCTTTCTTAAAGTGCAGTTTCTTATCACAAGGAATTGTGAGCTTGTAGATCTGCTTTTTTCAAATAGCCTAGTGTTTAAAGGGCGAAGGGCGGCTCGCTTCTTTTGGGCTTGTTTTCATAGACCTGGTTGCTTGTTTCTGTCGCAAAATCTGGCAACCCCATGAACACACATGGACCGCCCCCCTTCTCCTTCCTTCTCAGAACTTTGAATTGTTTGCTGGTCGGTAACGTTGTGGCGAGACAAATTGCAAACAATTAAACTTCATTTACTTTTACATCATATCACTGATCTACAGCTTTTCTTCGGAGGAGTTTCATTTCGTCGTCTTTTGTGTGAGGTGAGTAATAATATAATTTGTATATTATAGTATAAAATCCATCCATTAGCCGATATGCGCTAACTTTCCAAGCTAACGTTGCATCGTCATGGATGAAGTCCAGCCTGGTGTTTGCACTTTTTCCCGTTTTGTTCCGTACATCTACGTTCACATTTCAAACAAAGTGTTTACCCGATGGCCACGAATGTTACGATTATGTACGGCTGCCCAGAAATACCCGCATTTTCCGTATTGTTCAATTAAAATACTTTTAATCCGATCGGTGGCCATTTTATCATAGAGTTATATTGTATCAGAGTGCAATACACATCGCAACCGATAGGGTCACACGGTTGAAAGCATGGGGGAAATGCTGAGACTGGCCACCGATCGGATTAAAATGCTTTTTATTGAACAATACGGAACATACTGGTACTTCTGTGGGCCCCTACATACTTTTAACATCCGTGGCCATGAGGTAAGCACTTTATATTTGAAATGTGAACGTTTATGTTGATGTACGGGCCGTAAATGGAAGTGCAAACACGTGTGTGTGTGTGTGTGTGTGTGTGTGTGTGTGTGTGTGTGTGTGTGTGTGTGTGTGTGTGTGTGTGCGCGCAATATTTTTACAGATTGAAAAGTAGCAGATCTACAAGCTCACTTTTGTGCTTAGAATAAATGACCTCAATGGAAAGCACATTTAAACAACTGAATATAGCAGATGTAGAAGCTCACTTGTAGATCTAGATAAGATGTGGTGTGAGCAGCTGTCTATGTAAATCAATAACAAATATATCTTCTTCAGTTTAACTTTTTGTCTAAAATAAAAAATGTTTTAATTCATTTGCAGGTGTGGTGGAGATCTTGTTTGTTGGTGACAGAGAGAGCAGACAGACCTCTTCCAGACTAACTACTGCAAGCCAGGTTTGTTTAACATACAAACCTGACACATTTGTAATCATCTAATGTTGCCATTATGGAAATGGTCTTGGGGTCAAAATGGCAGATCTACAAGCTCATAGCGTGCCACTCGGTGCTGCGCTATGAGCTTGTAGATCTGGTATTTTTGAAAAATTGTGCCAATCTTTGAATATATATTCTATAAATAATTTGAAAAACACATGTTGCTAAATCAGTGGTGCTCCAACTTTTCCATGTCAAGGACCCCCAAAATGATATGTATTTGGCCGTGGACTTCCATCTCAAAATGGCACGATTTTGAAAAAATGGCACATACAAGCTCATGGTGCAGCATATTATTTTTTACAAGTGACCTTGTAGATCTACTATTTCTGCTTTTCTGACTATATTTGATATGTTTGGCAAATATTTGTAGATGCCTTTGAATACTTGTGTATTTTTTTAAAGCATAAGGCACTACACTGTCTCTCAGCATTCTATGTACAGTATGTGACTACCTTGCTTATATAACAAGATTCAGTTTTTAATTGACTTTGCTTGTTATATTTATTCTGTTAAAACTTGTGATTAAGATGGACAACTAGCCTCTAACAGGAGAATGTAGGACTGAGATGAGGTGTGTGACACACACTCAGTGCCGCGCTATGAGCTTGTAGATCTTCTATTTTTGAATAGCCAAAGAAATCTAAAATTGACACACAGATGTGTCCCCGGTCATAAGGTGTTGAAAGCAGTTACTGTGTTAACCCAGAAGGCGCATACTAGAAGCCCTACATAAATAACACTGTCAGCATTCTGGTACAGTTCTGGTATAGTTGCTGATGCATCTCTGTCATTTCAGATTTCTTTGGCTTTTCAAAAATACCAGATATACAAGCACCGAGTGCTACGCTATGAGCTTGTAGATCTGCTATTCTTTTTAAATCGTGAAAATGTGCCAACATTTTTAACTCTTATCTGTACTTCTGACTGAGGGTCTGGAACAACATAGTTTTAAAATGGGAGTCCCCGGCCAAATGCAAATATATATATATATATATGGGCTTCTGGGGGTCCCTTGAACAACATATTTTGACTATGATCTGTGCTTCTCGGGGTCCCTGGAAGAACATATTTTTAAATGGAGGTCCGCAGCCAAATGCATATCATTTTGGGGGTCCTTGACATGGAATAGTTGGAGTACCACTGATTGCACAGAGTGCCGCGCTATGAGCTTGTAGATCTGCTATATATTTATTTAAATCTTGATAACTGACGCAAATCTTTGAATATGTATTTAAAAGCTAACATTTGTATCTCAAATCATTGCTTCTGGGTAGTGTCGCACTATGAGCTTGTAGATCTACTATTTTTGCTAACATTTGAACATTTGCAAACATTTTTAACTGTCCCTGGAACAACATATTTTGAGATGGGAGTCTTACCATATACATATCATTTTGGGGGTCTTTCACATGGAATATTTGGAGTACCACTGATGTAGCAACTTAGGTTTTTTTCAAACAAATGTAGCAGATCTACAAGCTCATAGTGCAGCACAGAGTGCCGCGCTATGAGCTTGTAGATCTGCTATACATGTTTTTTTTTAAATCTTAAACTGATGCACATCTTTGAATATATATTTTTGTATCTCAAATCATTGCTTCTGGGGAATCAACAAATGTCTTCTAAATCCTAATAGTTTTTTTTTTAAACTTAGGTTACAGTAATATCAGTGGTTCTCAAACCTTTATATGTTGATGGACCCCAAATTGATAAGTATTTTGCCACAGACCTAGTGCGACACCGAGTGCCACGCTATGAACTTGTAGATCTGCTATTTTTGAAAATCTGCGTACATTTTTAACTTCATCTGTGTGCCCCGCCATGAACTTGTAGATCTGCTATTTTTTAAAAGCCAAAGTATAAAATAATGGTTAAACTGGTTACACAGATCCGTTCCTGCTTTTAATGGGTTAAACAATGGGTAGATCTCAGCAGAGATGTGGAACTATATACTGAATATAGCAGATCTACAAGTTCACCTGTGAGCTTGTAGATTCTCTGGAACCATGTGATAAAAAGCATTAAACAGATTGAAAGTATTTGACCAGGAGTAAGCTATAGTTTGACACAGTGGTTACTTACTTTGTCCTCAAGTGATAGTAGTATAGTTTTATGTGGATGTATGTAACTTTGGTGCCTAAAATACTATATTTCTGAACAGGTCCTGTGGGTGGACACTGGACAGCCGTGTTTGAGGGACAGACCCTACCTGACACACAACTGCAAGGTTTGTTTAAGTTAACCAACCTAAATTTGTATTGGGGTCATCACTTTCAATGCTTGTATATGCTGTATCCTGTATGAGTTCTCTCTCCTGATTGGATGAAATTGGTCTCCCAAAATCAACCTACATTATATTTCACAATTGGAACAAATAGTCTCTGCTTGATTTACTATATATTGTGAAGTGGCTGGCATGCACACATTTTGTATTACCCTTAAAGACCGGGAACATATCTGTAATTTTACATTTCTTTGCCTATTCATAAATAGCAGATCTACAAGCTCATAACATGGCATTGAGTGTCGCACTATGAGCTTGTAGATCTGCTATTTTTGAAAAATCTTGAACATTTGCAAACATTTGTGTGGTGTTTAACTCCTAGAGTGTATAAATGTAACCCTTGGATACAATATAAATGGACCCGTAAGGGTCTATTTGGTTACATCTACATACACAGAGATACTAGGTTATGGGGGTCTGGTCTAATGCATTGGCTAAAAATGGAAGTTCTTTGATATTACAATAGTTTGAACCACTGGTATCCAGGTGAAAAGTATTTGTTGCTTCAACTTTCTATAGAGTTGTCAGCTGACTGAAAGGTGATAATAAGGGGGTGATTAGAGGTGTGGCTAGGGGTTGAATAAATGACCCATTGTTGATTTCCATTAACAGGCCCTGATTGTGTCTCCTCTGTGCCTGTCTTATCTATTATGTGGCCAATGTTTCAGCACAATATGACAGTTTTCAAGATCTATCTTGGCACTGTTTCTTTGCTACTGTCCAGTTTATAGAAAGCTATATGCTGATAGCCATCATTGCTTTGTGTTTGTTTAGTAACACGGAACACCCTGTCTCAGTCTGCAGGTCCTTTTTAAACCAAAAATAAAGAGTGGGTTGGCAATTTCATCCAATCATAATCAATAACTTGATTGTATAGGCTGTCCTGTATGAGTTCTCTCTCCTGATTGGATGAAATTGGTCTCTCAAAATCACAATTTCGTTTTAAAGGCAGTTACTGTGTCACCTAGAAGGAGTATACTAACAGCACCCCTACTTAAGTAAGACTGTTTGCATTCTGGTACAGTGGTGTAGTCAATTGGTATGGTTGCTGTGTTTTCACGTTGTGGATGCAATGTATTATTTAGTATATTCATTTCCATTTGATAGTATGCTTTAATAAGTACCTGACAAACAAACATACATGCTCACTTGTGTGTGCCTAAGTGTCTTTGGGTCAATCCAGAGCCAGTGTTTAAGGAGCCATTGCCAATATCGATAGCTTGATTTACTTATATTGTGATAAGTGCTAGGCATGCCTGAATTTTGTATACCAAAAATAGCAGATATACAAGATCATAGCGCAGCACCAAGTGAGCTTGTAGATCTGCTATTTTTGAAAAATCTTGAAAGTTTGCAAACATTTTTAACTCTGATCTGTGCTTCTGGGGATCCCTGGAACAACATATTTTGACATAAGGGTCCGCTGCTAAATACATATCATATTGGGGGTCCTCTGCGAACATTTTTTAACTCCGATATGTGCTTCTGGGAGTTCCTGGAACAACATATTTTGAGATGGGGTCTGCGGCCAAATGCATATCATTTTGCGGGTCCTTCACATAGAAAAGTGGAGCACCAAGACACGTTGGAAGCTTGTAGATCTGCTATTTTTACTCTTATTGTGTGACACTCTTGTATGATGAAGTAGGGCAGTGGTTCTCAAACTTTTATGTAGATGTACAGGCCGTAAATGGATAAAGTGCAAACACCAGGTTGAAGTCATGTTTCAGAGCTAGCTTTGTTAGCTACATGATTGTTTTTTATAACATTGTGTCACAATCCACCTCCACCATATTCTATGAAAATTTGAACATTTGTGATTAATAAACAGACTACTAGCCACTAACAGGAGAAACTAGGGCTGAGATGAGGTGGGTGTGTGTGTGGGTCACATATTGTCACACCACTCATTTAAAATAGCAGATCTACAAGCTCATTTTCTGAGCTTGTAGATCTGCTATTGTCCCTATATTGACATGGTCACGCCCTTGTGCTCAGATTGTGTCTGTCTATCTGTGTACATTTGCGGTGTGAGTACTGTACAGTGTTGCATTGCTGATTTGGTATGTTGGCAGTTGGCATAGATGGACAAATATTGTACTTGTAATCCACTACAATTATTTGAAAACTTTCTTACTTTGTAGATTTTTATTATTGTTTAAATCTATCTAAACTTTGGCTATTTGAAAACATCTGTAGCCATGTGATAACCAGGCATTATACATATTTGAAAATAGCAGATCTACAAGCTCATTGTAAACTTTTAGCCTTATTATAAATGGCCGATCTACAAGCTCACTTGTCAGATTGTAGATCACTTGTGAGCTTGTAGATCTGCCAATGTCACTATATGCATTTACTTTTATAATTTTGTCTAAAATACAGTATTTTTGATTGACATTTTCAGCTGTGGCGTGGCTGTACACCGGACCTGATATCTTGGCCAACACAGCTGTGGACTGAGGGGACCATTCCACACTGCACTACTGCAAGGTTTGTTTAACATAACATGACACATGTGCAAATCAAAGCGTTTTAGATCTAACTATCTAATGTTTGCATATGGAAATTGTCTTGGGGGCAATCCATTGTTTTTAAGGAATCATTGCCAATATACTCTATGTAGCTTAACTCTTTAACTGCCATATCAATAGTGTGCCAGTGCTGCCAGCAAAAACGGTGATTTTACTGTACCTTTGAAAAATCATGGAATAATTTACGTGACTGCCGTCCTCACAGAGATCGGCGCATTACATGCATGGGGTTATCAAGATTCCCAGAGGGGTCCCCAAATTATTTCGTTGGTCCCCAGATTATTAGCTTAATTGAAACACTTTCTTTCTTTTTCAAATGCCAACTCCTATTATTTTAGCTTATATTGCACACTTTATTGTCTCCGCCAGTCCGGAAGGCATGCCTGAGACTGTTTTGCACCCTGTCTGTGTGTCATTCTGTCTGTGGACAGTCAATCTCTGGTACTGTTGGCTTGATGGCACACACGTTCTCTGGATGCCAGAGCAGAATTATGTCCCAAAAAAGTCATATGGGCCTGTAATTGTGCCACCAAGAGGCCGATTTTTGAAAAACACACTTTTGACCGTGCTCCTACACATGTTGTCTAAACATGACGCTAATCGGTACACGGTGTCTCTATTGTCATTAAACGAAACTGGTCTTTCAGATTTGTCATATTCCATCCTGATTGGCTAAGATTGTCTTCCAAAGTTTGCAGGAGTGCCCCGTTTTGAACAAAATGCCTCAAATCATGAACACGGCATGCAATTTCTGTGACATTTTGCAAGCACATTCCCACTTGGCAGAGGAAGAAATGCCACTTGAAAAATGTCACGTCAGCCTCATGGTGGCGCTATAGCAGGTCGATTCATGTTTGTACCTATAACTGCACGATATGTGTAAAACTTTTTATGCACACTCCCTAGTGGCCAAGAAAAAGCCTTTGCCCTGCATTTTTCACATCTGCCTGTTATAGCGCCATCAGGTGGCTGACTTGTGTAAAACTTATTTTTGATATTACAGATTTTATCCAAATTGCACGCAAATAGTCATGTGATCAAGACGGATGTCTCTTGTCCAATGTCATCCGGTTCCAAGCAACTGTCCAGGCCATGTCCAGGTCTCAGCGCAGACAAGGTCCAGGTCTTTTAACGGATCTGACCTTTCATATTCCACCCTGATTAGCTAAGATTGACATCTAGAATACCACAAATCATTATAGCACCGTCTGATTGTGGTGAAACTTTGCACGCACATTCGCACTACTTTGAGATACAAGTGCCACCCTCTTAACATTGCCCTATTATAGCTCCATCAGGAGGCAGTTTTTTGCAAAACAATTGTTTTTAAATTAGTCCCACAAATGTTGTCCAAACATCACGCAAATTGGTACACATTATCTTCATAGTCAAGTGATCAAAATAAATCTATACATTTTTCATATTCATCCTGATTGACGAATTCCAAGCATTGCTGGCCCATAATAACCTACCTGACCTGGTGGAGACCTGTGCTCCGAGAAGCACTTTCTCTAGTTGCATTCTGTTGCCACACATTTTAAAAAGGTCATGACTATATAGGATCCAATTTGGCCAAAGCTGTCAACCATTTTTAATCAAAAAATTCAAATGGATTACAACAAAATGGTTACACCATTACTCTACAGATAAATGGTAACATTAGTGTTTGCAACAGTAAACTTATGAATTAATGCATTATTTTCCCACACTGCTTTACCTAAGAAACTATGCAGATGATATGCGTACTTCAATTCTATGGTGTACTCATCATATACATAATCTTTGGTATACATATTCTTATGTAATACTTTCTCTCTTTAGTTATACTTTTCCAAATGTTTTGGTCAATATTGTGTAAAATCCTGAATAGTTAAAGTTCAACAAAGGCTATCAGCTTTGTCTGTTATAGCCATAATGGCATGAATGGTAGATGGATATAAATAACCTTACATAAATAACCACCATACATACACATGCAGCTGTTAGATTGCTAACACACCAATAATGCACATTATGGAAAGATGAAAGAACTCAACGCAGTCAGAGAAATGACTTCATATATACCGATACTTGATCATAGACAAAGATTTTCATCAAAAATGTGCCCTTTAAACAGCCATAACTCCAGTTCCGAACATGCTTAACGCTCCAAACTTGGTATGTGCAATAGCAGTGTATAACACTTCAAATGGCCATGCTTCAGTGACCCATGTTCATAGCAGTGCAACATAGGACTAGGTTTGAAGGCTGTGCAGCGGCCTGAAAATCTACTGTCATAAAATGTAATTATATTGTAAAACTATAGCGCTAGTCTGAAAATGTTCTCTTTTTTTCTCTAGTGTTCATCAGATCGGAACAGCTCCTCTGGTGACTTTTTAACGGTAAGTAAGTTGATTCTAGAGGCCTAGAGTGATTTGTGACTAATGCTACACTAGTATTGAAGGTTGTTTTTTGGTAGAGAGTGTACATTTTAATAAAAGTTCAGATCTAAAACTTGGTGACATCATGCCTTATCGTGGGAAGAAATCTATCGCTAAAAAGAAATTCTGGGATGCTAAATTGGCCCATACAGATTCACCAAACAGTTGCACAGAGGTCGATGAAGGGGCACAAAACACATTTAGTCCATGGCCAGCCATGGAGCCTGTGGTAGAAACAGCTCAGCAACATGCACAGTCTGATGTTGAAGAACAAGACAACATTGTCGAGGCCATGGACCTTTCCAACAATGACCAAGCATGCACCGTGCCACCCTCTGTCAAATCTGTGCAGGCATCCAAAAGCCAAAATCATCATAAGTTTTCCCAAATGTCAAAGAATCGGCAGTGTACATGCATGGGTCTGACATTTTTGGCACACCAACATGAAGGTCTTGACTTGAAGATGGATGATCTTGACAAGATACTGGACAAGGGAGACAGTCTGTATAAAAGAACAATAGAAACACTAAAAAGACAAAAGCTGTTTAAGTCATGCCAGCTGACAATGGAGGAAGTACCTCTCAAGGTGGAAACGGAACACAATACGTACTCTGTGAAAAAATCTAGCGTGGACATGGGATATATGAGAGCTGAGGGAGAGCCCTACCGACGGCATTGGTGGCTGAAGCTTCAGGAAAGACTTAAGTGTCTGTCTGAGAATGTCAAATATGCACTCCTAACAGTATCACCACACACCATTGCTGTTTTTAGAGACAGGTCTGGAAGATATGGACTGTTTGACTCTCATCAGAGAAGTGCTGATGGCCTACCTTTGCCTGGAGGAAAAGCTGTAATGATGACCTTCACTCAGTTGGATGATCTGTTCGCTAAGATTGACCAGCTAATTGACTTCTCACACTCAAACAATATTGACAAAATGCAGTATGACTTCATGCCAGTGACATTTGAACAGACAAATGCTCGGTCACCCCATCTGTCAACAGTGCAAGTTCATCCTGACAACCTGCATCACAAAGAGCCTGTCGCTCTAACCAGCCAGGATGAAACAAACACTGGACTTCCAATCACCAAGCATTCTCTGCAGGCAGGCCATTCACCATCAACACAAGTGATGTCAGACACTACAAATGAAAGAGCCAACAAAGTCAATAAACAACGGAAACAGAAAATAATGAGGAGACAAAGAAAGGAACTGCGATCTGATACCGAGGAAAAAACTATGACTCCGAGGAAGGAATACATGAACAAATACATTGCCATGAGATGTATAACAAATAGAAAATTCAAGGAACGGCAACAAAAATTCAAGAACGCATATTCCAACAGGAAGTTCAAAGAAGCTGAGTTTAGAGAGAAGAAGTCGGCTTATGGCAAAAGGAGGTTCAATGAAGATGAGGAGTTTAGAGAGAACAAGAAGGCTTATGAGAACAAGAGGTACAATGAAGATGAGGTGTTTAGAGGGAAGCGGAAGGCTTATGGGACCAAGAGGTTCAAAGGAGATGAGTTCAAGGAAAAGTTTAGGGAACGCATGAAGTCCTACATGGCCCGCAGATGCAAAACGGACCCATTCTTCAAGATGCGCCGTGACATTCGCGCTTCTTTGAAAATAAGAAGAAGATACAAGGACTTATGTGATGTCCTGCTCCAACTGAGCAGGAAAGATTTAGCTACTGTGAATATAGATTTAGCTCCCGCACCCCAAAAGGATCGGCTACTACGAGGCGCTATAGCGAGTTTCCAGAAAGTCATAAAACATGGACCAACTTTTGTGTGTACAACGTGCCATCGGACTCTTTTCTCTAAGCAAGTGTATGTTTGTCATCGGTCAAAATACACGAGAAAACCCGCCGTGGTTGCTGCCTGCTTGACAGGCAAATACCTTCATTTGTGTGATGATCAATGTGGAGGGCCGGAAGATTGTACCGTACCCGAAGAAAGGCGAAAAGAGTGGATTTGTAAATGCTGTCACAACAGTGTAGTAGCAGGAAGAATGCCACGCTTGGCTGTTGCAAACAACCTGGAACTTGCACCCATTCCTCCAGAGCTCCGCCAACTCAATGTGCTGGAAAGACAAATATCGGCATTAGACATTCCATTTGCCAAGATTCTCACACTTCCTAAAGGCAAACAGAGTGCTATATATGGTGCTGTGGTGTGCGTGCCAGCAGACGTGGAAACCACAGTAAACACCCTACCCAGAAGGCTCGACTCATCCCGTTTGTACAGGGTGAAACTGAAGAGACGTCTGCGGTACAAAGGCCATCATTTGTTTCACACTGTCAATATGACCAATGTCTTACTGGGCTTGAGGAAACTCATCGAGACACACCCCGACTACAAAAACATCACAATCCGAGATGATGAGAGCATCAACGATGAAAATGTGGAGGGCCAGCTTGAAGACCTACCCACTGTTGAACTTGAAGACCTACCCACTGTTGAACAGACAGGCACAGACGAAGTCATGGACAGTTGTGACGACGCCGAAATGATGGAAGTAGCCGATGCGACTGAAACTCTCGACCCATCACGGACAGTGGATCAACATCCACCCACTGCCCAAGATGAGCAAGATGCGCTGAGACCTGGACATGGCCTGGACAGTTGCTTGGAACCGGATGACATTGGACAAGAGACAATGACATACGGAGATGGCATATTCTGCATCGCCCCAGCTGAAGGAAACAGGCCTGTCAGCTATAGCACAGCCCCTAACCTCGAAGCAAGGGCCTTCCCTACATTGTTTCCAACTGGAGAGAACACGTTGGATCGGAAGAGAAAGCTCAAACTGACACCAAGCAGGTACTTCAACGCAAGGCTTTTCAATGTTGATGATCGTTTTGCGAGAGACCAAAGCTATCTCTTTTTTGCCCAGTTTGTTACAGAGACCTACTTGGCAAAAAACACCATCTCAATTCAATTGAGGAAGGGCAAACCCTTTACCAAGGATGGTCGCAGGATCTGCAACAAGATGTTGCAGGACAAGCATGAAGTTGAGAGACTGGTCAGAAACCGGGATGCAACAAGGTTCATGCAACCCCTTAGGGGGACGCCAGCCTACTGGCAGAAGACCATGTATGATTTGTTTGCCATGGTCCGTCAGTTAGGCCCACCTACCTTCTTTTTGACCTTAAGTGCTGCAGAATTCAGATGGCCAGAGGTCATAACGGCAATAAAAGCACAGCAAGGCCAAATAGTGGATTTTGACAAGCTGGACTGGAATGAGAAATGCGACATCCTCAGAAGCAATGCAGTGACTACCATGCGAATGTTTGACAAGCGAGTTCATTCTGCGTATTCAAAACTGCTGCGGTCTGATGCTCGCCCAATCGGACACGTCATAGACTGGTTCCATAGAATCGAGTATCAAAACCGGGGTTCGCCGCATGTTCACGCCTTAATGTGGGTAGCCGACGCCCCCAAACTCGGAGAAGACTCGGACGAGAAGATATGCGAATTTGCGGACCGCTACATTTCGTGCCAGCTGCCTGATCCAAACAAAAATCCTGTGCTTCACCGAATTGTCCAAGAAGTTCAGATGCACAGCAAAAACCACACAAAGTCCTGTAAGAAAGGTAACAAGACATGCAGGTTTGGATTCCCCAAGGCACCAGTGGACACAACCTGGTTAACTAACCCAACGCCAGTTGATCCAACGGAGGAAGTCACGGATGAAGACGAAAGGGGCGCAACAGGAGGAAATGAAGGAACAAACGAAAGTGCAAAGAAGAGTACAGAAGGCATAGGCAAACAACAGAGGGCAAGAGCACAAGCTGCTTTGGCCAAACTCAAACCTCTGTATGATCTACTTCTGGACTTGCCATCAGAACTGACCGACCTCTCAGAGTTGCTGGCAAAGTGCAATTTGACTCACGAAGAGTACGACAGCTATCTTGAAGACTTGAGGAATGTCCAGGTCCTCTTGATGAAGCGTGGAGTCAAGGACTGCTATGTGA
The DNA here is from genome assembly GCF_963280865.1 of Gymnoscopelus braueri. Lineage (NCBI taxonomy): Eukaryota > Metazoa > Chordata > Actinopteri > Myctophiformes > Myctophidae > Gymnoscopelus > Gymnoscopelus braueri. The sequence continues at coordinate 37,826,750 of NC_137613.1, read as the reverse complement.
ACAACTACAACCCAGTTTTGCTGGAGGCCTGGAATGCCAACATGGATATCCAGTTTGTCCTGGACCACTTTGTTTGCATCTCATACATGCTGTCCTACATATCCAAGGCCGAACATGAGATGGGTGAGCTTCTGAAACAAGTAGTCGAAGGCATAGACCCCACAAAAGTGACCGAGAGGGGTGCAATGAACGAGCTTGTTCACGCATATGTGAAAAACAGACAGGTTAGCTCTCAGGAGGCAGTGGCCCGAACTTGCAGCTTGCCATTGAAGGAATGCTCCCGCGATGTTGTCTTCCTCCCGACGGATGACAATGCAATGAAAATGAGCCTCCCGCTCAGCTTGCTGCAGAAAAGACCAGCCGATTCGAACCAAGTGTGGATGTCAGGGCTTCTTGACAAATACAACGCCAGACCCAAAACACTGGTGTTTGACAACATGTGTCTAGCAGAATTTGCATCCGAGTACAGGATTGTGTACAGTAGCGAAGCAAAAAAGCCAGATTGCCTGAAGCTGTCTGACAACATGGGAACCATTAAGAAGCGCTCGACGGATGGCCGACCCGCGGTTATCAGATACGCGAAATTCTCGGAACAGAAGGACCCCGAGAAATACTTCGGCAACTTGCTGAAGGCTTACCTTCCGCATCGCTATCAGACCACACTGAAAACCGCAATCTTCCCCACCTACAAGGAGTTCTACGACTCTGCGTCTGTGAAAATACCTGGACAAAAATGGACATGCCGCGCAAATGCCATTGTTGATGAGAACAAAATGAGGTATGAAAAACACAGCAAATCGATGGAAGAAGCATTAGAGGAATTCATGAAGCATGGCCCTGCGGAAGATGCGTGGGCCAACATTGCCCCAGAAAATGAGCTCGAGCGGATGGAATGTCTTGCCGAACAAGATCAAGATCCACAGGCAGACGACGAACAAGACGACGTCCCAGAGTTCAGTTGTCAAGAGGTGGGTACAATTGTTGGTCACAGGGTATCGGCTCCGCAAATGAGCCTCGATTATCTGCGTTCAATGTGTCGAAACCTCAACCGGACGCAAGCCTCCATCTTTCACTCTGTACGTGAATGGTGCTTCAAGAGCGTACTCGACCAGAAACCCGAACCCTTCTTCTTCTTTGTCACTGGGGGTGCTGGAACTGGCAAATCACACCTGATCAAGTGCATCTACGGTGAGGCATCACGGATTCTCCGTCGACTCCCCAGACTGTTTGAGGAGACGGATGCATCCATGCCCACAGTGCTGCTGTCTGCGTTTACAGGAACTGCGGCATACAACATCGCAGGAAACACACTGCATTCCCTGTTGAAGTTGCCAAGAAAACTGAAACCACCCTACATAGGACTGGGAAACAAATTGGATGACGTGAGGGCAAAGCTGGGAAATGCGGAGATCATCGTCATAGATGAGGTGTCGATGATTTCAAAGGCTATGTTTATCTACATCCACTGGAGACTGCAAGAGATTAAAGGCAGTAAGAGGCCATTCGGCGGCATGTCGGTACTTGTAGTAGGCGACTTTTACCAGCTCCCTCCAACGTCAAGTGGGAAACCGCTCTGTGTGCTCGAGGAAGGCCAACCGGACCTTCTGCTCGAACACTTTCAGATGATCACGTTGACCGAGATCATGCGACAGAAAGATGATCTGCCCTACGCAGAGCTTCTGAATAGGTTGAGAGTCAAAGCGAAGAAGGATCCGCTGAGTGACGGAGACAAAGCACTCCTTGCTCAGAGAGTGACTGTGCGTGACCGTTGTCCTAAGGATGTTGTGCACATCTTCGCAACCAACAAAGAGGTGTCCGAACACAACGCCAAATCTTTGTCTGCGCTCCACAGCCACATCGTCAACATACCCGCGGAAGACTACAAGCAAGTCCATAACCACAAGACTCGCCTTGCCAGTCCCTGTACAGGAGAGCAGAACGATCTTCTTGACAACTTGCAGGTTGCAGAAGGCGCCCCAATCGTGATCATCAGGAACATAGATGTGGAGGATGGCCTTGTGAACGGGACATTTGGCAAGATGGCTAGTGTAGAGATGCACGTAAACGAGGACGGGAGTAGAGTAGCCAAGCTTTGGCTTGTAGTAGACAAGCCTGAAGCAGGACAGAAATACCGGAAAACTACACCTGGCAGTACACAAGTGTACGTCGAGAGATATGAGGAACACCTGAGCAATAACACGCTTCGTAGGCAATTTCCCATCAAGTTGGCATATGCTTGCACAGCTCACAAAGTCCAAGGCATGACTACACAATCTGCTGTGGTTTCCTTGAAACGGATCTTCCAACCAGGCATGGCCTACGTTGCCCTCAGTAGGACAACGTCATTGCAAGGATTGCACATCATTGACTTCGATGCGAAGAAAATCTATGCTGATCCTGCAATCACAGCTGCCCTGGAATCCATGAAGACCGCCTCACTGGACAGTGTTATGCCACTGTTGAAGTATCGAGAGACGACAGGCCAGGCGCAAACACTCGCGATTGTCCATCACAACACGCAAAGTTTACCGGCACACATTCAGGACATCAAAAAACATCACGAACTGACCCATGCAGATGTCCTGTGCTTGACCGAGACGCATCTCACCGGCTCCTTTGTGGCTGACAGTCTCCAATTGGATGGATACACCATGTTCAGCCGCAACAAGCACATCTCGTACACCAGCCGTCCTGAACGTGCAGAACAGAATGGCGGTGGCGTCGCTGTGTATGTGAAGGACCATTTACAGGCATGTGAAAAGCGTTACCTACACAATGTGACAAACCTCGAGTTTGTGGTCGTCAAGATAGAGTCCCCTGTCAAGCTTCTGATCGCTGCAGTGTACAGACCACCACGTTACGATGACCCGTTCATGGAAAATCTGAAGGCGCTTCTGGACTCCTTAGAAGTGATGGACCACCATCCCATCGTAGTCTGTGGTGATTTCAACGAAAATCTACTGGCCAGTGTAGGTACTCCGATAGCGATGCTGCTCGAGTCCAGAGGATACACACAACTGATCAAGGAGAAGACTACTGACAAAAACACGCTGTTGGATCACATTTACATCTCAAGACCAGAGCAATGTCTACAGTCTGGAGTACTACGTACGTACTACAGCTACCATGATCCTGTGTATTGCGTATTATCCTCCGATCAGGACTAGTGCATAGCCTGCAAGACAAGCTTGCAAACACTGGAACCATGTAGACCTTAGTTTCAAGGACATCGTGCTCTTTCCCACCAAACGCATTCTGACCTGCTCTTATAAATCACATCTGCCGCACTCAATAACAAAAGGATTGCGAACAATGGAACCTCTTGATCACCAACCCTGTCATTGGATATATCACTGGAACATGTGAATCAGCAGCCCAAATATTGTCACCAGAAATGTAGGAACTGCGTGGGCTATTAGAGTCACACGTACGCATTCATTCTTTGGTGCCACTATTTGGGCAGCTGATTCACAGTCCCATCTGCCACAGTCAGGAACAAACAAAATGCAAACATTGGAACCTATTCATAGCCACACGCTACCTCATTCTCACCAACACCAATCTCACCAACCCTATCCTCAAAACCAAAGGTGACCGGGCCTCATCGTAGCCGCACCTATACTTTGGAATCTCCCATTACACAGCAGCCAAATCTCACCTTTTTTCTCTTGTTGCTAGTATTATTCATATTGTAGCATTGTTTTGTCTTTTTTCATAACTACTGATTGTGAAGTATTTGTTTGAAAAGAACACTAACACTTGTTTCCCTGTTTTTCAGAAGCCGTCCAGCACTGATATTTTTTTTTGCCTTTAACCTTTTTCTACATTTCAGGAATGTTCTTTGTGAATAATTGTCATATTTCTAAGATAATTGCATTCCATTTATGTTGTGGCTCGTGAACCGGTAGTACCCAATTTCTATAAACACAATATTGGCCATCCCTGAATTTAATAACAAACTCACATAAAATAATCAATTCTAAAAAATGCATAACAAACTATTTTGGATTGTATACTGCCTTTTCATGACCCACTACCTTATATTTACATGTGCATGTTGTAAATGTTTTAACTCACCATTTGTTTTTAGGGCTGTAAGACTGTAACACTTATTAGGACTAAATTATTTTTTAATAAATGTTGTCAAAAAATTGAATTTTATTCAAACAGCCAATATACAAGCATTAAAATAGGACTTAATTTCTTAATTAAACTAATTAATGTAATCCCAAAATAATTATGGAAAATGTTACACATTGATTCATTGATAAATACAAAATTAGATGTCTACAAAATACACTTTGAGATAATTCACTTAATCAATATAGTTGCAGCCCTAAAAGTTTTACTTATTTTTCAGAATGTTACATTTATTAGTTTGTTTAATATATTTACCAGGAGCTTGCTTGATCGCCTTTTTTAACAAAGGGGTCGGTGCAAGAATTTTTTCCCCGTGCACTCCTAAATTGGCTGAAATAGGAGGCGGGTTTTTTGCTTCACCCTGGAAAATATTGAAATTACTTAAAGGTTAGAATATAATTTTGGACAATAACAGTAATAGTAGTAATAATAATAACCATTATAGCATCAATAATATATCTGTCAATAATAAACTGTTTACAGGCATTGTAATAGTTATCATAAAATATAATTGTTTAATTGTCACTAATAACTCATATTAACCTATATATAGAATCATAAAATATGACCATAATCATTAACTATAGTAAAAATAATTGATAGGACATTATACCAAATATATGAATGGTGTTGCTTACAGTAAAGGTACCAATAATACAATTGTGTTAATAAATACTTTAAACTATATCTGCTCTGCTTTGTCTCTACTTATTTTTCTTTTTGCCATGTGTTTGAAAAGTGAATCTATATGTTTGGTAATGTATTTAGTCACATGTATTTAACATTTACAATGAATACAGATGTGTTTTTTTAAATTTTTATTACTATTCACAATCAGAAGGGTTCTTCACTACTAAACCTGAACAAAAAGTGCAACTTTGGAATGTAACTCTCATTAATGCCTAAGCCCATACACATAAGTTCGTTTAACTGACAATAATTCTTGCCTTCTACAATCTGATGTTTTAATTTATTTGACCCACATAACGGTTTGATCCATGCAAGAGTCAAAGCTTCTAATTGAAAGTGTTGTCAGACTATCCCTGCCTGCTGGACAAAATGGACTTCAATCCCTGTACTGTGTGTAAAATTGTGAAGCAATCTACATGGACATTAGAGCTTATCCAAAACTCCTGCCTGGTGATGACAAGTCTGTCACAATGTAGGCTTAACAATAGTGGTATTGACACCATTTCAGTAACATTGATGTGCCTGATATGCTGGAGAGTATCATCTTACAATATACAAAATGGTATGGCTTCAACCCAGCTACTAGCCAAGTATCGTAATGGTTCCACATGTATAAGGTATTTAATATCTATTATCAGACTGGGTGAAAAGTCTTTACTCTCAAAACATGACATAATTTAAGTGGGGAAACATGAAATGTCTGAGTATTACAACTTGTTTGCAAATAGCAGATATGCCATTTACTCTATATACACAGGGTATTTTCTCCTCACAATATATCAGAACAATAAGTTTCAACAATAGCAAGGTTGCTTTAACAAAGTATTCTGAAATCTAAAACACCATCTGTTCGACAGGGACTAGACTATGTTAGTATTATGTGAAAATAGATTCCGTGAACACAAAACACCAATAGCATATTCAAGTCTTTAATGTCAAACCTAAGGCAACTAACAATTATAGGTTGTTGGAGTGTAGTGCCCAGGATTACATAAACAATTGGCACTGGGTGAAAAAAAAGGGTTACAATGTATTAAAAAAATTGCACATTACACTACACATTGCAGTCCAGCGTGTAGGTCAGCCAGGAAAATATCATTTCCTGTCAAGCTCAGGTGTACACCATCAGCTAAAAACAGCTCGGCCTCATTGAACTTAATATCTGGATGTTCAATCACAATGCCACCCATCAGGTTCATGAATTTACTCATCTCATGGTTTATCCACATACGAGCCTTGTTTATTTTAGCCAAGTTCCTGGCACCCCTCCATTGCCGTCTTTCAATGATGCAAGAAAATACAATGACAGTGTTTTTCAGATTACATTTGAGCCAGGAAATATCTTTTTTCATTCGTTGGACAATTTTAATCTGTTTTGTCTTAGCCAAGTCATTGCCACCAACATGCAATAATATGACATCAGGAGGAGGTTGGTTGGCCACTTCTTTCAGGACCTTGGGGATGACATCCGTCCAACGCATCCCACCCTTGCCAAACCAAGAGACTTGTGCAGGCAGGCACAGATTGGCACCAAACGTTGCAACTGCCCTCGGACGAGCACGTGAGATTAGGCTCGAACCCACAATCCAAATAGATTTTGCTGAGGAAACAAAACATGCAAGTTGCATATGAAAAACAAATCAATACATGACGTACTTGAAAAAAAAAAATGAAATGTGACTACTGCAATACATATCAACATGCCATTTCAATGTACTTGTGTTTAAATAACAGTAAAAAAGTAAATGCACTATACATGTGTATCAATATTAATTGACCAAGGAGTGACAATGACACTTCAAGCACAATAACACTCAAACTAGAGACACTAGAATAACTTAACACAGCAGACTAATAGGAAACAGGAATTGTACACACAGCACACACCATTAGCAAATGAACACTCTGGTTAAAGCACACTATTTAAAACAATACATGAGACAACACTGACATGATATAAATGTACAGCAAAGCTACTGGTCAAATTACAGTAGAATATATTGCCACTTCTGTGTTAATGATGAAAATATGACAAGGGGGGGTGAAAAAGGAGGAAGGGCAAATAACATACCATGGTGTTCAGGTTCCTCCTGTTCAGCAGAATTGTCCATGGTGGGGTTGCGAGAGTTCATCTTCACATGAAGTCTCGAGTCCACAGTCTGCAGTCTGGAGTCCATTTTTGTGTCTTCTTATACTCTGCCAGGGAGTGGGACTGGCAGCTAATTACAGTACAGGGCCAGGTGTGTTTAATTTAGTTTAGCCCAGGTGTGTTGATTAGTGAGGCTTTAGTTTATCAGCTCAGTATGTTTGATGCAGTTGATGAGTTAATTTATGCTCGACATACTATTCCTTGTTGCTTTGGAATGTACCTTCGAAAATACTTGTTTTATTCTCACTTTGGGACTGTTTTTGGGCAGTCTTCTGTAACCCAGTTTTATGATAAAGAGAAGAAAAAGCCTCTGCATTTTTGCCAATACACCAGTGGTCACATCTTCCCAAGCAGCTAAACTAACTATCCTACACTACACAACCCTCCGTGTATTCCACTTAACAATAACCTGTGATTAGCAGATATACTGTGAAAGGAGCATTATATGCCACCTGCATTACTACAACCTCAGAACTATAACACTTCATTGAAATACAAGAGAGACAACTGTATATAAACATTATGATAAAGGTACCAGCCTTTACAAATCTTGCATGTCAAGCACGTCAAGCATTCAGACAACTCAGCATGTGTTTGACATATTTTCAACCACATGACAGGGCATTTCTTACGCACGTGTAATCCATTTGCTTCCAAAAGCAGTAGACTCTTAAAATGCACAAATGTGCATTACACTACATTAATGGACACGAAGCAGTCATTATGCTGAGGTTTACAGTGATAACTGCATACCACTGTACATAGCAATAAGTAAATGCAGTGAAATGAACTATTTAAAATGCAACTATTCTTACGCATTACATTGTGTGTCTAAACATGTCTTTTGCAGCCATGCCAATGCTACTGTGTATTCAATGAGTACAGCAACCCGCGACCGGCGTCGGCGCAACCACACTTTGCAATTGCCCTGAATTGCGACGCGTCTAGTTAGTGTGGTTGCCCTAACAGGGCAACCAGACTATAGTACTTGATGAACTTTATTATTCCGGATAAACAATACTTTGCCGTGCTTCTCCTCCCACAGTTTATTTTTCCCAATTTAGTGCCATATGTCAAAATGACCGGTCTCACCGGGAATCGTGTGCTTGTATTTTGCTAAGAGATTGGTTGCATAGTTTTATTGATATTGATTTATTAGTGCATTAAATTTCCCCATCCACTTTAATGGAAAAGTGAAAAAACTCAAATTCAAGTATTTTTTTCTCAGAAACCGTAAGAGCTAAAGTTACCAGATTTGGAAGGGAGGTTTATGATTTAGTCTGAAATTATTAAAAAAATTATCACACCATTCGGCCTCATGGTGGCGCTATAACAGCCCACTTTACGTTTTGGCCTATAACTCTTGAACCGTGGGTCCTAGAATAAAAATATTTTTCCCCTAGATTCTTTGGGTCATGACGCATCTCCCCATATAGGCCACGCCCATTTGCGTCAGGATAGATTTTCCGCCATTTTGAATTTTCTTCAAAACACACTTTTAGCTCCTCCTCCCACATATTTTGTCCAAATTTCACAAAAATCGGTACAAATGATCTTTGGACCCATGCGATAAACATCTCCAAGCGGAATTTTGATAGTCATTACCGTTCGTCCGTAAATGGCTTCCAAAGTTAACGGGAGGGGCCCGTTTTACCATAAATGCCAAAAATCACGAACGAAACGTCCAATCGATCCCAAATTTGAATCACATGTCGAGGGTGGTTTACTCAACAAATCCTCAAAAGCATTTCCACTTTGACCCATAGGGGGCGCCACAAATGCACAAAACGTAACCGTTTGATGCAAAAACATGATTTTTAGGCACTCCTTTACAACTTTGGAAGTAATTCTTAGCCAATCAGGATGGAATATGAAAATCTGATAGACTTGTATCGTTTAATGACTATAGAGATACTGTGTACCAATTTGCGCGATGTTTGGATCAAATCTGCAGGAGTACTGTCATAAAAAATGGTTTTGCAAAAAGCGGCCTCCTGGTGGCGCTATAACAGGCCAATGTGAAGAATTTGGGGCATCCAGGGAGTGTGTGTGCACAGTTTCACTGCGATCAAGCCAACAGTGCATGCCGGAGATTAGCTGTTCACAGACGGAGGGGGCAAAGGACACACACACAAACGGACGGACGGACGGATGGACGGACGGACGAACGGACATAGAGGGTGCAGGTTGTTGTCTCGGCCATGCCTTTTGGCCTGGCCGAGACAACAACAAAGCATCATGCTGTGCAAAGTAAAAAAAAACACAAATCCTAATTCAGGTGCCCACTCGTCCAGGTGCCCAGTTGCCCAGTCGTCCAGATGCCCACATGTCCCAAGTGCCCAGTTCCCAGTTGACCACATTTCCCTAGTGCCCACGTGTCGCTAGTGCCCTCCTGTCCCTAGTGCCAAGATGGTTTTGGTGCCCAGTTATCCCTAGTGCCTGATGCGTTGTAAGCTTGTAGATCTGCTATTTTCTAATGATACATTTTGTATACATTTTATGCATTTGAAAACTTAAAATAATTACTACTTTTACTTCTGGTACTTTAAGTATATTTTGATGCCGATACTTTTGTACTTTTACTCAAGTAAATTTTCATTACCAGACACAATTCTACAATTGCAGTATTGATATAATTGATTAATTGATATTCATTGTTAAATAAATATTACAATGTATATCAGACAGCTGACAGTTCCTGGGAGAAATTAGGCTTCTGTGTTTTTTTTTCTTATTATTATTATTATCATTATTATTATTGCTGTTATATATTTTGCTAACTTCTTCTTTTTAACTTTTAAATTAGTCAAATGACGTTTGCATTGAAAACATCCAACAGCTGCATATCCGGTTTAGAAGGGATACAGAAATGGTTTACCTAAGTTTGTGTGTGTGCGTGCACGCATGCGTGTTCTTGTGTGTGCGCGTGCGCGCGCGTGTCCGTGTGCACGTGTGTGTGCATGTGTGTGTGTGTGTGTGTGTGTGTGTGTGTGTGTGTGTGTGTGTGTGTGCGCGGGGGATTCCTCCGTGTTGGAAACACTGGTGACGCGAGGTTCGTGGGGGGGGGGGGGGGGGGGGGAGGGGTTGCCAGAGGGCTTGCCCGGGCTTGTTCTGACCCTGTTGCCTGAGCAGACCAATCACAGCTCTTGCTGATTTTGTCCCTCCCCTTAGATTCACAGCACTCACACGCCTTCCTCTCACAAATCAAAATCCCGCGGATGCCCTGGTCGTTTACTATTGGAAACGGATCTACTTGATTTAGCTTCATATTATATCACCGATCTACTTTGTTTTCTTCGGAAGACTTTCATTTCGTCGTCTTTTGTCTGAGGTGAGTAATATTACTTTATATAGCCTATACTTTTGTTTCGGTTGTGAACTCGTGATAGTAGCCTTGGATCACACGACGTTCATGGATGAACTTCAACCTGCTGTTTGCACTTTCTCCCTTTTTGGACCCTACATCTACTTCAACGTTCAGATTTCAAACAAAGTTGTTACCCCATGCCCACGGATGTTATAATTATGTATGGGCCCTCAGAAGTAACCGTATCTTCCGCATTGTTCAATAAAAAAACATTTTAATCCGATCGGTGGCCGTTTTCTCATAGTTAGCGCACACTATCAGAGTGCAGTACACCTACAAACCGATGGAAGCAGTTGAAAGCATATGGCGGACATGCTGAGAAAATGGCCACCGATCGGATTAAAATGCTTTTTATTGAACAATACTGAAGATACGGTTACTTCTGAGGGCCCGAACAGAATTGGCACATCCGTGGCCATGAGGTAAGAACTTTTTATTTGAAATTTGAACGTGTATGTACATGTACGGGCCTTAAATGAATTACGTGCAATCGCCAGGTTAAGTTTGTTTCAGGCCCCCATGGTGATGATGGTTGTTTTCCTATAATCATTTCACAGTCGACCTCTCTATAACAATTAATTATATAACGCATAATGCAGCTTTTAATCAACATTGCATTTGTATATATTTTGTCTGTTAACATTGAGCTTGTAGATCTGCTAAAACTTGCTAAAACTAACTTTAAGCAGCGACAGTTGTTCTGAAACTGGGTTCAAAACAACAAGGATTAGTCAGCTAGGCTAACCGATGCTAACGGCTATAAACGTCTGCTTACTACTTCCGCATGGCAGTGACGTCACACACAGCTCCTTGGAGCTTCGTTTGTGTCTGTCTCGACACAGACAGTTGGCAGGCATTGATAGACAAATTGTACCTTTACTTCTATCCACTATTGTATCCACAACATTTCAGAGGCAAATATTGAACTTTTGATCCACTACAATTATTTGAAAACTTGAGTTACTCTGTAGATTTTGATTATTATTTAAAAAAACATTGGCTACATTAACCACTTAAGCCCTACTTAAACTTAGCTATTTGAAAATGGCAGATCTACAAGCTCACAATGCTACGCGTTGTGAGCTTGTAGATCTGCTATTTAACAATTATCTCTAAAATTGGCAGCCATCTTTAGCCATGTGATAACAAGGCATTATACATATTTGAAAATAGCAGATCTACAAGCTCACTGTAAACTTTCCGATGTACAAGCTCACAATGCGACGTGTTGTGAGCTTGTAGATTTGAAAATAGCAGATTTACAAGCTTGTAGATCTGCTATTGTCTATTGATATGCATGTACTTTCATAACTTTGTGTCTAAAATATTGTATTTCTTTTTTTTACAGCTCTGGCTGTGTGGACCCAGGTGACACACACAATCTCAGACCTACTGCAAGGTGTGTAACATGCTGATCCTATTTTAGAACTATCTAATGTTGGCTTATTGACATTGTCTTGGGGTCAAATACTAGGTTATGAGGGTCTGTGGTTTAATGCATAGGCTAAAACATTGAAGCTCTTTGACATTACAATAGTTTGAGAATCACTGGTATCCAGGTGACAAGTATGTGTTGCTTCAAGTTGTCAGCTGACTGAAAGGTGATAATAGGGGGGTGATTAGAGGTGTGGTTAGGGGTTGAATTAATTACCCATTTTCTGAGCTTTTAGATCTGCTATTGTCCCTTTATTGACACGCTCACACCCTTGTGCTCATACTGTGTCTGTCTATCTGTGTACATTTGCCGTGTGAGTACTGTACAGTGTTGCATTGCTGATCTGGTATGTTGGCAAATGGCATAGATAGACAAATGTTGTACTTGTAACCCACTACAATTATTTCAAAACTTTAGTTTGTAGAGTTTGATTATTGTTTAAAAAAAATAGGGTACATTAACCACTCAAGCCCTATTTAAACTTTGGCTATTTGAAAATGGCAGATCTACAAGCTCACAATGCTACGCGTTGTGAGCTTGTAGATCTGCTATTTAACAATTATCTCTAAAATTGGCAGCCATCTTTAGCCATGTGATAACAAGGCATTATACATATTTGAAAATAGCAGATCTACAAGCTCACTGTAAACTTGCCGATGTACAAGCTCACAATGCGACGTGTTGTGAGCTTGTAGATTTGAAAATAGCAGATCTACAAGCTCACAATGTGAGCTTGTAGATTTGAAAATAGCAGATTTACAAGCTTGTAGATCTGCTATTGTCTATTGATATGCATGTACTTTCATAACTTTGTGTCTGAGTCTGTGTACTGTACAGTGTTGCATTGCTGATCTGGTATGTTGGCAAATGGCATAGATAGACAAATATTGTACTTGTAACCCTCTACAATTATTTCAAAACTTTGTAGAGTTTGATCATTGTTTAAAAAAAATAGGGTACATTAACCACTCAAGCCCTATTTAAACTTTGGCTATTTGAAAATGGCAGATCTACAAGCTCACGATGCGACGCATTGAGCTTGTACATTTGAAAATAGCAGATCTACAAGCTCACAATGCGACGTGTTGTGAGCTTGTAGATCTGCTATTTTCTAATTATCCCAAATTGGCACACATCTGTAGCCATGTGATAACAAGGCATTATACATATTTGAAAATAGCCCATCTACAAGCTCACTTGTCAGCTTGTAGGTCTGCTATGCATGATGATGATATGATTATGTTCTCAACATAAGCAAATGGACCCTGAGGTCTTTAACTCTGAGAGTGTATAAATGTAACCCTTGGATACAATATAAATGGACCCGTAAAGGTCCATTTTGTTATATGTAAATACACTCAGAGTTACTAGGTTATGGGGGTCAGTGGTCTAACGCTTTGGCTAATAATGGAAGGTCTTTGACATTCAACAGTTTGAGAACCACTGGTTCTCAAACTATTGTAACTAAGGTGACAAGTGTTTTGCTTCAAGTTTCTATAGAGTTGTCAGCTGACTGAAAGGTGATAATAGGGGGGTGATTAGAGGTTTGGTTAGGGGTTGAATAAATTACCTGTTGTTGATTTCCATTAACTGGCCCTGATTGTGTTTCATCTATGTCTGTTTTTTCCCTATGTGGCCAATGTTTCAGCACTATATGACTTGTCTGTTACAATTTTCAAGATCTATCTTGGCACTGTTTCTTTGCTATTGTCCAGTTTATAGAAAGCTATATGCTGATAGCCATCATTGCTTTGTGTTTGTTTAGTAACAGGGAACACCCTGTCTCTGCAGGTCCTTTTTAAACAGAAAATAAAGGGTGGGTTTGGCAATTTCATCCAATCATAATCAATAACTTGATTGTATAGGCTGTGTCCTGTATGAGTTCTCTCTCCTGATTGGATGACATTGGTCTCTCAAAATCACAATTTTGTGTTAAAGGCAGTTACTGTGCACCCAGAATGAGTATACTAGCAGTAGCACCCCTACTTAAGTAAGACTGTTTGCATACTGGTACAGTTATGTAGTTAACTGGTATAGTTGCTGTGTTTTCACATTGTGGATGCAATGTATTATTTAGTATATTCGTTTCCATTTGAAAGTATGCTTCAATAATTTGAAAACTTTAGTTACTTAGTAGATTTTGATTATTGTTTAAAAAACATGGGCTACATTAACCACTTCAGCCCTAATTAAACTTTGGCTATTTGAAAATGACAGATCTACCAGCTCACAATGCGACGCGTTGTGAGCTTGTAGATCTGCTATTTTCCAATTCTCTCCTACATTGGCAGACATCTGTAGCCATGTGATAACAAGGCATTATACATATTTGAAAATAGCAGATCTACAAGCTCACTGAGTTTGTAATGTTTGGAAAATAGCAGGTCTACAAGCTCACTGTAAGCTTGTTGCTTTATTTTAAATAGCCGATCTACAAGTTTGCTTATCAACTTGTAGATCACTTGTAACCTCGTCGATCTGCTATTGTCACTATATTTATATAGTGACAAATATATATTTGTCTCTAAAATACAGTATTTTTGATTGAAATTTTCAGCTGTGGCGTGGCTGTACACCGGACCTGATATCTTGGCCAACACAGCTGTGGACTGAGGGGACCATCCCAGACTGCACTACTACAAGGTTTGTTTAACATAACATGACACATGTGCAAATCAAAGCGTTTTAGATCTATCTATCTAATGTTAGCATATGGAAATTGTCTTGGGGTCAGTCCATTGTCCGTTTTTAAGGAGGCATTGCCAATATATATACTCTATATAGCTTTATTCACTGACTGCCATATCAATAGTGTAATAGTGTGCCACTGCTGCCAGCAAAACAGTGATTTTACTGTACCTATCATGGACTAATCTCTGTGACCGCCGTCCTCATGGAGATCCGCGCATTACATGCACAGGGTTATCAAGATTCCCAGAGGGGTCCCCAAATTATTTAGTTGGTCCTCAGATTATTAGCTTAATTGAAACACATTTATTTTTAAAATCCCAAATCCTATTATTTTGCACACTTTATTGTCTCCGCCAGGCTGGAAGGCATGGCTGAGACTATATTTTGCACCCTGTCCGTCCGTCCGTGTGTGTGTGTGTGTGTGTCATTCTGTCTGTGGACAGCCAATCTCTGGTACCATTGGCTTGATGGCAGTGAAACTGTGCACACACGCTCCCTGGATGCTAGAGCAGAATTCTGCCCCAAATTAGTCACATGGGCCTGTAATTGGCCTGTAATTGTGCCACCAGGAGGCCTATTTTTGCAAAACAGACCGTGCTCTACACATTTTCTCCAAACATCACGCTAATCGGTACACAGTATCTCTATTGTCATTAAACGAAACAGGTCTTTCAGATTTTCATATTCCATCCTGATTGGCTAAAATTGGCTTCCAAAGTTTGCATGAGTGCTCAGTTTTGAACAAAAGGCCTTAAATCATGAACACAGTGTGCAATTTCTGTGACATTTTGCACGCACATTCCCACTAGGCAGAGAAAGAAATGCCACTTGAAAATGTCAAGTCAGCCTCATGGTGGCGCTGTAGCAGGTCAATTCATGTTTTTACCTATAACTGCACCGATCTGTGTAAAACTTTGTATGCACACTCCCTAGAGGCCAAGAAAAAACCTTTGCCCTGCATTTTTCACATCTGCCTTTTATAGCGCAATGAGGTGGCTGACTTGTGTAAAACTATAATTTTTCATATTTCATCCTGATTGGCTAAGATTGACATCTAAAGTGTGCAGGAGTGGCCCATTTTGAACAGAATGCCGCAAATCATTATAGCACCGTCTGATTGCGGTGAAACTTTGCACGCACATTCGCACTACTTTGAGATACAAATGCCACCCTCTTAACTCATTGAGTGCCTGAATTATTTCTGTCTATTTCTGGCCAGTACGATTTGGTATGTGGACTAAGACCACCAATAGGGACAAGCTGTAATTTATGAAGCCCCGCCCCCTCTGTCTTCCTATTGGCTGGCCTTTAAACCGCCATAACGAGTTCGCAGCATACTACCCAGTACGATTTGGTATGTGAACTAAGACCACCAATAGGGACGAGCTGTAATTTCTGAAGCCCCGCCCCCTCTGTCTTCCTATTGGCTGGCCTTTAAACAGCCATAACTCGAGTTCGCAGCATACTACCCAGTACAAATTTGGTATGTAGACTTAGACCACCAATAGGGATGATCTGTAATTTCTGAAGCCCCGCCCACTCTGTCTTCCTATTGGCTGGCCTTTAAACAGCCATAACTCCAGTTTCCAGCATCGAATACCTACGAAATTTCCTTGGTACACTTAGACGGCCAATAGGGATAGGCTGTAATTGCTTGAGCCCCGCCCCCTTGTTTTCCTATTGGCTGGGTTTTAAACAGCCATAACTCCGGTTCCCAGCATCGATAACCTACAAAACTTCCTAGGTACACTTTGACGGCCAATAGGGACAGGCTGAATTTGCTTAAGCAATTTAGCCTAACTTTTCAGCTGATTACCATACAGGCTTGTATCGTAGACAGAACGTCGAGGGCCTGGTCATCGCTGCTTGCAACTTTAATTCTAGTTACATTCTGTTTCCACACATTTTAAAAAGGTCTTGACTATGTCATGACTATGTAGGATTCAATTTAGTCAAAGCTGTCAGCCATTCTTATTCAAAAAATTCAAATGAAATAAAACAATGGTTACACCATTACTCTACAGATAAATGGTAACATTAGTGTTTGCAACAGTAAACTTCATCAAAAATGTGCCCTTCAAACGGCCATAACTCCAGTTCCGAGCATGCTTAACGCCCCAAACTTGGTGGTGCTATAGCAGTGTAAAAAACGTAAAATGGCCATGCTTCAGTGACCAATGATCTTAGCAGCGCCATAAGAATGGCACACACGTCTTTTACACAAGAACATAACGGTAGAAAAAAAAAATCTAACAAGTAATTATCTTGTAAAACCATAGCGCTAGTCTGAAATTGTTTTTTTGTTATTTTTTTATTCTAGTGTTCATCAGATCGAAACAGCTCCTCTGGTGACTTTTTAACGGTAAGTAAGTTGATTCTTGATGCCTAGAGTGATTTGTGACTAATGCTACACTAGTATTGAAGGTTGAAGGTTGTTTTTTGGTAGAGAGTGTACATTTTAATAAAAGTTCAGATCTAAAACTTGGTGACATCATGCCTTATCGTGGGAAGAAATCTATCGCTAAAAAGAAATTCTGGGATGCTAAATTGGCCCATACAGATTCACCAAACAGTTGCACAGAGGTCGATGAAGGGGCACAAAACACATTTAGTCCATGGCCAGCCATGGAGCCTGTGGTAGAAACAGCTCAGCAACATGCACAGTCTGATGTTGAAGAACAAGACAACATTGTCGAGGCCATGGACCTTTCCAACAATGACCAAGCATGCACCGTGCCACCCTCTGTCAAATCTGTGCAGGCATCCAAAAGCCAAAATCATCATAAGTTTTCCCAAATGTCAAAGAATCGGCAGTGTGCATGCATGGCTCTGACATTTTTGGCACACCAACATGAAGGTCTTGACTTGAAGATGGATGATCTTGACAAGATACTGGACAAGGGAGACAGTCTGTATAAAAGAACAATAGAAACACTAAAAAGACAAAAGCTGTTTAAGTCATGCCTGCTGACAATGGAGGAAGTACCTCTCAAGGTGGAAACGGAACACAATACGTACTCTGTGAAAAAATCTGACGTGGACATGGGATATATGAGAGCTGAGGGAGAGCCCCACAAAAGGCATTGGTGGCTGAAGCTTCAGGAAAGACTTAAGTGTCTGTCTGAGAATGTCAAATATGCACTCCTAACAGTATCACCACACACCATTGCCGTTTTTAGGGACAGGTCTGGAAGATATGGACTGTTTGACTCTCATCAGAGAAGTGCTGATGGCCTACCTTTGCCTGGAGGAAAAGCTGTAATGATGACCTTCACTCAGTTGGATGATCTGTTCGCTAAGATTGACCAGCTAATTGACTTCTCACATTCGTCAAACAAGATTGACAATATGCAGTTTGACTTCATGCAAGTGACATTTGAACAGACACATGCTCGGTCACCCTATCTGTCACCAGTGCAAGTTTCTCCTGACAACCTGCATCACAAAGAGCCTTTCGATCTAACTAGCCAGGATGAAACAAACACTGGACCTCCAATCACCAAGCATGCTCTGCAAGCAGGCCTTTCACCATCAACACAAGTAATGTCAGACACTACAAATGAAGGCGCCAACAAAGTGAATAAAGAACGGAAACAGAAAATGATGAGGAGACAAAGAAAGGAACTGCAATCTGATAAGGAAAAACCGAGGACTCCAAGGAAGGAATACATGAATAAATACATTGCCATGAGATGTATAACAGATGAAAAATTCAAAAAACAGCAACAAAAATTCAAGAAGGCATGTGACAACAGGAGATTCCGTGAAGATGAAGAGTTTAGAGAGAAGAAAAGGGCTTATGGCAAAAGGAGGCTCAATGATGATGAGTTAAGAAAGAAGCACAATGCTTATGTAAACAAGAGGTTCAGACAAGATCAAGAGTTTAGGGGAAATTTCAAGGAACTCATGAAGTCCTACATGTCCCGCAGATGCAAAACGGACCCATTCTTCAAGATGCGCCGTGACATCCGACGTTCAATGAGAATAAGAAATAGATACAAGGACTTATGTGATATCCTGCGCAAACGGGGCATTGCTGTAAAAGCGAGTAAAGATTTAGATACTGTGAGGATAGATGTAGCTCCCGCACCCCAACAGAATGGGCTACTACAAGGCGCTATAGCGAGTTTCCATAAAGTCATAAAACATGGACCAACTTTTGTGTGCACAACGTGCCATCGGACTCTTTTCGCTGGTCAAGTGAATGTTTGTCATCGGTCAAATTACACGATCAAACCCGCCGTGGTTGCTGCCTGCTTAACAGGCAAATACCTTCATTCGTGTGATGATCAATGTGGAGGGCCGGAAGATTGCACTGTACCCGAAGAAAGGCGAAAAGAGTGGATTTGTCAATGCTGTCACAAAAGTGTAGTAGCAGGAAGAATGCCACGCTTGGCTGTCGCAAACAACCTGGAACTTGCACCCATTCCTCCAGAGCTCCGCCAACTCAATGTGCTGGAAAGACAATTATCGGCAATAGACATACCATTTGCCAAGATTCTCACACTTCCTAAAGGCAAACAGAGTGCTATATATGGTGCTGTGGTGTGCGTGCCAGCAGACGTGGAAACCACAGTAAACACCCTACCCAGAAGGCTCGACTCATCCCGTTTGTACAGGGTGAAACTGAAGAGACGTCTGCGGTACAAAGGCCATCATTTGTTTCACACTGTCAATATGACCAATGTCTTACTGGGCTTGAGGAAACTCATCGAGACACACCCCGACTACAAAAACATCACAATCCGAGATGATGAGAGCATCAACGATGAAAATGTGGAGGGCCAGCTTGAAGACCTACCCACTGTTGAACTTGAAGACCTACCCACTGTTGAACAGACAGGCACAGACGAAGTCATGGACAGTTGTGACGACGCCGAAATGATGGAAGTAGCCGATGCGACTGAATCTCTCGACCCGTCACAGAGAGTGGATCAACATCCACCCACTGCCCAAGATGAGCAAGATGCGCTGAGACCTGGACATGGCCTGGACAGTTGCTTGGAACCGGATGACATTGGACAAGAGACAATGACATACGGAGATGGCATATTCTGCATCGCCCCAGCTGAAGGAAACAGGCCTGTCAGCTATAGCACAGCCCCTAACCTCGAAGCAAGGGCCTTCCCTACATTGTTTCCAACTGGAGAAAACACGTTGGATCGTAAGAGAAAGCTCAAACTGACACCAAGCAGGTACTTCAACGCAAGGCTTTTCAATGTTGATGATCGTTTTGCGAGAGACCAAAGCTATCTCTTTTTTGCCCAGTTTGTTACAGAGACCCACTTGGCAAAAAACACCATCTCAATTCAATTGAGGAAGGGCAAACCCTTTACCAAGGATGGTCGCAGGATCTCCAACAAGATGTTGCAGGACAAGCATGAAGTTGAGAGACTGGTCAGAAACCGGGATGCAACAAGGTTCATGCAACCCCTGAGGGGGACGCCAGCCTACTGGCAGAAGACCATGTATGATTTATTTGCCATGGTCCGTCAGTTAGGCCCACCTACCTTCTTTTTGACCTTAAGTGCTGCAGAATTCAGATGGCCAGAGGTCATAACGGCAATAAAAGCACAGCAAGGCCAAATTGTGGATTTTGACAAGCTGGACTGGAATGAGAAGTGCGACATCCTCAGAAGCAACGCAGTGACTACCATGCGAATGTTTGACAAGCGAGTTCGTTCTGCGTATACAAAACTGCTGTTGTCTGATGCTCGCCCTATCGGTCACGTCATAGATTATTTCCATAGAATAGAGTATCAAAACCGGGGTTCGCCGCATGTTCACGCCTTAATGTGGGTAGCCGACGCCCCCAAACTTGGAGAAGACTCGGACGAGAAGATATGCGAATTTGCGGACCGCTACATTTCGTGCCAGCTGCCTGATCCAAACGAAAATCCTGTGCTTCACCGAATTGTCCAAGAAGTTCAGATGCACAGCAAAAACCACACAAAGTCCTGTAAGAAAGGTAACAAGACATGCAGGTTTGGATTCCCCAAGGCACCAGTGGACACAACCTGGTTAACTAACCCAACGCCAGTTGATCCAATGGAGGAAGTCATGGATGAAGAAGAAAGGGGCGCAACAGGAGGAAATGAAGGAGCAAACGAAAGTGCAAAGAAGAGTACAGAAGGCATAGGCAAACAACAGAGGGCAAGAGCACAAGCTGCTTTGGCCAAACTCAAACCTCTGTATGATCTACTTCTGGACTTGCCATCAGAACTGACCGACCTCTCAGAGTTGCTGGCAAAGTGCAATTTGACTCACGAAGAGTACGACAGCTATCTTGAAGACTTGAGGAATGTCCAGGTCCTCTTGATGAAGCGTGGAGTCAAGGACTGCTATGTGAACAACTACAACCCAGTTTTGCTGGAGGCCTGGAATGCCAACATGGATATCCAGTTTGTCCTGGACCACTTTGTTTGCATCTCATACATGCTGTCCTACATATCCAAGGCCGAACATGAGATGGGTGAGCTTCTGAAACAAGTAGTCGAAGGCATAGACCCCACAAAAGTGACCGAAAGGGGTGCAATGAACGAACTTGTTCACGCATATGTGAAAAACAGACAGGTTAGCTCTCAGGAGGCAGTGGCCCGAACTTGCAGCTTGCAATTGAAGAAATGCTCCCGCGATGTTGTCTTCCTCCCGACCGATGACAATGCAATGAAAATGAGCCTCCCGCTCAGCTTGCTGCAGAAAAGACCAGCCGATTCGAACCAAGTGTGGATGTCAGGGCTTCTTGACAAATACAACGCCAGACCCAAAACACTGGTGTTTGACAACATGTGTCTAGCAGAATTTGCATCCGAGTACAGGATTGTGTACGGTAGCGAAGCAAAAAAGCCAGATTGCCTGAAGCTGTCTGACAACATGGGAACCATTAAGAAGCGCTCGACGGATGGCCGACCCGCGGTTATCAGATACGCGAAGTTCTCGGAACAGAAGGACCCCGAGAAATACTTCGGCAACTTGCTGAAGGCTTACCTTCCGCATCGCTATCAGACCACACTGAAAACCGCAATCTTCCCCACCTACAAGGAGTTCTACGACTCTGCGTCTGTGAAAATACCTGGACAAAAATGGACATGCCGCGCAAATGCCATTGTTGATGAGAACAAAATGAGGTATGAAAAACACAGCAAATCGATGGAAGAAGCATTAGAGGAATTCATGAAGCATGGCCCTGCGGAAGATGCGTGGGCCAACATTGCCCCAGAAAATGAGCTCGAGCGGATGGAATGTCTTGCCGAACAAGATCAAGATCCACAGGCAGACGACGAACGAGACGACGTCCCAGAGTTCAGTTGTCAAGAGGTGGGTACAATTGTTGGTCACAGGGTATCGGCTCCGCAAATGAGCCTCGATTATCTGCGTTCAATGTGTCGAAACCTCAACCGGACTCAAGCCTCCATCTTTCACTCTGTACGTGAATGGTGCTTCAAGAGCGTACTCGACCAGAAACCCGAACCCTTCTTCTTCTTTGTCACTGGGGGTGCTGGAACTGGCAAATCACACCTGATCAAGTGCATCTACGGTGAGGCAACACGGATTCTCCGTCGACTCCCCAGACTGTTTGAGGAGACGGATGCATCCATGCCCACAGTGCTGCTGTCTGCGTTTACAGGAACTGCGGCATACAACATCGCGGGAAACACACTGCATTCCCTGTTGAAGTTGCCAAGAAAACTGAAACCACCCTACATAGGACTGGGAAACAAATTGGATGACGTGAGGGCAAAGCTGGGAAATGCGGAGATCATCGTCATAGATGAGGTGTCGATGATTTCAAAGGCTATGTTTATCTACATCCACTGGAGACTGCAAGAGATTAAAGGCAGTAAGAGGCCATTCGGCGGCATGTCGGTACTTGTAGTAGGCGACTTTTACCAGCTCCCTCCAACGTCAAGTGGGAAACCGCTCTGTGTGCTCGAGGAAGGCCAACCGGACCTTCTGCTCGAACACTTTCAGATGATCACGTTGACCGAGATCATGCGACAGAAAGATGATCTGCCCTACGCAGAGCTTCTGAATAGGTTGAGAGTCAAAGCGAAGAAGGATCCGCTGAGTGACACAGACAAAGCACTCCTTGCTCAGAGAGTGACTGTGCGTGACCGTTGTCCTAAGGATGTTGTGCACATCTTCGCAACCAACAAAGAGGTGTCCGAACACAACGCCAAATCTTTGTCTGCGCTCCACAGCCACATCGTCAACATACCCGCGGAAGACTACAAGCAAGTCCATAACCACAAGACTCGCCTTGCCAGTCCCTGTACAGGAGAGCAGAAAGATCTTCTTGACAACTTGCAGGTTGCAGAAGGCGCCCCAATCGTGATCATCAGGAACATAGATGTGGAGGATGGCCTTGTGAACGGGACATTTGGCAAGATGGCTAGTGTAGAGATGCACGTAAACGAGGACGGGAGTAGAGTAGCCAAGCTTTGGCTTGTAGTAGACAAGCCTGAAGCAGGACAGAAATACCGGAAAACTACACCTGGCAGTACACAAGTGTACGTCGAGAGATATGAGGAACACCTGAGCAATAACACGCTTCGTAGGCAATTTCCCATCAAGTTGGCATATGCTTGCACAGCTCACAAAGTCCAAGGCATGACTACACAATCTGCTGTGGTTTCCTTGAAACGGATCTTCCAACCAGGCATGGCCTACGTTGCCCTCAGTAGGACAACGTCATTGCAAGGATTGCACATCATTGACTTCGATGCAAAGAAAATCTATGCTGATCCTGCAATCACAGCTGCCCTGGAATCCATGAAGACCGCCTCACTGGACAGTGTTATGCCACTGTTGAAGTATCGAGAGACGACAGGCCAGGCGCAAACACTCGCGATTGTCCATCACAACACGCAAAGTTTACCGGCACACATTCAGGACATCAAAAAACATCACGAACTGACCCATGCAGATGTCCTGTGCTTGACCGAGACGCATCTCACCGGCTCCTTTGTGGCTGACAGTCTCCAATTGGATGGATACACCATGTTCAGCCGCAACAAGCACATCTCGTACTCCACTGAACGTGCAGAACAGAATGGCGGTGGCGTCGCTGTGTATGTGAAGGACCATTTCCAGGCATGTGAAAAGCGTTACCTACACAATGTGACAAACCTCGAGTTTGTGGTCGTCAAGATAGAGTCCCCTGTCAAGCTTCTGATCGCTGCAGTGTACAGACCACCACGTTACGATGACCCGTTCATGGAAAATCTGAAGGCGCTTCTGGACTCCTTAGAAGTGATGGACCACCATCCCATCGTAGTCTGTGGTGATTTCAACGAAAATCTACTGGCCAGTGTAGGTACTCCGATAGCGATGCTGCTCGAGTCCAGAGGATACACACAACTGATCAAGGAGAAGACTACTGACAAAAACACGCTGTTGGATCACATTTACATCTCAAGACCAGAGCAATGTCTACAGTCTGGAGTACTACGTACGTACTACAGCTACCATGATCCTGTGTATTGCGTATTATCCTCCGATCAGGACTAGTGCATAGCCTGCAAGACAAGCTTGCAAACACTGGAACCATGTAGACCTTAGTTTCAAGGACATCGTGCTCTTTCCCACCAAACGCATTCTGACCTGCTCTTATAAATCACATCTGCCGCACTCAATAACAAAAGGATTGCGAACAATGGAACCTCTTGATCACCAACCCTGTCATTGGATATATCACTGGAACATGTGAATGAGCTGCCCAAATAGTGGTCACCAGAGATGATCGTTTGACGGTATGAACTATTCATAGCCAACGCTACATCATTCTCTGGTGCCACTCCAGCGCAAAGTCTCATCTGCCACACTAAATAACAAACGGATTGCGAACAATGGAACCTCTTGATCACCAACCCTGTCATTGGATATATCACTGGAACATGTGAATCAGCTGCCCAAGTAGTGACCGGGCCTCATCGTAGCCGCACCTATACTTTGGAATCTCCCATTACGCAGCAGCCAAATCTCACCTTTTTTCTCTTGTCGCTAGTATTATTCATATTGTAGCATTGTTTTGTCTTTTTTCATAATTACTGATTGTGAAGCATTTGTTTGAAAAGAACACTAACACTTGTTTCCCTGTTTTTCAGAAGCCGTCCAGCACTGATATTGTTTTTGCCTTTAACCTTTTTCTACATTTCAGGAATGTTCTTTGTGAATAATTGTCATATTTCTAATTGTCATTTATGTTGTGGCTCGTGAACCGGTAGTACCCAATTTCTATAAACACAATATTGGCCATCCCTGAATTTAATAACAAACTCACACATAAAATAATCAATTCTAAAAAATGCATAACAAACTATTTTGGATTGTATACTGCCTTTTCATGACCCACTACCTTATATTTACATGTGCATGTTGTAAATGTTTTAACTCACCATTTGTTTTTAGGGCTGTAAGACTGTAACACTTATTAGGACTAAATTATTTTTTAATAAATGTTGTCAAAAAATTTAATTTTATTCAAACAGCCAATATACAAGCATTAAAATAGGACTTAATTTCTTAATTAAACTAATAAATGTAATCCCAAAATAATTATGGAAAATGTTACACATTGATTCATTGATAAATACAAAATTAGATATCTACAAAATACACTTTGAGATAATTCACTTAATCAATATAGTTGCAGCCCTAAAAGTTTTACTTATTTTTCAGAATGTTAAATTTCTTAGTTTGTTTAATATATTTACCAGGAGCTTGCTTGATCGCCTTTTTTAACAAAGGGGTCGGTGCAAGAATTTTTTCCCCGTGCACTCCTAAATTGGCTGAAATAGGAGGCGGGTTTTTTGCTTCACCCTGGAAAATATTGAAATTACTTAACGGTTAGAATATAATTTTGGACAATAACAGTAATAATCGTAATAATAATAACCATTATAGCATCAATAATATATCTGTCAATAATAATAAACTGTTTACAGGCATTGTAATAGTTATCATAAAATATAATTTGTTTAATTGTCACTAATAACTCATATTAACCTATATATAGAATCATAAAATATGACCATAATTACATATATAATCATAATAACTATAGTAAAAATAATTGATAGGACATTATACCAAATATATTAATGGTGTTGCTTACAGTAAAGGTACCAATAATACAATTGTGTTAATAAATACTTTAAACTATATCTGCTCTGCTTTGTCTCTACTTATTTTTCTTTTTGCCATGTGTTTGAAAAGTGAATCTATATGTTTGGTAATGTATTTAGTCACATGTATTTAACATTTACAATGAATACAGATGTGTTTTTACTATTCACAATCAGAAGGGTTCTTCACTACTAAAGCTGAACAAAAAGTGAAACTTTGGAATGTAACATCTCATTAATGCCTAAACCCATACACATATGAACATAATATACACAAGTTGTTCGTTTAACTGACAATAATTCTTGCCTTCTATAATTTGGTGTTTTAAGCTTGTAATTGAAAGTGTCAGACTATAATCTCTGCCTGCTGGACAAAATGGACTTCAATCCCTCTACTGTGTGTAAAATTGTGAAGCAATCTACATGGACATTAGAGCTTATCCAAAACTCCTGCCTGGTAATGACAAGTCTGTCACAATGTAGGCTAAACAATAGTTTTTCATTGTGGTATTGACACCATTAAGTAACACTGATGTGCCTGATATGCTGGGGAGTATCTATCTTACAATATACAAAATGGTATGGCTACTAGCCAGGTCGACAAGTATCGTAATGGTTCCACATGTATTATATGGTGAGACATTCACAAGTACATTACAAGGTATTTAATATCTATTATCAGGTTGGGGAAAAAAGGTGCTGAATCTTATACTAAAAACATGACATAATATAAGTGGGGAAAACGTGAAATGTCTTCCGAGTATTTACAACTTGTTTGCAAATCGCAGATATGCCATTTACTCTATATACACAGGGTATTTTCTCCTCACAATGTCTCAGATCAGAACAATAAGGTTTAAAAAAATGGCAAGTCTGCTTTAATAATTTATTTTGAGACCTATAACACCATCTGTTCCACTGGGGACTGAACTGTGAACTACTATGTGACGATGGATTCCTTGGACTCCCATGGCCGCAACCCAGAACTCTGCGTCGGCGCAACCACACTTTGCAATTGCCCTGAATTGCGACGCGTCTAGTATTAACATTGTTCTTGAACAATGTTAATAAACAATATTTCAAACCGCATCTCCTCCCACAGTTTATTTTTCCCAATTTAGTGCCATATATCAAAATGACCGGCTTCACCGGGAATCGTGTGCTTGTATTTTGCTAAGAGATTGGTTGCATAGTTTTATTGATATTGATTTATTAGTGCATTAAATTTCCCCATCCGCTTTAATGGAAAAGTGAAAAAACTCAAATTCAAGTATTTTTTTCTCAGAAACCGTAAGAGCTAGAGTTACCAGATTTGGAGGGGAGGTTCATAATTTAGTCCAAAATTATTATACAAATAATTACACCATTCGGCCTCATGGTGGCGCTATAACAGCCGCCTTTACGTTTTGGCCTTTAACTCTTGAACCGTAGGTCGTAGAATAAAAATCTCTTTTCCCCTGGATTCCTTGGGTTACGACGCATCTCCCCATATAGGCCACGCCCATTTGCGTCAGGAAAGATTTTCCGCCATTTTGAATTTTCTTCAAAACACACTTTTTGCTCTTTTTCCTACAAATTTTGTCCAAATCTCACACAAATCGGTACAGGTCATCTATGGACCCATGCGATAAATATATCCAAACGGAATTTCGATAGTCCTTACCATTCGTCCGTAATTGGCTTCCAAAGTAAGTGGGAGGGGCCCGTTTTACCAAAAATGCCAAAAATCACGAACAAAACGTCCAAACGATCCCAAATTTAAATCACATGTCGAAGGTGGTTTACTCAACAAATCCCCAAAAGCATTTCCACTTTGATCCATAGGGGGCGCCACAACTGCGCAAAACGTAACCGTTTGATGCAAAAACATGATTTTTGGGGGGATCACTCCTCTCGAAATGAAAAGCAGGTGATCTCAGGAGTTACAGGACGATGTCATTGGCCCGCTACATTTATGGGAGGGGCCTATTGATTTAGTGGGAGGGGCCTATTTCTTAAAATCAAAACGCCATGTATCACGAACGCAGGATCCAATCGGCACCAAATTCGAATGGCATGTCGCGCGGCCTCCGACGGTATTCCTCCAAGCGCATTCCTCAAGTCCCGGCGGCGCCGACCTGCGACCGGCGTCGGCGCAACCACACTTTGCAATTTCCCAGAATTGCGACCCGTCTAGTTTGTATAGTGTTCCAGTTAAAATTTTGTCTGCTCATTTCTTAGTGTCATCACTTCCAATTTCACTTGTTTAATCTATATCCTGATTGAGTTCTCTGTCCTGGTTGGATAAAATTGGAAATTAAACTACAGTTTTATAAAGAGCTGGAGAGACATGGAGACTCTTTATATGGACAGGACACTCTATAGTAACGAGCACTATCAGAACATAGACCCATTTTGCAATTATTTGAATAATTGCAAATCACTTACCCTACCTTTAAGTAATGGCATAGCCGTTTTAAAAAGTCTTGATTGTTCAATGTTTTGTAGGCTTATTGTTTGTAATCCCCTCCATGATGCATACACCATTCTTGCCAAATGATCTCTCATGTTAATTAGTAGTCTGGTCCTCAGGACTGAAGTTGAGAACCAGTACCTGGTAGAGATAAATGCTAGCAGTTGTCTGGGTCTCCCATCACTGGAGCCCAGAACCATTGTTCTATATAGGAGTCTTACCAGTGGGTAGGGACAGCAGACCCATTGGTCTCTAGGTAGCTTGCAGCATGTGTTCCCTGCCGGGCAGAAGAACTTGTTGTCACAGCGGATGACTCCAGCCTCAAGGGCACTGGACTTTGTTAGAGCGGTCAAAGGTTTCTGCAAAAAGACATTATCGTAACAGTGTAAGCTGCTGTCTTTGGCCACAAAGTTACAGTATGTTCACTTCACACGCACATCCAAATGTACAAACACTGCACTTCTTGAGTGATCAAAGCTAATAATGAATACAAAAATGCTTAAACATTTATGTGCCACCAAACTCAGTTTGGTCCAATTTGCTGCAATGTTTGGTTTGGATACAATCAGGTTTTTTGTTGTTTCAAATTATACTAAAAACTCTTGCTCTCCCATTTCTGTGTTTATACAAATAATAGTAGGTGAAATGTCTTCCAATCAGTGAGATTATCATCAGCCATCAGGTAAAAACAACCCAGTTTGAAGAAGTGGAGTGATTTTGGCCCCTGTACTTGGCTTATATACGATACAATAAAATCATCAGTGTTAATTTACCCATTTGTAACCCAGAGCGTACAAATGTAACAAAATGGATCATTGCAGGTCCATTTGTACACTCTCAGAGTTAAATTAATACTGAGGATTTTACTGTCCATACATATTGCTGATGATTGCAAAATCAGACCGATGTTAAGTCAGGAGGGGGAACTGCTCTCTCTGAATATGGTCTGCAGGTCCCCACTGAACTGTGCACTGAGAAGCAGTGTTTATATGTGGATGATAAGAACTGAACTCTATATATATAAAATATAGGTATATCTCCTGAGTCAGCAAAGCATTGCCTTAAGCCAAATGTATACTTTGAAGTATGACGGTGTCGCTTCACTAACTAGATCACTGATTTTCTTTTGAAGTATAGGATTGGACTACCAAGCTCTCCTTCTCCACCTCCTCCACCTCAGCTCGGCCTTGCATCAGGTTACTGTCAGGTCCCTGGTGTTGAAGTGGAGAGACGGGGAGGGCAGCCACCTTCTTCAGCATCGGTACACTCATCCACGGCTGAGCAACTCTCTCACACGACTGTGTGGTGAGTTCGCAGCGGAAACCTGATGGACAACAGTGGGCCTTGTCGGAGCAACACACTGCCTATACGCACACGCACACGTGTGCGCACACACACACACACACACACACACACACACACACACACACACACACACACACACACACACACACACACACACACACACACACACACACGCACGCACGCACGCACGCACGCACACACACACACACACACACACACACACAGTTACCGTTAAGTTGTTCATTGCCTGAATGGCTAAAGATTTTTTTCAGATCATGAGTTTTATGGTTGTTATTGTTCAGCAAGCCTTGACTCACGTTTGGGTAATGGCAACATCCGTATCCTTCCTCGGTCTTACAGCAGGTGTTGTGATCAGTGCATTGCTTCCCGTCAAGACATGTGATGGAGCAGGACACCAAACCCCACCCTGCTACACCCATAAGCACCAAGCTGGTGATCCTCCACATCTAGACAGAGAGTGTGTTGTTGAGTGATTACACTTGATAGGGCAAAGTGTGTATGATACTGTTATGATTGGCCAAAATGTCTATTTGGATGTTTAAGGACTAGAGTTGC
This sequence comes from Gymnoscopelus braueri, assembly GCF_963280865.1. NCBI lineage: Eukaryota > Metazoa > Chordata > Actinopteri > Myctophiformes > Myctophidae > Gymnoscopelus > Gymnoscopelus braueri. The sequence continues at coordinate 37,796,819 of NC_137613.1, read as the reverse complement.
ACAAACTTTTCAACTCTCCACATTTAATTAGAAAAGATATAGAAATAGAAAAGATATGCCCAAAGGGTAAATTCATATTGTCACCAGCAGAACATGCTTTTAAACAACAAACAAAACCAAAAGAAGAAACAGAGGGGACAGCCACCATTACACAACTGTACAGTATAAAACAAAAGATCACTCTTCATACTTTGACTCTCTCTATTCTAGCTGGATAGCAATCATTTCTATGGAGTGTTTGTTCAGTAACAATCAGGATAGAGAACTCATACTGGATAAACAAGTGAAATTGGAAGTGATACATACGTACATACATATATGTGAACAGACAAAATTGGAAATTGAATACGATAACATTCAAGCTGATAAATGGTTATTCTCTCCTGATTGGTTGAAATCTGCAACCCAACTTCAAATGTATTCTATTTATTAAAGAGCTGGAGCGACATGGAGACCGCTGTTACTGAACAAACACTCTATAGCAAAGATCAAAATACATTCGTTCATTAGTTACCAATGCCAACATTATTTGTTTAAAATAACATGTCTACAGTGACTCAATGTGTCATTCATTTTGTGCCTTACCTTGTGCCTGGTTGTTGGTTTGAGTTTATTTAGCTGTCATAAGTTAAGCACCACATAGCAAAGTGTCCCATGTAACCTATAGCACTCCTTTTTATACTGGAGGGTTGACCTCTCACTTTACAGAAAACAGGAAGTAAAACTTCATGAAACTTTGTGTGAAGCTGTTCATATACCCTGCAGAATACCTACTGTTCACACATCCAAGACACACATTAAGCTTTGATAACCTGATATTCCTCCTGGACCCACTGCATCTCGTAGTACTTTATACTGTTTTATCACAATGCTATTAACAAGTTTATTCAGAGGAACTTTGGGTACCAGAGGGATAACGGTGGTAATGGCAAAAGTGGTAACTATAGGCTCAATACTTTCAGTAGGCTACTGAGTATAATGACAGGGTAAGGGTTTATTTTGTGTGTTGTTGTTTTTTTCATAAATTTTTCAGACATTCATCAAGTATTAAGTAAGTAATATTTACATTCAGTGGTTGAAATGAAGATAGGATCAACATACTGACAGACAAACATGTAGAAATACTGTAGATCACAGACCACAAATAAAACGTCCTGCAGTCTCTCCCGCTTCCTCATTTAAAGAATTATGAAATCACAACTTGTGACAAAGACACATGATGAGTTATTGTGAAATCTGTTTATTCACGTTGATGAAGCATTCAATTTAACAAGGCGACAGTGATTTACATGATCGAAATTCTTGTCAAGCTGAAAACAAGGATTTGGTGCCTAATAGAGACCAAATGTGATATTCTCATTTTTGGTTGTCTTGCATGTTGCATGTTGAGACACACAGCTGGTGCTTCAGAGTCACAGAACAGCACTAGATCTGAAAACAAATACAGATCAGGGATTACTTTTAATTACATGAAGCATCATAACACATGATGTTACAATATATTATGTACAACATGCTGTTTGCCAGCAATCCAGCTGGTAGAGGATAAGGATCAAGTGTTACTTTTGAGGTGAATACTTTTAACTTGTTTATCCTCACAAACCTTTATGACAAAAGGCTCCATAACCACACTGTAAATGTATATCCTTATGCTTACCTCCTGTTCATACACTTGGTTCTCCCACTTGGGGATGTAGTTGGCTGGGACGGAGGCCAGGGCCCGCCTTGGGGCAAAGGGGTAGGGCAAGCCCTGTCTCTCACATTTGGTGAATGTCTTGTCACAGTCGTAGCCATAAGGACAGCAATGGCCCCCATTCATACAGCACTTACTCTGAGAAGGACAGAGACACCAACAAGAAGCCCAAAAGTGGTTAGCTGATAGTTCACAAAAATCTTGTTTTCATGCAGTTGAAAATAAATCGGACACTCATTAAATCATTTAATATTTAGCTAATTATTTTTCCATTCAACCAATATAGACAGTAGCCTACATACTTTTTATTGTTAGCAACTTCTTAATACATAGTGATTTGCTTAGACGTAATACAAATAGTTTGGGCTTATTAAGCCTCTACAACAAAATGACATCCATGGTTTAATGCTGTACTCAATAAATCATAACTTAACGTACCGGGGAGTAGGGGCAACACCACCATTTGCCCACCAGTGTGAAGCAGCAGGAATAACCATCATTGCAGAAGGCCTTGGTGTCACACCACACAACTTCAGTCTTGGATGGTTGGACCATCTCCTCGCGCAGGGTCATCTCCAGCTCCTGGCTATGGTCGGGCCTGGTTTCAGAATCTCTCCCCAGTAGGTGAACCATTTGGAGGGACTGAGAACTTGGCTCCTGTGGCGCCACCTTCTCCAGCATGGGAAAGCTGTCCTGTCCAAACTGTTCACACTTGACTGTTGCAGCATTGCAGACCTTGCCACTAGGGCAGCAGTGGACATTGTCAGCACAGCACACAGCCTGGGGAAAAATAAACATAGGTAATAATACAAACTGTTGTGCATACAGGAAGACTCGCAATTAGACTTGCAATTAACACATGCTACCTGATTTTCATTTAAATCGAAAAAAATTAAATGTAGATCTTGTTACCTTTAATTGGTCATTTTCTGTATGTTTTGAACCACGTGAAATGTTTTTTTTTTTAGCTAAAGGAAATAAGAATAACCACCTCGTTTTCTTGGCAGAATTGTGACTTACCTTGTATGGCTGCGTAGGTGTTCTCAGATGTCTGTGTGAGGAGGCTACAAAGCAGTCAGACAACTCTTCACCAAAAGAACCCGTTTTTATATACAGCTACACAGCCTGATCCCGCCCCAGGTCAAAGTGTCAACCATGACTGTATGAGCTACACTACCCGTTTTTTGCAACTGTATGACCTTATGCAAATGAATAAATCACCTCGATTTATATCCCGTCTTCCCCTTCCCCTTTTATATTTGAATCGAGAGGCCATATAAATTAATAAATAACAAAACAAGAAATTAAATCCCTTTCAAATGTAGTCCTATTCTAGCCTAGGTAAACTTGTGGCCCCTTAAAAAACGAGGTGGTAGAGCAGTGATGAATGTTAACTAAGTTGTATTCAAGTACTGTACAATTTTGAGTTGTTTTTTTACTTTACTGGACTAACAATTTTCAATATTTTTACTTCTACTCCACTAGATCTCACATCTCAGATCCAAATATTGTACTTTTACTCCACTTCAATTATTTGAAAACTTAAGTTACTAGTTTCTTTGTAGATTTTAATTACAAAACATAACCACTTCAGGCCAAAACTTTAAACTTTAGCTATTTGAAAATAGACGATCTACAAGCTCACAACGCACCGCAAGCTTGTAGATCTGCCATTGTCAAAAGATTTGAATACATTTTATACATAATACCTTATGAAACGTGATATTCTGCGCAATGAGTACCTTTACTTTTGGTACTTTTAAGTATAAAATGTTGATCTCGATACTTTGTACTTTTACTGAAGTAAATGTTGAATACCGGACTTGTAACTTGTAACAGTTTCTACAATACTTTTACTTAAGTAAAAAAATTTAGTACTTTTTCCACCAAAGCATTGAAGTCCCTTTCAAATGTAGTCCTATTCTAATCTACATGAACTTGGGGCACACAGCCTTTCAAATGTAGTCCTATTCTAATCTACATGAACTTGGGGCACACAGGTAGACTACCGGGTCTATTCCACGTGGTGGAACACGATAACATTTTTGACACAGCACATTGCAGCACAGGACAATTATCTTTTTATTTAAAATTGACATTTTAAGACCATTTTAACCCGTTAAAATATAGGTTGAAAAACTTAAACAGGGTTGTTTTAGTTCCTCCCTAAATGTTAACTTTTTTAAGACCCCTGAGAATGGAATTTAAGAATGAAACATAATTATAATACGATTAAACCAAAACAGTCTAAAACTAATTACAGCATTCTGTCCTACTTTCGGTATGCATCTGCTGAACCATAGGGAACATTCCAGTAATGGGAATGCGGTAGTGAAAACGCTGTAGTTTTAACTGGTCAGTCTAGACTCTAGTCAAACTGAACCTATAAACAGTGAATTTAAGATATTAATTAATCCAAGGCAGTGATTCAAAAAGGATGTGTGCCAACTAAATAAAGTTGTCAAGTCTAAAACAATAACACTTTAATGAATAGCCATCGTTTACTGTATACATTTACATTGCTGTCAAACTCATCACATCTAATGGAAAGGGAACTATATTCCCGGTACGAATTTTGACCATGTAATAAACATTTTTATGACAAGCCCAACTTCAATATGAGGCTGGCAAGACAAAGAGAAAGGTCATCAGGTGTACATGCATGACACAGGCACTAGCATAACGGCCTCACTGTCCCACTGACTTCAGCATTAGAGATCGGAGAGGTCTGGGTATAAAGCAGACAGTAGAGGCGAATTCACACTTTATTGCACAACTCTTGACTAAGATGACACATTTTTCAGTTGGAAATGCATAATTTTAGCTGAACGACACTTGTCAAAAGGGTTGTGCAATGAAGTAGTAGACTATAAATTATCCCTCAACTCTGAGAGGGCCAGCATACAAAGGTGGAAAATGAGTGCTGCTGAACAGGACTCATTAAACAATAGAAGTCATTATCTGCAGGGAGTACAATAGGCTCTTGATAATTGGTTGAATCCGCTCTGCAAACCAACAGCATTTCCCTCTCTGGTAAATGAGGATTTAACAAGTGAATTATTACACGCCAAGTACTGTAGATAAGATCCACAAATGGCAGGTCAAACAAGGGCAGATTTGAAAATTGAATCTGTCCCTGTAACCGACCTTAAAAATACAATCCAACTACCAAAACAAATAAAAAATAATGTAGATTTGCCACTTAAAGGGCCGACGGCCTCTTACTCCCAAAGCTTCCTAGTCTTTACTTTCCCCACCAACACCTTTGTGTCCAAGAGGAACGCAGGTTTAGAAATCTGTTGGCCTCTTTACTCAACTGATGTCACCAAAGTTGGATGTGGAGAAGGTAAAAAAAACAAAAAAAAACATACAAACCAATCAAAGCCAAACCTAACTAGTGAACTGTCATAAAGATGAGAGGTGTAAAGCTGCAGTTGTTAGGGCTAATCCATACTTCATCGGCTGAAGTGTCCGCTCGACGGAAATAACTTCTATTCAAGTGAAAATCTAAATTCTTAGTTGAAAATCCATTATTTTTGTCGAGTGACGCGGTCGTGCCACAGAGTATAAATTAGGCTTTATTCGTAATCGGAGCCAGCCTGAGATGCTGCCGCCTTCTTCTTCTTCTTCCTCCCATGCTTCTTGTGCTTCTTTTTCCGCTTCTTTTTCGATTTGTCCTGTGGTGGAAAGAAGGTGCAAACGTTAACATCATTAACAGGCAGTGTGCTTGTTTCCAGTGTACTATTTCTCATCAGACATACAATACATTACAGATCAGTAACACCACCAATAACAACAACATATATATATATACACTATTTACAGAAAAAAAGAGGGGTGGGTGCGGGGCATAGGATGCCACTCCTACGGGACTCCTTCGGTGCGTTGTTTGACTCTCTGGGGGCAAGTTCAATGCAACAGGCTTGTAAAAGCTATGCAAGATGTGTGCAGGGAGTTGCACTTAGAGGCAGACCTTTATTAATTCCATGGGGGAAATTCCATAAGGGTATTGTAAAGTGTATTGCTCAGGGACACTCAACACGTATATTGGGTGGTCCGGGAGGTGAATTGGTGATCCTCTGATTCCAGACAGCCTTTCTACCCATTAAGCTACGGAATAATAAGGATTACTTCCAAGTATTTAGTGCTTCTTTCTTTCTTTTTTAAATTCAGTACAATACACGTTCAGCTATATCTTACTGAGATGGTATTCATCGCTCTTCTGATATTGGTGTCTTTTTCTCTTCAGCCCAGAACCAAACCAAACTGATGCATTGCGTCTAATAACTGTCATTGACGTAAGATACTTACTGTAATTCTGTCCTTCTCTTCACTACTTCTCTTTTTCTTCTTGGCTTCAACCTGGTGAAAAAGTAGAAATGAGAAACCACAAAATAGTTAACGACTGCCACAAAGCCACTACAGAGGAACAGTTTTTTTCCCCCATGAAGCTCTGAACAATGACCCAGCTGCCAGGTTAACCGTCTTTGACTAGTAAAACAACTGCTCGCCAACAGAGCACACACAGTATTTTTGGACATTATCTTGCACAAGATCTCTGCATATATTGTTTGTTTTTAGACTGCATCTAGGGAAGAAAGAGTTCACAACATGAAGTTAGCCTGCTTAATATTAACTGATATGCATTAGGTTTTGCTTAAAATGAAACCGTCTAATATACAAGCAGTATTCTTGCATACATAGCTATTCTGCAATAAATCTCAGCAAGGTTAATAGCGTTGCCAATCATACAAGGAAACCCATTTGGTGGAAATGGCATATAGCTACTACAACTCAACTAGACAGTACTTCCGTGTAAACATACCTGGCACAAAGTGTTCAAAAGGACACTTTGGTAGCGGGTTGGGTTGCGTAGTTACCTTGTCATGATGCAAGATATCTTGCTCCGTTGCACAGTTTATTCATTAATTGGAAAATGATAATCCAATTGTTTGCGTTCATTTATGTAGCAAGAGTGACTTTGAGAGCGGTTTCCCCGTACAATGCAAGTCAATGAGGGGGCTATTTTTAGATTATCAATTTCTATTCAACCACAGCAAAACATCGCGCCAATTGATCTAGTAATACCATGACAAGGTAACTACACAAACCAACCCGCTACCCAAGTGTCCTTGTGCGTTGTGTTGCCATGTGGACAGAAAACGTTCAAAACCATTTGAAAATGTAAGGGCATTTTCAAATGTATCCACAAATTCCACATTAGCGTGCAGAATACGGTCTACTGTCCGTAGAATACTGGTAATGGTCAATTTTGCTACTGTATGCAAGCAATACAATATCCCAAAGTCTAGTGATACATGACAGTTTTCAAATTTGCAAAAGGTTGTATGCATGAGTATCTGTCGATATGAAGTACATTTTAAGTTCAAACAGTAACTTGTTTTAGCTTTGTCTAACAAAACATCAGTTCAGCTTTTATCACCATCTCACCAAATGTCCCTCGTCCAAAAAGCAGGTGAATGAAAAAGAGGCAAAGTGGGATATTTAAAAAAAAGAAGAAAAACCCTGCTTTTTTATTTTATTTATCTTTGGTTTGGTTCAGTTCTTGATTTTTACTCACACAGGACAGTACAGACTGTCCTGTGTTTCACGCTTACTGCTGTTGATGCCGACACCTGAAAATCCCTCCAGGGATCAATAAAAGCTGATCTCTTGCCGTCCATGTATGCATCTATATACTTACTCCTTCCTCCTCTTCAGAATCAGCTGAGGACTCTGAGGATGAGTCTTTATGGCTTCGCTCTGCCTTCCTTCTCCTTCGCCGGCTTTTTTCATCCTGTGGCAAACATGAGATTGACAGACTTAGAATGAATTGATGAGCATCAGAACAGACTTTGAATTCATTGATGAGCTTCAGAACTACAAAAGTGTGTGGAATGATTTTGATATTAAACCCTTGTTAATGATATTAACCCAAGGGTTTTAATGTTTTCAGGGCAAGGACCCCTTGGCTGAGAGAGAGAGATGAAGCAGGGACCCCCACTACATAGTGTTAAATGGTGACTGCTCATAAGTCCGACATCCCATTACTCCGACTACGTGGCTTCCGCGTGCGGTTAGGGATAGGGTTAGTAATGTCGGAACAATGACATGTCGGAATAATGACATGTAACCGTGTAAAATCATTTAGGATTTTATAATGGGCCTCAGGTGTAAATGGGTTAATGTGTATTTTCAGACATTAAATACAGCTTTTTCCAATGCTTTGCAGTTGTTTTCCAGAAAAAAATTACAATGGCCATGTTCATCACAGGTATGAATTACGCTGAATGAAGCAGCAGGTCAGCTCTGGAATTTGTTTTAACAGTTTCTTCGATTAATTCTGGCTACGAGTCATATTTGACAGACCACACTTTCAAGCGTCCCGGACCCCATGTTGAAGACCCATGCGTTTTTTTTCAACGTTTCCTACTTCCCTGCAATCTTCCCTGTGTACGTGTATAAGGCAGCAATCATAAAGCAGTCTGGGGGGCGTAAACACTTTTAAACTGAAGTACTATTGTCGGTTATCAGTTATCTAAGAGGAACAAAAACATTAAATGGATGATAAAAATGAAGAAGTACCTTTTCTTTGTCTCCTTCCTCCCTGGGTCTTTTCTTCTTCTTCTTGGAAAAAGAAAATCCAGAAAAAAGACAACAGTATTTAGAATGACATGGACCCCCAAATTGATATGTATGCATTTGGCCGCAGACCATCACAGGTTAAAAAATAAAATAATAATAAAAACGCATTTCAGCTGGGCACAATTCAGTATTAAAAAAGGCAAGCCCAGAATGGACTTTCTGAACTCATATCAAGTAACTCATAAGAAATCATATAACTCTACGGTTGTCAAAACACTTAAAAGCATGAGAACAGTGTGTTTGCTTTGGTACCTGTAATTCTTTATTACAATGAACTTATCATTATAATGTTCCCCTTTATGTAGCAGAGAACAAAGTACTCTTAGAGTTCAAAAGGGCAAGACTCCAGTCCAGTGGTAAAGGTGCTCACTAAGTCAAAACATAATCATAGATGAAAGGGGTCCCACTGCCATCCAACAGCAAATCTTCAAGCACACTCCAACAAGCAAGGGATTACAATAAAAAGCCTCTAATGAGACAGTAGGGCTAAACACAATTGAAAAACAATTAAAACGCCAAGGACGCCAACTTGTTCTATTCCCTCCAATCTAAGGGAATGTGAATTATTATCTGAGAAAGACGCAAAAATAGTGAAAATAACAGATCTACATGCTCACAACGCCGAGTATGTAGATTGGCTATTTTCACAATATTTATCTGTGGAACAGTTTCAAACTAAATGTAATGCCTCAACTCCTATTCCAACAATTCCAAGTGCTTGTCTTCAAAATATGTTTTTATTTTTGTGTGTGGGGGGGGGGGGGGGGGTGAAAAGGTTGAGTACCACTGATCTACATTATAGATTAACTCTTAACTAGTAGATAACTCTAGGTTTGTTCTTTAAAGAGGGAGCCCTTATCAAACTAAAGTTAGAAAGATGGTGAAAAGCCTTATTTAAAGAAGGATCCCTTCTGAGGATATCCCAATTTGATCCAATGATTTGTTTAATCTGTGAAAATACACCAGAAGTGTCTTTTTTCAATCCATTTGGTGGTTGGACCTTTATGTAACAATGGTGATGCTTTTTCCATCCAATAAAATGTATTTTTTGACCATGAGAAAATAATGCTGGCCTTATATCCTTTAGTAATTCAATTCTAAGATGTGACATTGAGCAGAGTAATATACTTCATCATGCAAATTGAAAATTGCTTGTAGTAAATACTAGAAAAATGAAAAAAAAATACAGATTTTGACCAAGAAAAGATCTAGAGGGACATGCAGTTTGAATGGACATTGGACATTATGCCTGAGCCAACCTTGCTTTCTGGGTCGGATTCAGCTGCTGAGTCGTCAGACGCCCTCCTGGCTGAAGACTTCTTCCTTTTCCGCTTCTTCTTCACACTTCTCTTTTCATCCTGTTAAAAATAAATAAACGCAATTAATTCATGTGTATTCTGTGACGGGTAAGCTTAAAAATAAATAGAGACTCCCATCTGCCTCACTGTTTTTCCTTTTTTCATTTATAATAATCTTTTTCCATCATTATTAACACATTGAATGCCAATCGCGTAGATCTACGCGAACCTATTTAAAGCCGCAGCGTGCCAGTCGCGTAGATCTACGCGAACCGCCGATTCCCATGTTAATCGCCCAAGGTGCACTTTCCGATTTTTTTTGATCCATTTCCGTTTCCGGTTTTCGGTCGGAAACGGAATTATTCGGGTTCCGGTTTTTTCGATCGTATCCGCTTCCTGTCTGGGATCCTGTTTAAAACTCGATTTTCTCTGGTTGTTGTTTTTCTCCTCGCTGATCACTGTTTAGCGTGTATCGGCTGTAGCTTCAAGATGGCGGCTCGCATTTGGAAACTGTTTTCGCTGGACGTTTCTCACGGATCCGCTGTGTGTTTAGAACCAAATGAACGCGCACTTTTAACTTATTTAGCGAGGTCTGTGGCGACATGATAAAAACAAAAAAACAACAATAAAACGCTGGCACTGGTGAGTACATTATGAGATTAAACTCTGGCATGGAATGTGTTAAAGAATAATTTTTTGAAAAATAAAATAAAATCCAAGTTTAATGCTTCAGCAATTCAAGCATTATCTGCATACAGTATCATCACTACAATATTAACTCAATGTCAACCCGTAAGAAAGGACCCACTGACTCAACTCACCTCGTCCTCGGACTCCGAGGAAGAACTGCTGGAGGAATCAGAACTCGATGAAGAGGAAGATGAAGAATGCTTGACCAAAACATAACCAAAGCAGAGCTTGTTAGACTTGATCGTCATTCACTGACCTACTTAAAGCTGTATAATGTAGGGCATTCAGACATCAGAATACGGGAGAGCTTTCCTCACCCTGCTTGATTTCTTCTTCTTCTCTTTCTTCTTCTTCTAAGACACAAACAAAACAAAGTCAGAAAAGCAAGGACATCTTCACAAATTCAATCCAAAATATTTCACAGCAGAGAGGAGACCTACCTCTTTCTTCTCCTTCTTCTCCTCTTTCTCCTTCTCTTTTTCGGCAATCTTTGTCTCTTTTTCCTTGGCCTTTGTCTCTTTCTCCTTTGCCTTTTTCTCCTTTTCAATGGCCTTGTCAGCCCCGGCTAACATCTTCTCTCTGTTTTTAGCCAGTTCTTTCTTCCATCTCTGAGGAAACAGTACAAGTATGTTTTACAACTGGATAATTATAAACAATTTCACTGGCAAATGTAATAATCAAAATAGGGATTAAAACTAGGGATCTAAAATATCAAACATTGATCGTCACTTTATAATAGTGAGACATTCATTGATATATATTAAAGACATCCATCCTATATTAAAATTGGCCAATGGGATGGCGGGCGGACCGCTGCCACATCACTCTCACTCACGCATAACCATAAACAAACCCAATACGCCCATATATAGGCAGGGCCACGTCATTCTGACATGACAATCAACAAACCCAACCGATATGTCCATATATTGGCATATATGGATCTCCAGTTGTCCAGAACGGCTGATCCAACTGATATGCCCATATATGGGCAGGCCAATATATCAGGGATTTCAATATATGGGCATAAAAGGGACATGGACTGACAGATACAGAGATCTCCATATATGGACATAAAAGGGACAGGTAGACAGACAGATACAGAGATCTCCATATATGGGCACTAAAGGGACACAGACGGGTACAACAGGTACTCTGATAAAGCCCCTGACTTAGAGATATTGGTCGGATCGGTGGTGAAGCTCTAGATGTGATTTTTTTCTAGTATTAAAATCAGTTAAAACTACATTTTTCCTCCCCAAACTATGGACAACAAAAAGGCAGAAGGTATTTTCCCCCTATGTTAGCTGACAAGCAGCTCTTACTGCCATGCAGCAATTTCTGGCAAACATCGTTTCTTTTTTGTTTATTCAACCATGCTTGTATGCTGGTCAACTACAGTGAGTATTTCAAGTTGAAATGTGTGTCTATATTGTACCTGGACATTTTCCCAATTATCTATGCTTTTAAGAGGCATTCATACCAAGTTAATTAAGTCTAATTAAAACTATAAGATAGACTACAACAGTACAGCTTCCTCCAGATGCAATGTACAAGTCTCTTCTCTCTCAAGTGCTCTTATGGCAGTCCCTGGCAGTGCACAAAATCTTTTCAGATGGGGTCAATTTGGGGGTCCTTGACATGAAAAGGTTTGAGAACCACTGGTATAGAAGCACAGCCATATATATATATATATATATATATATATATATATATATATATATATATATATATATATATATATGTATAATTTGGACATCATTCTACAGTAGATGGACTAGTAAGACCAGTGATACCAGCTGAATGTAATTAAGTACCTGGTATGATGGAAAGCAGGTATATCAGAGGCAAATCTATTTATATTTATATGCCATTTATACTGGTGATAGAATGCACGTTATCTTCGGCTCCATTTAAACCTTCTGGTTTATTCTTTAACCATTACTATGCACACCTGACCAGCCCAGGCACAAAAGGGCAGGTCAGATGTTAAGTGATCTTGTCTTTTATATTATTGCCCTTTATGTTACTAGTTGTTACATCTTATGTACTTGTTCTAAAGCCTTACCTATATCTTTGTTACATCCTTACTGTGGTGCTGCTATGAGAACTGAATTTCCCTCTGGATAACCCTTTTAGACCGGGAACGCATCAGTGTCATTTTTTTGGCTATTCAAAAATAGCAGATATACAAGCTCATAGTGCAGCACTCAGCTTGTAGATCTGCTATTTTTGAAAATTTGTACTCTTGTAAATCTTTGAATTTTGTAACTCAAATCTTTGCTTCTGGGGGGTCCCTGGAACAAAATATATTGAGATGGGGGTCCACGGCCAAATACAAATAATTTTGGGTGGTCCTTGACATTTTGAGAACCACTGATATAATGACAACATATGTTTTTCAAAAGAAAAGTGTATATATATATATATATATATATATACATATATACACACATACATACACACACACACACACACATGGATATATACAGGATTTAGAAGACATTTGTGGAATCCCCAGAAGCAAAGATTTGAATTACAAATGTTCGCTTAAAAAAAAAATATATATATTCAAAGATTTGCAACAAAATTTCACGATTAAAAAAAAATTGTCAAAGAAAATGCTACAGATGCTTTCCCGTTTTGAATGGGTTGGTAAAGGTCTATCTACCAAGGGGTGGGAATTTTTGCTTCTACTGTTTTAGGGCAAAATGTCTGCTGTTCAGGTGAGGGAGATGTACCTCGTTCATCTTGTCCTCAAAGTCAGCCAGGGCTCTGGAGCCTTTCTTCTTCTTCTCCAGCTGCTCTTTGACCTCCTCCCTGGAGAGAGAAGGGAAACATTCAGCTATAAAACACTGCAGAAATGTTTTCTCTTTTTAATGTATGAAAGATTAGTTTATATTCCATTTCTACTGCCGACTCAAATGTTCACCATTTCCATTACCTTTTGTTTTATACAATGCCTTTCATTGCACTGCAACAAGTTCATTTTACAAAAACAAAAAACTTGGTTATAGATAACACAGGAAAACAAGTCCATCATTCCATCCTAGGTACTACAAGGAGATCCAGGGATCCAATCAAGGTTTTTATTGTCGCAGTCAATACAGCTGCATTATAGAGAGTGGGGAACGTCGTCAGCATCACATGGTTTAGCGGTAGCAATTTTCTTTTGAGTAGAGGGATACTGTTAACATTCATGTTGCTGAGTAAACACACAGAACGTAGACGATGCACTTTCTATCTTATTCTTTTCCAATTGTACACTCTTGCACTCTTGAATTATCAACTATAACCGTTCTCACAAGTGGCTTAAGAAACGGTTCACTAATGGTCAGCATTCCAACTTGAAGTGAAACTATGAAGCTCAGATCAACCGGTTAACCAAGAGGCATTGCATTGTGTGGAACCGTGGGAACAAACGTCACCTTCTGTATTACCCGATACATGTTTGATTGTTCATGACATTTTCACACTTCAGTATGATCACAATCAGTGATCGGAACAGCACGATTGCCAATTCAAATCGGACCAACAGTTTCCGAGTTACTTCTTATTAGGTTGTTAAACTGTTAACATTGCACAACTAGCTGGCTGCAAAGCTACATAACTAAGCATTTCAGTGGGTTTCCCCCCCCCCCCCCCCCCCAAGGCAAACCAGTTTATGAAATAATGCTACAGTGTTATCCATCTGGGTACATTCATTACACCTCAGCACACTGAAGTCAAAGTAATGCAACACGTAGAGTCACTGTCACTACTGTCAGTCTCTCACAACAAGAGTGTACTGATTAGTACTTGATGGTGCCCGGCATGTTTATTCAACTCTGTAATAAAACAGAAAATACATTTTCATGTGGGTTGTCAATTTCATCCAATCAGGAGAGAGTACCCAATTATCAGCTTGGGTTTTAGTGTTCCGAGTTCCAATTGTGCGTTTGTTTTTCGAGTATAAGTTCCATCTCCTGAGTGGATGAAATTGGTACACTGACCTGAAAATTGATTTTCTGTTTACTAAAGAGCTGGAGAGACAGGGTGACCCCAGTTAGTGAATGGACACTATAGCAAATAATCAGGATATAGAGCTAGCTAGTCAACACTTATTGCAATTGCAATAAAGATCACTTATTGCAGCTTTAAGTAAAACTGAGATTTAAAAAAAAGGCTACCATAAAAAAAACAAGGGTATTTGTTATTAGGACAACTTTGTTGAAGGGTTATTTTATTAGTTTGTAATGATAATGATAGTGATTTTAAACTGGGGGGCAGGGGCATTCTGTCCATTGGTAAATAGTCATGAACGTAGCCTCCGATTTCCGTGAAACTTTCTACGCACATCCCCACAGTTAAAAATCACTCAAATGATAGAAAGCAATAGATGATTAGAACTCATCTTTTAATTATTATCATTACAAACTAATAAAATAACCCTTGTTGTAAAAAAACTAAGTTGTCCTTTAAATACATAATAACTTTTTTCCATCTGCACAGTTGTAGCGGTTAAATGTGCATTTGACTTCCAGACAGCCTTTCCCACAACATGCGCATTGAATAGGACCATCAGGTGATGCTCTAACTTGTTTTTTCAGGTTCCTGTGCTGGGGTGCTGTCAGTGTGCCGTGTGTTGAGATACTTTTTGAAATTGTGGTTAAAAGTGTAAATTCGATGGTTGTGAAGCTTATGTTAGGCATAACTTCCTTCAAGGTCACTTGAATCATAATACTATTAATGCTCCCCAACAGTGAAACGATTTGACCTGTACTTACCATGTTGGCCGAGGTCTACTGAGGTAATCCTGAATAGATGGTCCTTGGTTTGCTGGAGGTCCTCTGGCCCTTGCAGCAGCTATTGGGTTGACATAAGACTGAAACACACACACAGGAATGATATTAAAGCATTAAGGCATTACTATATCGTGGGCTTCTGTTAAAAGTAAAGTGATGTATGAGATTCAGTTCACGCTAGGTCGGGGCCTAATGTGAAGAGTGAAGATTCCAGGTTGCTGCTGCTGCTTGCACAAATACTGTGGATCCTGAACAACCAGATAAAAAAGGCCTTTATCTCCCATGCCAAGACTAGTTTCCATATTTCAAAACCGAACATGTATCCCGAAATGTATCAAGTTATAAAAACATGAAACCGTGGCATTGTATATGGGGTTTATAGCTTGAGGCCAATTTGCGACCCCAGTACCTTGTTAGGCCTTTCTACACATAATATCTACCTAGTAAAAAATTATAAATTACAAAAGACATATGCATGAAGCTCTAGTATAAACAAGTACACAAGCATTAACATTCCCAATGTACAGTCATGAAAGCAGTGATGTTAACGTTTTAAAACGTGCCTTTTTTTGGTTTGATTTCAACCAGTATTTAACCTTTTCACTAAATATGTTGAGATCAGTTATTCAGTTTGTTTCTTTATTTCAGTTGGTAGGGCATTCTACAAGTGTGTCCCTTTTACTGAATAAGATGACTGACCAACAGTGAAACTCGGGTTTCTGTTTACAAATAAAAAAAAAGCTAACTTTGCTCTATATATAGCATCGCTAGTTAAAGAGCTCACGCCATATTTTAAGATGCAGTAAGTCTAGAGTTGCCTATAAGACACTTAAAGACAAAGATACACATTGTTACGACAACTAAACTATCCCGATTCCCGACACATTCATGTAGGATATATTATTTTTAACATAACATAAATGAACGATTCAACGAGTGATTCAACGCATGTCTAAAAGTGTCCGAAAGTGCTACAAAACAAAGGCCTAGCACTGCTCGGGTTACCTAGCTAATGCTAACAGTGGTGGAAAGTAACCGAGTACATTTACTCAAGTACCGTTACAATTTTGATGTCGGGTCTATGCTCTACATGTCAAGTGTCTTGAGACGACTTGCTGTGATTTGACACTTTAATAAAATGGAAGTGAGGTACTTTTACTTTACTGGACAATCCCTTTTACTTCTACTAACTCCACTAGATCTCAAGAGGCAAATATTATACTTTTTACTCTACTACAATTAATTGAATACTTTACTTACTAGTTACTTTGTAAAACATACATTAACTAGTTAATGTAACCTATAATATATACTTTGGCTATTTCAAAATAGCCGATCTACGATCTGCTATTTTAAAATGATTTTTAAAATGATTTTATAGATTTGGAAACTTATGAAATGGCACATTGTGCATAATGAGTACTTTCTACTTTTGGTACATTTTGATACCAATACTTTTGTACTTTAACTCAAGTAAATTGTTAATACCGGTACTTTTACTTGTAACGGTATTTCTACATTGCAGTATTTATACTTGTACTCAAGTTTAAAAAACGCGAGTACTTTTACCACCACTGCTAGCTTAATGCTAACTTAGCTCACTGGCTAAAGAGCTAACACAGCTAGCTATCATTCTGTTGCTGGGCTTTATGCCTTTTCATAGTTTTAAAAGGGAATATCTTATTCATTACTACGTACCACTCTGTTGTCTCGCTTCCCCATGTCGAATTATGTCGCCGAATAAAATATATATCACGCCAAAGGCTGCTAACATTAGCGTTACATGGCTAACGCTAACATAGCCACAGTTGTTTGTGTTCAATCATGCTCTGCTGCTGCAGATTCACTTTAATGCAGACAGTGTCGCCAGGTTTTTAGAGAGAAACAAGCAACGGGGTCTATGAAAATAGACTCAATGCACAGCAGCCATATTGTGAAGACATTCACAGGTGTTGCCAATGATACTAATGAAGGCTCTGTTCCATTCTTGGTCAAACAGAGTCAGGGTGCTGATGTTGTGCATGTTGGCTCACTGGAAACACTCTGTTACACCAGTGGGTCTACAGTTGGGGTCCAGGGACCCTCATGGGCTTCCAAATGGCCCCTTATACAGGTGTGTAACTCTGAGAGTGTACAAATGGAACCAAATGGACCCGTAAGGGTCCATTTGGTTCCATTTGTACACTCTCAGAGTTATGGGGGTCGTGGAAACCACTGTGCTACACTAAATTAGTATCATTGGCAACATCTGGGAACTTGGGAAGGAAGTGATAATATGGCTGCTGTGCATAGAGCCAAAGAAGCGAGCCCGTCGCCCTTTAAACATAATGCATTGGCTATTTTAGAAATGTTGTGGAAAAAATGTGGAATATTTTTGAAACATTTTAACAACGCAAATCTTGTATGGGGGGTCCCTGGCATAAAATGCTTTCAGATGGGGGTCCGCAGACAAATACCGGTAGCCTACATATTAATTTGGGGGTCCTTGACATGAAAATGTTTGAGAACCACTGGTTTCAACTACATTAGGAAACAGGCCCAAAATAAGCAACTACATTTTAGAAACAAGGCAATCCCCCAAAAAACGCAACCCGCAACCGCGACTACCAATATTTACAAGCAACTTTACAGAAAAACAAGCCCAAATTCGCTTATAATAAGCAGACTTGGCAACACTGCTTGTAATGCGCAGATTTTCTGAAGGAATTAGGAGACGCAGGTCTGCCACCTAGCGGAGGAATCTGCTACCTGCAGGCAAAGCAATGCTAAATCGAAAACCCACGACGTTTATTAAAGAGAGGTTATCTCGGTGAATTGTTGTTGATAATGTTGACTCTGTCTTTTGTCTTTACCGGCTAAATGTACTGTTTGGCTTCAATAATAATAGTAATAATAAGAAAAGTGAGGTATTCATAATTAACTTGACCATTATTCTAGCAAAATTTCATATACATAAATCCAAATTGAGCCATTCAATTTCCAAACCTTTCATTGTATTTGAGATGGAAGCCAAGCAGTACATTTAAACAATTTATGACTCAAAAAATAAGAAAGCTGCAAGAACTGTCCTTTTGTGTTCACTCTTTAATGTTTTCTGTTGGTAAATCCTAGCCTGGTAAACCCTCCCTCCGGAAATCTAATTTCTATTTGATTCCAGGAGTGAGTCTGGCCTGATCGCCCATTCTGCAATATTGGCTGCAGGCTGAGTTGGGCGGAAGTAATACCGTTGACTGACAACCCCTTCAGCCAATGATATTTTTTCCCCTTCAGCCAATCAGCAGTTCACCAGTCTAATGTGACGTCAACGGGACTTTTGAGACAGCCAAGCCCAAAATGGGTTGCCTTATTCGGGTACATGGGTGTCACTGGCCACCCCTACCGGTTCTCTAAATTTTTATTTTTAAATAGGCTTTGTCATGATTAATTGACCACATATATGAAGTTAAACAACTAAATTCTATCCAAACGATATCTTATAAGTAAATTCCGTGCCTCAAAATAGAAGTTAGAGAGCTTTTTGAAGTCAAAAAATCGCGGAGATTATAGCGGACAGAAAAAGATGGCTGCCGTTTGTGTTTTGGGCTCACTCGAACTCGCCACCTGATTGGCCAACTGTCGCTGTCAATCACAGAACGATGTGCGACGACGCTGATAGGCTCGGTTAGCTGGTAATTCCACTAGAAACCCCCACAATGGGCTATCAGGCCAGACTCACTCCTGGAATCAAATAGAAATTAGATTTCCGGAGGGAGGGTTTACCAGGCTAGGTAAATCCCCCCTGGCTCTGATGTTGTTGTATTGATGTATTAATATCTTCTTTGTTTGTGTTTGTTGTTAGTGCTTGTTGTATTGTATTGTATGTCATGATTATTATAAATAAAGATTTGTGAAAAAGAGTTGATTAAAGAGAGGTGTAGGCCAGAGTGATATTTTTTGTTAAAAGAAGCTACAGACCTACTTCTCCCCTGCTCATTTTATTAGTCTCAAGTGGCTCATGGAGAAGAGAGAGTATCAAATATTAAAATGCGTATGTTCGACTACAGCAGGGGTCTTCGACATTATTCAGGCCAAGGACCCCTTAGCTGAGAGAGAGATGAAGCAGGGACCCCCACACTACATATTGAATAAAATTGTGTTGCATATTCAACTTTCATATATTTCATAGATAGCTTCATAGATTTGTTTGACAGCACTATCTCAGTGTATGTTGGATTCACGTTATTGTGTATTTTCAGACATTTAGCCACTTAAACCCTCAATACAAACTTGACCTTTGGCTCTGTACTTGGTACATCAAACCGCCTTGTCGAAAATAGCCGATTTACAAGCTCACAACGGGTATCGCTGCGAGGCGTTGTGAGCTTGTAGATCTGCTATTTTCTCCTCAGAATAGGGATGCTATGGTTCAAGTGGTTAATGTAAAAAAAGTTTCTATCACACAAAGATTTGGAGGACCCCCTGTAGTAACTCAGAGGACCCCCTAGGGGTCCCAGACCCCTAGTTGAAGACCCCTGTTCCACAGCATTGTAAACAAGCCAATACCCAAATATCTAGTTATACACAATTATTTTACCAGTGGGAGCTCCGCAGGCTTTGTAGCAGATTCAAAAGCTGTATGGGAAAGGAGTAAGGACACATTGTTATACTCTGCTCTGCAGCAGCTATGTGGAATGGGTTTATACCTGCCTCAAGTGATATAGCTGGCTGAATAGCAGCTGGACTTAGTTGAGTTGTAACTGGTTCCTTTTACAGTACCCTGTTGTGTTTTGATATTTTACTGTTATGGGTTATATTTTTCACTCAGTTTACACACACACATGTGCACTCTGGACCACAATGCAAATAAGCTCTCAAGCTTTTTTGTGTTTTATGCTTCTGACAGATATGTACAAATACGTATTAAGGTCATGTATATGCACATTTGACAATAAAAACTCTATTCAATAAAGAAATATAAGCTCACTCTCCTGGTTGGATACAGTTGATACTGAAAATGTATTTTCTGTTCACTAAAGAGCTGGAGAGACCCCTGTTACTGAACAAACACTCTATACAAGATTATCAGAATATAGAGCTATTTAACACTTATTTTAACAAAATAAAATGATATACGTAGGTATATAATTTACACCACCCGTAACTGTAGATCAAGTTGGAAAGTTTTAAGTAAACTATTAAAGTGAATCAGTAGCAAAACAAAAATAATGTCCTGTCCTTAACACTGGTCTTATCCTCAACAGGAAAGGACAACTAATATCAAAATAATCTTGCCCCTCTTGATACTGTTTATATAGTAAATAAGTACACATTATTAATGTGTGAAGGCCTGGTGCAGACAGAGCTTTTTTTTTCTTCTCCAATATTATTTTCCATGATGTAGGCTACTGTGTAGGCCTCACGACAACCATGTCAAATGCCTTGTATTTGTGATACTCGACCAAAAAAATCTTAATGGGTCTGACTTGCCATAGCACTTGCCCTAGCTGATGACCTTGCAGGCTTATGCAAAGGCTAAAATGTAATGTAGATAGATGTAGATAGATGCCAGATTGATTTGTAGACCTGGCATCCTATAGTGTGTATAGTTTCAATGTACAGATTTATTTATATTTTTATATTATAGCCTACTGTTTAGACTGATGATAGGGTTTACCTATGATTCTAGATTACTATTTATATGCATTAATGTATTACCCCGTGTTGACCTTGCTTACTGTAAATCGCTCTGGATTAAGAGCGTCTGCTAAATGCCTAAATTGTAAATTGTGATAACAGTCAGTGGTAGAAATCGAGAGGTTGCAGGCAGTGCAACCGCAACCGTGCCCATGATGCTGGGGTGGGGGTGGAGGAATGGAGGGGCCTCGATGAGTATCTCTGGCAGTTAACAGTTGTACTGAGGTTACGGAGGAGGGTGGTTGGAGGGTGTTGGTGATCATTTTGTTCAAGGTTCAACAGCAGGATTCAAAAATTACAAAAATAAAATAATTTGGAGAGTATCCATTATTACAACTTTAAAATGATAATACAAATAATACATGCAATATTTATACATTCCACAAATTGAATACCAACATTTCCAAAATAGCCGATCTACAAGCTCACAGTGCGAGACGTTGGGAGCTTGTAGATCCGCTATTGGGTCAATTTTCGAAACGGTTCAAATTTGTATTTATTTTCATTTTCACCTATTATAGTGACATGCCCAAAGTTGGGACATTATTAAGTTAAGTGAGAATGATTAATTATATAGCCTATATCCTATATTAAAATTGGCTATTGGGAGGGCCAGCGGACCGGCCGGCGGACCAGACATAACCATAAACAAACCCGATAGGCCCAAGCCGATATGCCCTAATATAGAGGCATATGGAGATCTGGTTGTCCAAAGCCACAGACCTACTGCTATGCCCATATATGGTCATGTGCATACATGGGGCCGAATGACTTCAAGCTCAGCACGCACGTCAGCTGGGATTCGAGGGAGTGTGGTGCCCGCCACCGAGTCGTTTGAACATGCAGTTGGCCAGAACCACCAAACCAATATGCCCATATATGGGCATGCCAATATACAGGGTATGGGCATATGCTAGTGCCATCAGGGATCTCCATATATGGGCACAAAAGGGACAAAGACAGACGGGTACAACAGGTAATCTGAAAAAGCCCTGTCACTATGGATCAGACATATTGGTCGGATCTGCAGTGCGACGTATTTGTGAGGGCCGCGTAGTGGCCTGAACTCTAGATGTGAACTCTAGTCTAGATTACTCTCTAGTAATCAATAAATAACACTATGAGAAGTATACAATCACTTCACGGGGGAAATTGTGATTCTTTAAATCCTGCATCGACAGAGCACATTAAACTGCCCATAACCTTCTGCCTTCACTTTAATCTAGTATGCAAATAGAGCGAACAGCCTAATTTCCAATATTGCTCCTAAATGGGCTTGTACATATCATACACAAAAACAAATAACAAAAAATGCATTTGTACATTGATTGATCATTGTTGGATTGAGTTTAGTGACCTTTAACAAGGTGATGAAACGTCTAATTATGACTAGAACCTCCCCAATAAAAAGGTATAGGCCCAGTCTATTTACATGGCATGACAACACACAAATAATCTCGAACTATTCACATGCTTAGAAGAGCTGATAGAATGTAAAGATTGATGTGGAGGAGCTCCTGAAATTACTCCATGCGCTGCTCGACAGCACCCCCCAGAGGAGCCACAATGCATGCCGTTGACTATGTGCCAGAGCGAGTCATGTCAAGAGCCATAGAAAAACGACAGTTAACCACTTAAACACTTTGCTTACTTTACTTTGCTGACCGGAGTCCCCCAGGGGTCTCAACTAGGCCCCCTCCTCCCCCCCCCCCTATACACCAAATATCTTTGCCAAAAATAGTCAGATATGAGGCATTTCTGCCAAATGTTCAATCCAGAATAGGGATTCTAGAGTTACTGTTACTTGCACCACAACAGATCTCATATCGTCTGTCTGGTGGAAACCTCATGTTCAAAACTGTGACTTTTCAGGATTAAAACAAAACAAAACAGCAAAAGTAGCAGATCTACAAGCTCAAAACGCCCTGCTTTGCGCTGCATTTGACACTCAAGTTTACACACACAAGCGTTTGACACGCTGTCTTCAAATTGCAAATTAACAAACTGATAAAAGTTGCATGTGTTTATTGTGGTCCCAAAACTCACGCAATTTTAACCATACACCCCGACAAATGGTTTAAACCCTTCAGTGACCTTGTATTCCGCGTATGTTTGCCCAATGATAACCATTTGTTTCTGTTATAGGGTTTTGCATTGGTCATGGCCTTTCTCGAGGCCTACATTTCCCCTGCTTACATGGCAATAACATAGATAGACCGTGTGTACAGGCAGTTATCGACAGACAGTAATGATTTCTCAGTAACATTTATATAAGTAGATTTATATGACAGTACATTATGATCAATGGCATGATCCCTGGAGAGAACTGAAGTCATGATGCGGTCAATTAGTAACCCGGATGTGCAAACGGGCGCCCGAAAGGTTTCGAACGTCCGAACCAAGAACCTGAGAATGTATCGGAGTTAAGTGAGTGTGTGTATGTGTGCTAGCAGCACTACCTGTAGAAAACCAGTGTTATGTATTGTTACTGTTCTGTGAGACTTTACATACAAAAATACAACTCCTGTTAGCTTGTTTGTCTTTCTGGAGAAAAAAAAAGATAATATGTGAATATAGGTTGGACATCACTGCAAAAAAAAGAAAAAGAAACAAAATAACAGAAACAGCACTACACCATAGTCATTCTCAAAGTAATAGTACTTCTCCAAAGGAAGGACAAATTCGATGCTTAGGCCTAATAAGATCCAACAGCCCTGCTTCAATATTTTCATTACACAAAAGACTCGGCATTCTTCTACGACATCCCACCGACCATTACTACCCTACCTCTATCCGTCACTACGACATACTTAAGAACTGATGGACATGTCAAACTTTGAGCTAATTATCATTACAGCTTGTACTTAGTACTACATACTGTACAGTACCAATGGCTATCCTTTGTACATTCCTTAGATTTCCAAACCTCCCCGGTACACAGAATCGGTAATTGTCCAAAGACTTGGCATAAGTCAAGTAAAAAAAAAATTAAAAAAAAGAATTCACACCAGTATCTTTCAAATTAACCCATTAAGACCTGAAGCCGATTCTACAAATGTCTTCTAAATCCCAACAGCTTTCTGTAAAAACGTATGTTTCTATATCAGTGGCCTTGACTTTTTCATGCCAAGGACCCCCAAAATGATATGTATTTGGCCGCCGACCCCCATAAAAATGTTTGCTTTAAAAGAATATATATTCAAAGATTTGCACACATTTTCACGATTTTTCAAAAATAGCAGACATACAAGCTCGTAGCGCCGCACTATGAGCTTGTAGATCTGCTATTTTTGAATAGCCAAAGTGTAAAATAATGCTTTTTAGCTCAAATGAAAAAGTGACACAGATGCGTTACAGGTCTGAATGGGTTAAAATTAAGTAACGCCTAAATGAAAATAAGCATACACGGCATGTCAATACCTTTAAAATTAAATACAGATCAATAGCAACATATTTCTTTGCTCTTGAATGGTGCTGGTGATTTGTTTGTTTTTTTTCCTCCATGCCTCAAGCCTAAGCGTTGCTTCATGGGATAAAGAGTATTTGTAGTTGGTAACGTCAAACACACATATCTGACCACATAATAAGAAAGTGATGAGCACCGAGAGAGTAATAAAGGTTATTCTACGAGTCGTGTTGTCTTTCATCAAGGTCTCTACAGGTCAGCCTTTTAGTCTTTCCTGTTAGACAACACGACTCCATTAATGTCTACTAGACTGCAAAACCATTAGAATCCTGCTACTGGTCTGCAATTACTCAGGACAGCCTTAAGGTGGCAGTAATAACACAATATGGGTACTGGAATGATAACTCATGATATGGCAGTGTGTGGCTGGCAGTGGCGCCTGTCGCAGTATCAATATGTGTGTGTGTGTATGTATATGTGTGCGCTTATGTTAGTGCATGCACTAAATGTGTGTACATGACAGTTTATCTATGCACGCATCGTGTACTGGTACACATAGTGGGGCACACATCCTGGTGAGAGCCATGCTGTCTACCCACGCTCCTGCCTGGCCCTTCCACCCCACCAAGGAGGCTCTTGCTGGGCTAAACACTGGTCACAAGAAGGCCTCTGTTTCATGACCTCCGGAGTCCTTTCATGCACCACCACCAGGCAACTTCCAGATCCAGGTGTCCTTGCCTTGATGTTTACAAAGTTAATTGATCACCAACATGAAAAAAAATGACCTAAAAGCAGCAATTACAATCCATCAGTTCATTCATGTAGGATGATAGCTTTTGTGCATTTTTCTTGGGGAGAGGGGGGTGTCTGTCTTTGTATTTCATCCCCATTCTCCTATCCTCTCTCTCTGTCTATCTGGCTATCTCTCCCTCCCTCCCTCTCTCTCTCTCTTTCCCTCTCTCTCTGTGCATTCCTAGGTCTTTGCTTGGGGTGCTGTGGGTTGCGAGGAGGGGAGATGGTCAGGCAGCCCTCTCCTCCATGGCGGGCTTGCTGCTGGGGATGGGTTGAGCGGCATACACGCTCCTGCTGTGGCTGTCCACACTGTGGAAGTAAGGGTGGCTCAGCGCAGCGAAGGCCGAGATCCTCCTGGATGGGTTGAAGGCCAGGAATTGCTGAAAAGGGGACAAAATTACATTGACATTTACAAATTACATTTTAATGAGAAGAAATGCTCAATCAGACAAATGAAGACCCAAAAATAGGTATGCGCGCGCGCGTAAAAAGACACACGGTCACACAATCTTTGTACAAGCTTTGTGGAAAGGGATTCAACTTGAAAATACATGGTGAATATATGTTTTGAAACAGCATTAAGCATTCAAATACACAGCAATGTGTAGTATAAAATGGCTTCGCTGATACGTACCAGTAAGAGAGACTTCGCCTGCTCATCCATGTCTGGAACCAAGTCCTCTATTGGCTTAGGGGGCCTGGGGCTGAAGGCAGTCTGAGGCAGGGCTACTTCCTGGGGCCAATCCTCTGCTGTAGGTACTCCAACAACACTGTGGGGGATGTCGTCAAGTCATCAGTGACATCACAATCACCAGTGGGTTTCCCCCATCTGATCTACCCCAACGGTAACATTGGACTTCCTCAACGATCAACACTGGGCCGTATTTTGTTTAGTTCAGTGGTTCTCAAACTTTTCAATGTCAGAGAGCCCTATAACTCTGAGAGTGTACAAATACAACCAAATCCATTTGGTTCCAGTGTTCTCCGTTAGAGCCTCCCACTACTGGAACAGTCTTCTTACCGAATTAAGAGGGTTAGTGCTCTTAAATTTAAGCAATAAGCCACTAGAGGTCACGGTTTACCGTCAAACTTGCAATGGGTAAGAAGCGTAGTGAGGCACGACGCGAAGCGCAGTGCCCCCGACCCACTTAGCCATTTGTAAAAAACGAGGTAAACCGTGACCTTGTGTGGCTTATTGCTTTGATATCATCATTCAAATTTTTTTAAAATATCATTATCAGTTCAATATGCTCACTGCAGGGTTTTCACTGAATCGGTGTGGAAACAAATAATGGACCTGTGACTGATACAAGCTGATATAAGTTTATATGAGTATTTTATCACAGGAATCAGAATCAAGGATTGGGTCAATACGTTTTAGAATCAACTTAAAGCAAACCAAACTTGCAATCATAGATAATTATACCACTGTTCTTTTCTTTCTGTTCTTTTCTTATACTGGAGCCGTTTTGTCTTTTTGTACTTAAGTTTTGTTTTGATACTTAAATGTTGTCTGAAGTGCATTCTCCCTGGCAGGTAGGTAGGTAAATAAATATAAATCTACTATAATCTACTTAATATTATTAATTACTGTCACTGCAACTGGAGTTCATTCATAAAGCCCCTTGCATTTACTCAATGTGGGGTCTGGGGATCCCCAGCTAAATGACCCATAGGATCAAATTTGGATTGTAAGGGTCCAGTTGGTTACCATTTATGCACTCCGAATAAATAATCACTGAGGATTTTAAAGTGTAGACTGGGGTCCCAGAGATAAAAATGTATATCAAATGGAGGTCCGTAGTCTAATGCATATCATACTGGAGGTTCTTGAACTGAAAAAGGTTGAGAATCACTTTGGCATAAGCTCTAAGAGGAAATGCAGTATAAAGTACTCACTCAAAGATCTTGCCCAGCTGATCAACATCTGAGTTTCCACGAAACAGCGGTCTGGGGAGGGGATGAAAATAGATCATACTGTTACTATAGTGTTGTTAACAATCACATGGGTGAAGCTCATGATGTATGGGATGCCATGCTATCGCACGCCACAGCTTTCTGAATTCAGGGGTGTAATGAATGAATGAGGAAGAGAATGGTTTACAAGGCCTGTTTTGTGACTGTGAATCCAACCAACCCGAAGCAAATAATCCAAAGTGTTCCCATTGTACGCAGACACACCTTACAATGAAAGGCATGAGCCTGAAGGCTCACCATGCATGCCATGGGGTGGTACAGTAACATTACAAAGGGCAATGCAGAATGTTAATTTAACTCAAGACAGTGTAGAAATGGACCCTTAAAAAGGTCATTGAGACTTAAAGCTGCAATCCGGAACTTATTTGAATGAATAAAACGCTATTTTAACTCATTGAGTGCCATTGACGTGTTTCACGCGTTTTACCGCAATGGCGCAACGTGCCAATGACGAGTTTGACGTGTTTTTGAAAAGAATGTTCAGAACCCAAGATATCATTATCTGAAGATTTGCAGCTCCATCCGCTCCTTGATTAACTTATAACTGAAAAAGGCTGTATCTCGCTTCCTAAGCACTTTCAATCACTGGCAACTCAGTGAGTTAAACAAACCTGTAATAGTAGAGTGTGTTAATACAGTACAATACAACTACAGTAGCACATCTGCTGCAGTCTTTGGAGGTGTTCTCTATCATTTCCCATTGAGCAGTTTTGACGGTAACGTCAGGTAGGACGCCTACTGATTGACAAGTACCCCTGCCTGAAGCTCATAAGCCCAATATCTACCCAGGCCAAGCATGGATTCCCTCTCGGACGAGTGGTTGAGGTTTGGTTTCTCAGAATCCACGAGGAACCCAGGTTCAAATTGCAATGGACTCTCTCCGTCGGGAGAGGACATAAAACATACAGACTTTTAACCCTTTAAGAACTGGAACGCATCTGTGTCACTTCTTGATCAATCTGGGAACCCATCGCCAACTGAAAATGAAAAACAGCGCCCTCTGCTGTTTGTTCTATGTCTGTTGGCTCTGGGCGGACGATAACGTAACACCAGAGCACAAGGAAACCGGTGTTTGTGATGCGCCTTCAGCGCATCACTTCCGGTTGGTGCGACTATGTTTTCATTCCCACTAACAATATTTCTACACGGAACACTAACACCACTTCTCCCAGAGAACATGGATCGTTTTGGTTATAAGCCCACTTGTTTCTATGATGAAAGAGTAAGTTAAAATGTGAATATATTTCCGTGGTTTTGTCTGCTCCGTGGACGCTATTGTTAAATTAGTTTCGGTTTGTTTCGAGGGGGAAAGATCGACGGACATGTGAATCCCGCCCACTACATGTGATTGGGTAAAGCGCGGCCTACTTCCTGATCTGAATGCGCACTCGTTATGACGAACCTCCCCGACAGATTCCAACGCAGTGCAGAAGCTGTTCTTGAGAGATTACTTCTTGATTTGAGCTAAAAAGCATTCTTTTACACTTTGGCTATTCAAAAATAGCAGATATACAAGCTCATAGCGTGGCACCGAGTGCCGCGCTACGAGCTTGTATATCTGCTATTTTTGAAAAATCGTGAAAATGTGTGCAAATCTTGCAATATATATATTTTTAAAGCGATTTTTTTTACTCAAATCTTTGCTTCATGGGGGTCCCTGGAACAACATATTTTGAGATGGGGGTCCGCGGCCAAATACATATACATTTTGGGGGTCCTTGACATGAAAAAGTTTGAGCACCACTGACATAGCAACATAAGTTTAAAAAAAAAAAACTCAGGATTTTAGAGGACATTTTGTAGAATCGTAACCACAGGCCTTAATGGGTTATAACACTCCGCATTTTTCCGTGTATATAAAGCCTGCTGCGATGTTCCTCTGTGAGGTGGGTGCCTGCTGTGGGCCCCCAGTGCCTCCAGCCAGGAGGCTGCAGCAGGGGTGGTACAGTGGTACCACTGAAGAGAAGAGGGAGGGAAGAGAGAGAGGGATTGAAAGGAGAGGGAGGGAGAGCGGCAGCAGCAGCAGTATTGCCGGTGGTTCCTGTGGCTTTGGGCCGTCTTTGGGCGCCCGTGGGCGGCCATGCTTCCCCTGGCACCCGCACAAATTCCAGCAGTCATCATCATCAACGCAGGCCTGCCGACCAACGCTCAGAGCAGAAAAAAGCTTCTTTTATCCCCTCATGTGTGCCTGCTTTAGCTGCGTGTCTGTGTGTGTGTGCGTGTACTTTCCTGTGTTCAGTGCATGTGTGTGTGTGTGTGTGTGTGTGTGTGTGTGTGCAGAAAAGTGGGAGGGAGAGTCCTGTGAAAGAGCACTTGGATTATTCTAACAGAGTAAGGGAAAAAAAGGAAAGTAAGTATGGGAACCTTCTTCACACAACTCCACTGAAAGGATATGAGCATAGTGTTAAAGGAGGGCTTTCTTCAAGCACAAACCGGGCAGTGGCATTTGGCTTGTAGAAGCCGACTTGACCAAGCGTCATAACGCCTCAGCGTGAATTTAACCAGAACTCTGGAGTTTTTTTGCTATGATGTCCAAAACGTCTGACTTTATCTACAGCATAACGTCGTGTAAAGCATTGCCTTGGTGTAGCAGAACGACAATCTATTCAGATCACAAGCAGTTGAGGTGCTCCGTGGCTCTGAGCTTGATAAAGATTCTGAATTGCCGGCAGATGTCAATGTAATGCAGGATATGTGCGCATACAGTAGGTGTGTGTGTGTGTGTGTGTGTGTGAGCGCTGGCATGCGTGCATGTACGCATTCGGCATCAATGCCCAATAGGTGTAGGGTTGAGCTGTATCGCCACTTAACTGAAGTCAACAGCTAGCTCCCTGCATTTCCCCACTTGTTGGAAGCTTTACATAGTTCGACGCCCACACTTTCCTACAGGCCCAGACACTTGGAGATTACTCACACGGGGGCATTTTGCAAATTTTTACTGTGACAGCAATTACTCTCAAATGCTGGAGAGTTTTAAAGTTTCCAGATAGTTCTGTGTGTACACTCGAAATGTATGTTTCGATTCTTGAAATGCAAAACGGGGGCTTAAACCGATGAACACTTCTGATGTTCCATCAAAATGTTTGACGTTCCTAACGGACATGAATAATATACTATCACTATAATCCTAATAATACAATTTTAAGTGAATAGGCTTTATTTTAACCACATGGATTTATTTATACTTACATGTTCAAGTTAAACCCCCAATGCATATTTTCTTCATGCATCTAATAACATAGAAAGATTAAGCTTGCACTGCTAACAAGAATTGCCATTCTTCGACCAATGCATCTTTTCTTTATTTGCCATGGAGACAGGACCACATGTGTAGGTCTTTCAGGGTGAAACGCATAGCTGAGGTTTTAAGGCTTTTAAAGATCAGACCAAACCAGTTCTGAGCCTTGTGAGAGAACAGAAAAAAACATCACCTACAGTAAAGTCATCATGCCAAAACAAGTAAGGCAGATAATTCCAAGAGGTCCATTTTTAAACCTGGAGTGGTTTGTTGGTTGGAGAGGATAACTGGATTCACATAGAGCTGGCCACTGGCATGCATACAGCTGTGAGCACACATGCACTCGCTCACACACACACACACGCAGGTGGTTAAACTTCGACTTGCATGCAAGCAAGTACATAAATATAAGTATGTTATGCGCTGCTTGCATACACTCATACCACTTAAACACAGTTAAGCACATGTGTGCGTGCACACACACACACACACACACACACACACACACACACACACACACACACACACAGTGAGACTGGGCTGGGACAGGCAGCTGAGTCACGCTCTCTTGGTGCCAACACTGCTCTGTCCCACATTCCACTGAGACAACCTCTGGAATGTGTGCGTGTGTGTAAGTGTTTGCACGTGAGTGTGTCCATCTCTTGGGAAACAGGCTGTGCATGCATGTTGAGTGTTTGTGTGATTGTGTGCGTTTAAGTGTGTGTGTGTGTGTGTGTTTACACATGAGTGTATCTGTTTTTGTGTTCCTGCGTGCGCGTCAATCTGCAGGGGTGGCCGAGCTGTGGGTGTGTGTAAACATGTACAGTAGGGTGCCCGTTTGTTTATGCCCGTCGCCGCACGCACGCGCACGTGTGCACCGTGAAGACGTTGAGTGCGCACATTTCTACCTGAGCACTCGCCGGTACATTTTCCTTGTATAATGTATTGTGTGTGAGGTTACGCACAGCAAAATCCTAAAATGTTAATTTAACTTGGTTCCCCAGCATGCCTATTCCGGGGGAACGTGAATATTGGAAAAAAAGAGCATGCCAAGTACAGTTGTAACTCAGGTTCGTTTGACTAAGTATAGAGGGTTTAAAGTGGTTAACGTGCGTCTTTGAGGCTTTTATCAATCGAGCTCAGCACTGTGAGAAAGTCAACACGGATGTGGGGCCTCACCTCCCGCATTAACACAACACGTCCGACCTTTTCGATTGGAGGAATGTCAACAAGCTCTCCCTCTCTCATTCACTTGAGCCGTGACTCACCGCGCCTCCATCCCGGCCACGCAGATGCAGACTTGCATGATATTTGCTCAAATTCCTTTTGATGAAAGGCATCCCAGCTGTACTTGTTACAGTAGATGTTCATTGAGAGCAGTCAAAGGGGGGAGGGTTTTCCACAATGACAGGTTTGGTGATGAAAGGGGCCGGCAAGTTAAGAGAAATGTCTCTGGAGGTGGGGGGGGGGGGGGGGGGGGGGGCTTTGAAGCGGTCATGACACAAATGGTTGGATGGAGTTTACTTACACGAAGAGAGTGAGGTGACATGGGGTGAATAGGAGCTGTCTAACCGAGAGGATGACAAGATGACAGAATTCTTCAAAGAGCAGCTTTCTGACCAGCAGATGATGTAAATATGTGCGTATGCTACTGGATAAGTTCACCTACGTTACGTACTGACTGACTTTTTTTCGGTCATCAACTCAACCACTAGTGGGGAGTTTTTGTGTGACTACACATGCAACAGACCAGAACCTTTACTGAACAGCTCTTTCTCTCTCGCAATCACTCTTTCTTTCCCTTTCTCTCACTGCTGCTCCCAGGTGCCTTTTAATCTTCAACAGGTGGCCTTTTAAAAGCCATCTTAATCACCTGCAGGAGAGACAGAGAGAGTGAGAGACACAGAGAGAGAGAGAGAGCGAGAGAGAGTGTAAAAAAGAAAACGAATGGTGCAGCTCTGTTCACGGGCATCAAAGGGCCCTCCCTGCCTCGCCTTCTGCCTCCAGGCACTGTCGGACAGGCGCCAGGTTGTGAAAACACACACACACACACACACACACGCACGCAGGATTTTTACAGCTTATTGTGTCAGGGTGAGAGAAGAGGTGCCCCCCCTTTAAACACACACACGCACGTACACACACACACACACACACAGGTCGAGACAAGGTGAGGTTAGTCACCTCAGATGGCTGCACTATGTTAATAGCGATATTATACATGAAATAGAATCGTTCATTATGGGTTAATGTCATCTAAATGCATTTGGTAGGAAAACGGAAGTTATGCTGAATTAATTGTACTGCTTGGTGGGGTTAAGTTGCTTGCTCCTGCTACCACATGCACTCCTGTAGGGCTATAAGTCCCACCAGATCCACATGTACTCCTGCAGGCCTATACTGTAGCATCGAGTCCCACCAGAACCACATAGGACCGAGTCCCACCAGAGCGTTGTGCACTTGGGTCGCCTCTCAACTTTCCTCACATCGGTCTTAATTGGCCATATTCACACGGTGGCCATTTTGCTTTTACTTCAATTACCCCAAGCCCCCACCCCCACCTCGAGTATGAAGAAAAGAGCAAAATGGCCGCCGTGTGAATGTGGTCAATAAAGACAAAACACAAAAGGGGAGAGAAGCCCGTTAAAAAAAGAGACGAGTGCAGATTATTCTGTTTTGGCCTCACTCAAATGTCACCTTCTAACAGCAAGGCAAACGGTAAAATGTCACAAGATGACCACAGTTCCACCGTCACCGCCCCCACTCAACACTTCCCCTATGCCAGGGTTACAGTCACAATGGTCCATTTGATTAAAAATTATTTTTTCCAGTGAATGAATGGATCATATATCTTTTTTTCATGCTCCCTCCATAAGAGCTGGACCTAAAATCTGGAACCAGGGAGAGGTTCTTGGTGTGTGTGTGTGTGTGTGTGTGTGTGTGTGTGCGCGTGCGTGCGTGCATGCGTGTGTGTTTGTGTGTGTGTGTGTGTGGGGGGGGGGGGGTCACACATTGGTGTTAGAGAAGTACTGGCAGAGTTGATATTGGCACTGACCACAACTCTTTCCATTTAAACATGCAGAATGAAATTAAATAAAGAGAGAGAGAGAGCTGCTCACATCAGGCCTGGGGAGAACAAGAGGCTAAATATAGTCGAGGTGACATTCTCCAAAGTTAATGCCTGAGGCTCTGCTGTGGATGAGCTATGGACTATGGTCAGGGTGCTGGGACCAAAATTCAGCTCTGGGATTTTCATTTTTTAATACTTTTTTTGGGTGGCCCACCGGCCGTTCTTTCCCGAATTTCCCAGTGGCCAGCACGTCCCTGACTATGGTCCATCAATACATTATTATAGGATTGAATGAAAGGTAAATCAATCGATGTATAAACACTTCAATTGTCAGCTGCATATTTATATGACCTCATTAATTATTCTAATCTGACTAAAGGGGAATGGAAGTACTGATTGAGTTTTGGAGAAGTGGGCAACTACTGTATAATCATTCCCATGAATGGATAGGGCTGTCACGATTATGACATTTCACTTGACAATTAAATTGCGTTTTTGTCGTTGAACACTGGAACATGTGAATACAAATTCCACCTCTGTTTGGCTTTTATGCTTTGAAGTTGCACAGGGCAGATATGATAAATAACCTAAATTATACAAAGAAATAACTGACAAATTTAATAACTTTATGCTTTCTACAAAACCTTAATAGTGGAAATGCTATTTCCACTATTTCTGAACACTTTTGAAAATGTATGAAAATGTTTCAACATGGAAACAATTGACGATTATGCACAAATAATTGAGATTATCTCAAATAATTGCGATTATGTAATAATTGTGACAGGTCTATGCATGGACCCCTAAACACCGGTTCCAGGTGGTCCCAAACTACATGATTGATAGTTAAGAACA
This sequence comes from Gymnoscopelus braueri, assembly GCF_963280865.1. Classification (NCBI taxonomy): domain Eukaryota; kingdom Metazoa; phylum Chordata; class Actinopteri; order Myctophiformes; family Myctophidae; genus Gymnoscopelus; species Gymnoscopelus braueri. Next base: position 37,762,698 of record NC_137613.1, on the reverse strand, counting down.
AAATGGACCCTTACAGATCTGTAACTCCAGGAGTGTACAAATAGAATCAAGTGGACCAGTAACCTTATCCATTTGGTTCCATTTATACACAGTTAAATTATAACTGAACATAAAAACTACATTTTACAGTGTAGAATGGGGTCACAGAGATTAAATATTCTTATCGAATGGGTGTCTGTGTCCTAATGCATATAAAACTGAGGTCTACACTACAGCAAACAGGGGTACAGATACACAGGGTTTTCCTTCTGAAATGGATTAGAAGACCCAGTAGGATTTATTAAACACACACACACACACACTACATCTCCATTGACTCCCACCTGTGGTCTAGTGTGCAAGATTTTAAGACTGTGTGTGTGTGTGTGTGTGTGTGTGTGTGTGTGTGTGTGTGTGTGTGTGTGTGTGTGTGTGTGTGTGTGTGTGTGTGTGTGTGTGTGTGTGTGTGTGTGTGTGTGTGTGTCTGCTCGTGCGTGGGGACGGTTGGGGAAGGAAACATAAATTACTGGCATTGCTGCCCCCATTGGCATCCAGCCCTACCTCAATAAATGCTGTGCTTATCTAGCTTGCAGCACACCACTGCTAGCAGGCTAGCTCATTTGCCTAAACACCATTCATTCAAGTTGGCTAAAAACAAAATACAATGTTGCACAGCACAGAAGATGAAACGCCCCTGAATGACCTCGAAATCATTTACATTCACGCACAAGCGAGCAGGCCAAGTGCTCTCAGGAAAGCGGTCCGTTATTAGCTTCTCTCTCCGGAGCGTGAAGTACGTTAGACCACAAACTGACAAATACCTACTACACCAACAAACTGGGTTGCCAGATCTGCTTATTATAATTTCCCTCGCAAGATTTTATTTGAAAATAGCCGATCTACAAGCTCACAACGCGTCGCGTCGCAACGCGTTGTGAGCTTGTAGATCTGCTATTTTCAAACGGCTGATGTATATGTTAAAAGTGCTCATGTGGCCCATAGTCGCTTCTTTTGGGCTGGTTTTCCTAGACCTGGTTGCTTGTTTCTCTCACAGAATCTGGCAACACTGCCAACAAACTGAATGAATGACTTGCATGCTACAACCACAGCAGGCAATGACATTACTGTAATAGTTTGATAAGCCAACCGAAATGCCACTGCTCTCTGTTTTGTGATCCATCTGCCAGGTGTCACCACAGTTGGAGACTAATAATTTATACAATAACAATCTTTTGTTCTTGTTGATGGCTATAATTTATGAACTAATTATGAGGGGAAATGTTCCACACATCAAGGTGGTATAATGTTTGACTCCAAAATGAGGTTCCAGGGGATCCCCAGCTAGATGATTGATAGTTAGGAACCAATTGGATCAGGCCTGTCACTCTTAGTGTATACAAATGGAACCAAATTGACCCATTTTTACACTCCCAAAGTTAAATGACTGTTCTACTGCACGTCCCCAGTAGTTAGTCACATACTACAGTGACAACAGTCTGCTTGAACTCCTACTGTATGTGACCTGCTCTACCAAAATGAGTTGGATGTCCCTAAAATGTTTATAAAGGACATTTGGTGCAAATAAGGCAAAGCAGTGTGAAGCCGGGTTACTAGAACCATTAGAACAAATTAAGACACAATTTCTGTTCTCTCCAGTTCTGGTGGTGAATAATGCATCTCATGGCAAACAAACAGGAGCACGCCAATATTGATGAGGTGCTGCTGACCGTGGTAAATGGGTCTAAAAGTGAAGAAAAGGCTGCACACTCATTACCACAATGCAGGACCATTTATTAAAGGAATATACCAACGTTTCTACCTGGAAAGGTCTTCTTCAGGCAATCCCCTGACTTTTAGAAGAATGCATCTCATAGCTGATGTGACAGACTCTCTGTTCCCCATGGTGTACCACAGTGAGAAGGAGCCAGCAGGCACCTGTGTAACTGTGAGTGTTTGGTGTGATATTGTGAAACTAGACCAGTGTGAGGACCTTAAGTCAGTGGTGGAATTATTGTGATTATTTACTTGTACACAGTAACATTTAAAATACTCATTGTTCATTTAACTCTGAGAATGTACAAATGTAACCAAATCTACCAAATGGCATTTGGTTACAAATGGACAAATGTACAAATATAACAAATAAATGAAAACTGATGATTCCACTATATAGAAAATAGAATATGCAGTGGTGCTTTATAGCACATTTTCAGTCTAGGTATGAATATACATTTACATAATGCAAGTGGCTATAACTTTGATGTGTGGTCACAAAGATGGATAGGGGTAGTGCTTGGGTAGCCGCTGGCTCATGTACCTTGTTTTTTTGTAATTGTTTGACTAAAAGCGATGCTTCTAATAATTATAAGCCAAAGAAAGGGATTTGTGTACATGTTTCAATGCAAAATAAATCTCCTTTTCAGGGTAAATTTATGTTTTATCAAAGGTTTTCAAGGCACGCCAAAACATGCTCTTAAAATAACATAATCATATGTTGTTTACTGGTATGTGTTACACATGCATTTTGTTTAACAGCAAATCCAGTTCAAAAACATAGAAATTGCATTAAGTATTAAGTATATAAAAGGTCCAATCTTACCTAGCCAAAAAAATCGTAGAGCTACACTATCAATACAGTATGTAATTCTTTTGGGGTTTCTTTTGCTTCTCTGTCTTTATGCCAATTAATTCCTTGTCTGGTCATTCTGGCGACATCAAAATTCAATTAGGGGCTAAAATTGGGTGGAAAGACTTCTGGGGGGGGGTAGAAAAATACATTGCAGAACCTATGCAAATACTTTAGGGAGGTTATTCATATTGGGGCAGTGACAGGATTTGGTTTCTAAAGCAGTAGGCGTGGGTTTGTTAGCGGCCGATCTCTGCCCTTTTCTAGCAACTACATTGAATTCAGATGTCACCAGATACTATCGGTGTGCAGAGATTACTGATGGTCTAGCACCGCAACACTATTGTCATTCTTGTGTCTCAAATTTGCATGGAAATTGCCTGAAAAGACTAGTGTATCTCTCTGGGTCTCACCTTCTTCTGAACATCTCTGCGAAGATGCAGCCCACGCTCCACAGGTCCACTGGTGTGGCGTAACTGGACTGGAGCAGGACCTCTGGTGCTCGGTACCACAGTGTTACCACCTAGAAGAACACACACACACAACAGAGTCAAATAATGCGCAGTGTTTGCACAAGTAAGTAAAATAATGACATGATGTTTTTGTTATGTATTACTATTTTACAACTATTTGTTAAGGGGATGTTGGAGTGGGGGTAGAGGGAGGGAGAAGTATGCTGGAGTGTATGTATGTATGAGAGTGTTTTGATGTCGTCACTGTTAACCCATTAAGACCTGTCCTGAGGTTCCGATTCTACAAAATATTTTGATTTTTTTTTAAAATAAAATAAAGAAATATGTATACTTAACCCATGACTTAACCCATTAAGACCTGGAACGTATCTGTGTCACATGTCGTGATGCACGTCGACCGAGCATTTAATGCCTAATTCATACTTCCGCCGTACGACCGTGTCCAGCGGCAAGAATGGCAGATCTACAAACTCAAAATATCGCATCATGATGCGTTATGAGATGGTAAATGTGCAATTTTCGGAGTGGGACACCATCGTACATAAGATTCTAGCCTGATTTATACCTAGAATAAATTTTGTGCATAGTATAAATCAGGCAGGCTTATGGAGGTGGTGACAACTCTGGCATGCAGTCACACACACACACACACACACACACACACACACAGGACCAATGCTTCTCTGTCCCGGTCTACAGGTTACATAAGACATGAAATCATATCTGGCAGGGCAGGTCTCTGCTCCTGTTTTGGTATACCTACATCACACAGTCTTTCCATAGCAAGCCACCAGGGACCTACTATAGACTACAGAGAGTGAGTGTGTGTGTGTGTGTGTGTGTGTGTGTGCGCGCGCGCATTTATGTGCTGTACAATGACAATGAAATAATGTAAATCAAGCCCAACATCATACCAATGCTACTAAATGATTATTATTAAATGACTTCCGGTGTCAGATAATGGGACCAATGCAATACCGACACTCTTACAAAAAAAGACACTTCTTGAATCTCTTTCTCCAGGTAACCAAGCAGCTAAATTATTTGAGGTAAAACAACGGCCATTTTGGAGCCTGCTAACACTACCCGTTTTTTCTCAGTTTCCAAATTTGTCCTTGTACTCTGCTGAGAGCTAGGAGGTGTGCGTGTGTGCGCGCGTGCGTGTGCGTGCGTGCGTGCGTGTGCTGTTAGCCTGCAGGAGAGCAGCAGTACTGTTAACAGCTACAGTAGGGAAAGCCTCCAGACAAAACTCAGTGACCCCTAGCAAGAGAGTGGAATGGTTCCAGGTGCTTTTCTTAACTCCAGATTTTTCCAAGAGCTTTTGGCTGCAGTAGGTCCCCCCCCCCCCCCCACCCTCCCACCCCGGTACTGCTAACTGCTATCGCTATCTTAAAGTCTGGGGATAATGTTTGTAAGCAACAAGTTAAGAGCGTGGTGTCACTGCAATATCTTAATTAGCCTACTTGGATTGTTTGTGCACTGCACAAATGACTCCCTGGGTTTTTGAAATGTGTCAGAAGCTATAGCATGCCTTTTACATGCCTGCATGAACGGTAGTGTTGAGAGGAATTCAAACAAGGTCTTCAGAGGGTCAATTCAACAAATTATTAAGTCTTTTAACAGTGAATGTGGAACATCCTAATGTGCTCCGGTACCTCTGGGAAATTCCCCGGCTGGCGAAAGTTGCTTTGAAGTTAAACTGACGTACAAATCGACATATTATCATCTTCATAATCTCATTCCTTATAGTTAATAGAATTACTTGAATCATAGCAAGAGGAGAAACCCCCGGACAGTGTAGCTAAACTCATTATCTGACCATGGATCAAATAGATGATTTCCGAGCTGAAAATCTTCAGTGAGTTAACTGAGAGCTTGACAAGAAATGCGGTCATGTTTTCAGTCAGACTATTTTTAGAGGAAGGGGCCTCCATTTTGCAGATGTGTGATAGGCCTACTTTTATCCTCATTCTTCCTGCTTTAGTGGAATCAGGGAGGAAGCTGGGTCTAATTGGTCGAGAGGTGTCGGTAGAGCCACGTGACCAGATAGGGGACAAACATGACCGCTTCTTAAAATGTACCCAACAGACTGCGAGAGCCATTGACAGTTTTTCACAGTACAGCAACCTCGCAGTAAACAATGAATGAAACATTGGTTGAGTAACAAGATGTCACTGGTGCTTTCACTTCGGAAAACCCTACAATTGAGCCATCACCTTCTCTCTTTTTGGCCTCTTTCCTCATTTTTGCACACCCGTGACAAGTCTGCACCCTTTCAATGTAGGATGAACATCTACTTCTGTGGGCCAAAGACAAAGCTATAGAAAAAGTCAGAACGAGCTTCGGGTATGGTTGTGTGTATGGCTGCATACGCGAGGTATATGACTCAATCAAATCCTTTCCTGTGCTAGTCAGGTGTCTTTGGCGGTGGGGCCCACGCATGTCACTTCAGCCCTGATGCATTTAGTTTCCAGCACAGAAGACTTAAAAGCCATGCATGTCTGCATGCACACCAGCAGCCTTCTAGGAAGAACCACAGATCTAGAACGTGGGGTATATCCGCCGCTCTGAATGGTTTATTTGAAAACCTGGCCACAAACAAACACACTCACACACTGACATCACAGTCAGCAACTGCACACACACACACACACACACACACACACACACACACGTGCACACATACTAAGCATGCAAGCACAGGCATATATAGACATATACACACACACACACACACACACAGGAAGCATCAATGCAATAAGTGTTGTTGCCAGGCAAGAATTTGCTTCAGACTAGTGAGTGATGTATGGGTGAAGTATGGGTATGGGTTTTTCAGGCAATTCCTAGAAACCCACACTGACAAAATAGTGTGGGCATTCACAGTATTTTATTTAGACTGATATAACAAAGAAATAAGCAGGCACCACAGCGTAGGTGAGAAGGGCAGGCCTCGTCAATACCATCGGTATCCAAACCTAGGCTAGCAGGGGTAAATATAAGGGCCTGAGGATAAGGGCTTAACAATTAACTGGCCTTTTACAGGGCATAACCCTGGGTAACCTCCTAGCAGTGCACACTCAACATTTTTTTTTTTTTTTTTTAAATGAAAGTGACATGGATTAATGGAGTCAGTGTCATTAGGATTGAAAAAGCCCCTGCACCAACCTTTGTAAGTATACCTATGAACCTATAAGTGCTAAACATGCACTATATAAACACATTCACATTCACACACACACACACACACACACACACACATACATATAGTTTGTATATAGTTTGTATGGGGGAAGTTAAGCTTACCAAGTGGTATTAGGCTTGTGAACCAATATTTAACAATATTCTGCTGTTTTCATCCATTTTGCACTGGGCCAATACCAGCATCATGTACATCATGCTTGATCCCATGCCTTCCTGATTCACGTGGACCTTGGGGATGATTATTTTCATTTCGGCACAAACAGGCTACTGTCAGACATGGCTTTCCACCCGGCAAAAAGCTTCCTCTACCCTTCAAAGACCAGAAGCCCCCCCCCCCCCTTTCTAAAATACCTCTGATGCTATGTCATCCTTGTGTGCGTGTGTGTGCGTGCTCGCGTGTGTGTCAATGTCTGTAAAACATATACAGTAGGTCGGACTTGCAGTAAAGACGTTTGCAACATCTATTCCTGCCTCCATCTCGACACTGACCCGCAGACGAACTTCCATATACAGAGACACACACACACGCGCACACACACACACACACACACACACACACACACACGTGTACACATCCACATACAGATACATTCATAAATACACACACGTGTTTCACTCTCTCCATAAAACGCACCAAATGTCTGTATATAAACCAGTCCAGAGTCTGTGAAACTAAATAGCTCAATGCTGTTACCGTGAGGAGAACATGACCCAAACACACACGAGTTAACAACGCTATTGACTTAAGTGACTCAAACAATGAGACGGGCTGCTGCAAAAAGAAAAGAGGACATTCTTTTTTGAAATGTTGCCCTCCTTTTGCTTTCCCTCCCCTTCCCGTCCTCTACTTCTGACCACGTTCGCATTCTTTTTTCTCCTTCGCCTCGCTTTCTCACCCTTCTTGTTCTCTTTCTCTGCTTCGCATTAAGGGTGATTTATACTTAGTTGCACGCCGGTGTTGCACACAGACAATAGCAGATCTTAAAGCTCACAGCGCAGCACAGCGGTGACACGTCGCAAGCTTGTAGATCTACTATTTTTGGTGCGTGACACCGGCGTGCAACTAAGTGTAAATCAGGCATTATCGGTCCCTCCCTCCCCCTTCCTTCCTTTCCCTCCTGTCTTTCTCAATGTCTTCTATACGGGCTGTGCAAAACGACAGAACGCACGCACGCACACACACACACACACACACACACACACACACACACGTGTAAATAGGACAGTCAGGCAGACGGACAGAGGGCACATCAGCTCTGAGTTAAAATAACACTCAGGATTTTGCAGTGTAAGTGAGGAAGCTTGTCTGTCTGTCTGTCTGTCTCCATCTGTCTATATCTCCCCTCCTTCCCTTTCCGCCTGGTAACACAGAACCAGGAGGAGGTCATAGAGATAAAGGAAGTCTGGGAGAGAGACTCAAAGAGAGAGCGAGAGAGAGAGAGAGAGAGAGAGAGAGAGACTTGGAGACGGACTCACAGAGAGAAAGACAGCCTTGGAGAGAGAGAGACAGAGAGAGAGAGGGGTTGGTTGAACAAGTGAGAGGGCTGACTCCAGATTAAAGGACAACATTCTGTGCATTCCTTTCTGCTGAGAGCATCTCTCGCGCCCCCTCCTCCCTCCCTCCCTTCTCTCCGCTGCGCTTTCTTCCCCGCTTCGCTTCACCAGAGAGGGAGGAAATGGCCGACCCGGCACCCCCCCCTCCCAGAAGACCTCCAAGACCCCCTGGACGGGGACCTCCAGGCCCGTGTGACCTGCAGCATCCGGATCAAACATCGCTGGGCCCTCCGCAGGGTTTCCGGCAGCCATAGCGCTACAATAGAGTGCGTGGGTGGGTGGCGCGTGTACGTACGTACGCGCACAATCGTGTGCTCGCACGTGACAAAGCCGACACCTGCCTGCGTTTGTGAGAGTGTGTGTTTGTGTGTGTCCGCAGGCAGCATGTGCGTTTGTGGTCGAGGTACGATCAAAGTTTGCGGTCATGCAACTTGGATGTCCTCGAAATGACCCCTACTTCTCATCATCCCCATTCCCCACCAATCTCTTACCTACTTTGTGTCCTGTAATTAACCCCCGCCTGCCCAACGCCCCCCCATCACAGCAGCCATATCTCTCCCTCGCCCCATGGATTTCCCCCTTTTTCCCTGCAAACCCGATGTGAGGAGTGTGTGGCTGAGGGCCGAGTGGTGCAGGACCTGAGGCTCTTGGTCTGATGGAGCTTGGCCAGGGGCCCCCATGTTTACATTCCGCCTCTCTGAGGGAGCCCTGGATGAAAGCGCAGCCCCTCTGCACACACACACACAGTACATCCATAACTGCACACGCATGCACGTACAGTACAGACACACATGTGCATTTACAAACACACTCCAGCACACATGGATGCATGTAACATACTCACCCACGCACACAAGCGGATAGAGTACACATGCATAACACAAGTAATTGTCTTTCACTGTAATGTTCATTTGATCCGTCTTGTTCTCTTGACTTACAGTTACGATAACCTAAAGCTAACCTGTTTTTGCTAATTCAGCGCATTGCTAGACTAGGCCTTTAACTAGACCGACTGTGTGGGGTGGAGTAAGTTCCTTCCACGGATCTTTGCTGTCAAAAGGCCATAGGAAGACTTGGGTTGGAATTCGATTGCATTACAGAGGTCCTAATTCCAATGCCAATTAAAAATGTCCAAACCAAATCTCCCCGGAAAACAGTAAAGGGCTTCATGGCATCAAAGGCAGCCTCGAGTAAGTGGGGAAAGAGACAGAAAACGGAGAGAGCGGATGTTAGGAGTAATCTGTGTGAAACTATGCGCTCGGAGAGTCGAGGCAATGATGTTGTGTCTCCAGAGAGGCCCCGTTTCAGAGCACCAGCAGTCAGCCATGTTGTAAACACCATTATTTCACTTCTCCCAAAAAACTCTTTCCCCTGTGTTGTTTTTATTTGTTTAAATAGGACAATTTACAGTCACAAAAACAATACCCTGCACTGGGCCAAGAAAGGAAAGGAAACACAGAGAGAGGAAAGAGCGAGAGAGGGGCGTACAAAGAACCAAAGAGAAGCACATGGATGAGAGAGAGAGAGAGAGAGAGAGAGGACACGGCGAGAGGCTGCTAGCGTCGTGGCTAGTGAGGAAAGTGCAAGAGCGGCGCACTAACTGTATACAGTAAAAGAGAAAAAAGGGGCACGACAACTGTTGCCAAAGTATGCACAGCGTACAGGAATGCGGCGTGGGGCCCTGGGCAAGCGAAACAAAGACAGCTCAGTCAGTGGCTCTCTCCCCAGCACCACCACATCCGCACATCATTAGCTGGAAAATTCCTGATATATGCTGTAATTTTTTTCTCCCCCCAACCCCCCCCCCCCCCCCTTCCTCTCGCCGCTGCTGGTACAGGCAAGACTTTAATATCCAGATGCCGCAGCGTGTGCATGTGTACATACAACCACACACACACACACATACACATACACACGCACCAGTCCCCCTTTTCCCCACCTGGACGGTTGCCAAAAGACCGTCGATAATTAATATAGACTGAAGAGTATTGAAGTAAGGTGTGTGTGTGTGTACATGTAGGGGCTGGGGGGGGCTGGGGGGGGGGTGGGGGGGTGGGGGGGTGGCTACTGCTTGTCCACCGGACACACTGGTGGTGGAAGGGGTTACACAGGAAATACCAAATAAGACCTGCACTGTGCATTGTGTGTGCGTGTGCGTGTGCGTGTGCGTGTGTGCGCGCGTGCATGAGCGCGCGTACGTGTGTGTGTGTGTGTAAATGCAGATGTGACTCTCTGAGTGTGTGCCTGCGCGTGCACGTGTGTCTGTGTGTGTGTGCACTTGTATTGTATGTGTGTGTTTGCTTATGTCAGTTTGGGGCCAGCCCCCTTTTTTTCCGCAGCCGGCTGCAGTGAGAGCACAGAGGTTGGCCTTCTCTTTTTTTCTCATGCGGAGCCGTTTGAGGAGATATCTAAACATTCCCAGAGTGCGCTGCACGTGCTCTCCTGTGTGCTGTGCAAGGGTTTTTCCCTGACCCGCCTGCCTGCCTGCCTGTCTCTCTCTCTCTCTCCCTCTCTCTCGCTCTCTATGTCCTTGCAGAGTGGAAGCACATTGTCTGGCATCAAACAAAGAAATGGATTCAGCAAAGCAGCAGTTCCAGTTCATCCCTGGCCACGGCTGAGGAATCCCACTTTCATAAGTCTCTCTATTGCCGAATTCTCAGTCACACAACCGGTGATGACGTGGGAGTGATGCCAGCATACGCTGCTTTTCCACAAGGGCAACGGGCTCAAAGTTAAGAGGAGGAGAAAAATGGATGACCTAAATATGAGAGAATGAGATAAATGACAAAAAGAATTAAACAGATGTCATTGACGTAATTTTCAAAGTCTACAGGAAATGTGTTCGCGCAACAGCAAAATCATGAGCGTTAATTCGGATGCGGAGTGTAAAAAAATGCACCCTGTTAATACAGAACAAGAGTGAGACAGTGATGAGTGAGGGATTATGAACCATGTGGTTTCACAAACAAAGAAATCATCTGCATATCCGTTGGTATGTCATCAGATTATCATTAATAAGTCCGGGAGGGAGAGCACACCAAACTGTTCACCATGCTTTTCTGGCTATCTACCACCTCTCATTACGTAAAACGAAAGGTCTCCTTGCCTTTTGAGTGTATGATATTGTCATTATGACTCAAATGTGCTCCCCAGAAATCTCACTATCTCTAAACGGGCAAGTCCCTTTCTATATGTGGCATGAGGTTCTGTTGTCTATGACATGAATCACTCTGTGGAAGTGACAATGTCAATTTCTGCCACCTCAAACATTTGGGGTTCAATGGGGTCCCCCCCATATCCCACCCACTCACAGCTTTCACCACATGAACCCTAGCGTCCCTATTCTGGGGCAGGCATTCGGCAAAAATAGCAGATCTTCAAGCTCATGCATTATTTGCAGTGACGAGATTTGGTGTAGAGGGAAAAAAAGTAGCAGACCAAGTATAGAGCCCTGGGAGACCTTGGTCAAATAAGGGTTAAGGAGGTTAAACTCCTTTCTTTTCAAACTGAAAAGAGGAGGCTCGTGGATAGGAAATGACAGATCCGGAATCGAACACTCAATTCCAGACTGAGCGAAGTCGTTCTTTCGTTGAGTGCTGGGAAAGCAGGAAATCTGGTTTCAATTTTTGTCGAAATGTCATGTGCGATACAGTATGGAGGGTCTTGTTCTGTGAAGACGCACTGGCAGGCCGATAGGCAGGGGATTCTGGGGTGGCGAAAATACCTTTTATCAGGTTACAATTAGACTCCTCTGCACAACAAGGAAGCAGGAAACCTTGCAAAACCCAAAGTGGCTGTTCCAAGTCTAGTTCACCAGATACTATATGACCAAGTCATGTGGTTGCTGTGAGTGAACACACTCGCAGATATATAGTATGATTGGAAAACCAGTCAGGAAAAAGGAGTGCTCGTTTTCGCCGAGTTCACCTCCCGCACTCTCCCGCGGCGGGGGGGATTTACGATTCTTTCCCTATCGGAACATAACTCGGACGGCGCTGAGTCGGCTGAAGTGACTGGTGACTTTGCAACGCTCGGCGTGCACACACACACACACACATATATATAATAAGCATTCCATTCACTCACAGACGACAGAGGAAACCATGCAAGGCACAAACCTCCTCAAGGACGCTCTCCTGAGCCATTGCCACCCTGGTGTGGCTCTCCATTTGTAGGTGTGCACTTTGTGATCAAATTGTTAGCTACAGCGAGTGGGACAATACGGTAAACCTGTACACATCTGTCAGGTAATGAATAGCGACTGCTTAACCAATGAAAAAAAAAATAATAATAAAAAAATAAGCCACATGAACACATCGAATGTTCTTCGGTCAGCCCCAGACTGTATTCAAGCACCCCTCTTTATGCTTTTAATATCACCAACAGTAATCCTTGATCTAATAGTCAGCTGCACATGGCCTTTATGGCTTTCCTTTTTCTGCTTCAGGGCCACTGGTTCAGTTTTATCAAATCAAATGGAAGCTGTTTATTCATCGTCAGTCTGCTTTAGGGGCCACATGATAGAAATGAGGCTCAAAACCCCATACAATCCTACTCTTTTTTTGGCCATAACCCAATACCAGGCCCACTTAAGATAGAAGGATTGAACAAGGCCCCCGGTATATTCCCTGACAATTGTCGCACATTGCGACAACCTCTCGGCTTATTTCGGTTTTGAACTCGAAAACGCGAATGTGTCTGGCAACAACTGCTCACATAAAAAAAAACATGCACATGATGTGCTGGGGAAAGGTAACCTAATGGGTTTCATGGGACAATCCGGTAAGCGCTACATACAGAAGAGATGAGCTTGGTCGGGTCGCTGGAGGTCACCATTATGAGACCAAGCCAGGAGACGACATCTGGTCAACTGACACTGGCACAACTGAGATACGTTGGACGGGTCTATCCTTTGTCGACTACAAATGGACATGTGGGCTGGCTTATCAACAGTACAGTGACATCTCTCGCTCTAACGCTGGCAAGTAGATAACTTGAAAACTGAACACTCCGTAATGACCAGATTACTTTGGTCAAGACTGCATTCGAGCTAATGTTGATTTTGACAGCAAGTTTTGATTCAGCTTCAGTCAGTCATTTAAATCAAATTCCATTTCGTTTTAGTCATATTTTAGTCATCTGAAATGTTTTACTGTTAGTCTAGTTTTAGTCGGCTAAATCTACAGTTGATTTAGTTGACTAAAAAGTTTTTTTGGCAGAGCCTTGATGTCGTCGTAATGCCCGATTTTAAACTTGGTTGCGCTCTGAAAATAGCCGATCACACACGCAGCGCGACGCGTTGTGAGCTTGTAGATCTGCTCTTTTCAGAGCGCAACATCCGAGCGCAACCAAACATAAAATGAGTTGACTTGTCTATTAGTTCTACTGGATCTCTTCTCCACTAGTCCCTCAAACTTTTTAGTCTAGTTTTTATTTGTTGTCCAAATTGCCACTATATTTAGTCTTAGTTTTAGTCATCGTAGCTTAGTTTTTATCTAGTTTTCGTCAGTGAAAAAAAGGGAGTCGACGAACATTTTTCGTCATAGTTTTTTAGTCGACGAAATCAACACCGATTCGAGCGCAAAAAATAATCGTCTTTTCCAACACACACTTTACCAGTATCTATGAGATTTTGATCCGATGAACAAAAAGAATAACTGCCTCTCCCCTCTCCCTCTGCTCGTCTCTGGTGCGTCAGCTTAACATGTCAGCTTTACGCTGCCGCCTGTCACTCAAGGTAGCACAATGAGCCTCAAGCAAGACCGGGGTCATTATAAGACCATCAACAAAAGGCAACAGACCACCAGGGACCGCCAGGGGCAGCCTAATCTGGCCCCGTGGACCAGCCTAATGGGTGGTCTCTCTCTCGCTCTCTCTCTCTCTCTCTCTCCCCTTACTTTCAGCAGTGGAGCTTGAGAGGGGTGTGGACACACACACCCCTCCCATAACTTATTTTCGTGACCCAATCAGAGCAGACAGGGAAGGAAATATGTGTGTGTGTGTGTGTGTGTTATAAGGGGCGGTTGAGGGGGTATAGGGATGGGTGGGGGCTGTGTGTGTGTGTGTGTGTGTGTGTGTGTGTGTGTGTGTGTGTGTGTGTGTGTGTGTGTGTGTGTGTGTGTGTGTGTGTTGGCGTTCAATGGGGCCATCAGTCACAACGTTTTTTAGACATATAAGCAGGAGCCACACTCATCATGCACTCTCACAGTGAAGCACACAGCTTATCTACTTGTGCATGACATACTTATGGTGTCCACACATCGCATGAAAGTACGAAAAACGTTCCATTTATAATTCTAGTAAATTATTAACGGAATGCATGAACATGCCATTTTCAGTCATTGCAGTGGTTCTGGTTTTTATGATTCCAAATATATTCCAAATGGATCACATTTCATCAAGATGTTCTGAAAATGGCAGATCTACAAGCTCACAAAGCGTCGCGTCACAGCGCATTGTGAGCTTGTAGATCAGCTATTTTCAAATAGCCGACGTATACACGGTTAAAGGCAGTTATACTGATTTTGACGTTACATTAACTAACTTTGCTGAGGACCCCCTGGAACCCTCTCAAGGACCGCTGGGGGTCCCCACTTTGAGAACCACTGAGTTAATGGAATGAAAAAAGAAAAGAAAAAAAAAACCTAAGGGGCTCTTTTGACAGCTTTATGCAAATGCTCTCCCTGTCTGTCTCGTCATTCCAGAAGCTGTTAATGAATCACATTGAAAGTGAGAGGGGAGTGTGTGTGTGTGTGTGTGTGTGTGTGTGTGTGTGTGTGTGTGTGCGCCGTTAGTTTAAAACAGCAACAGTTCTCTGAAGACCATCTGTCTGCCAGTAACATGGCCACTAGGTGACTAAATAAGTGAGTACTGGTCTGTCGGGTAAAGGGGAAGATCCTCCATAACAGAATGTGCGTGCGCGCATGTGTGAGAGAGATTGCACACATACGTGTGTGTGTGTGTGTGTGTGTGTGTGTGTGTGTGTGTGTGAGACTTTATGTATGCACTGTGAATTTGCCTGTATTAGTAAGAGGAAACGCTAAATGGAAGTGTGTGTGTGTGTGTGTGTGTGTGTGTGTGTGTGTGTGTGTGTGTGTGTGTGTGTGTGTGTGTGTGTGTGTGTGTGTGTGTGTGTGTGTGTGTGTGTGTGTGTGTGTGTGTGCTGCAATGTGAGCACGGGATCTCCAGTTCCAGATGAATGTTCCTGAGCCTGGAATCCCCCTATCAGCCCCTCCAACACACACACACACACACACACACACACACAATGCACCTCCTCCAAATCAGAACAAATAAGGAAGGAAGTGTGCGTGTGTATGAGTGAGTTACTGCGTGTGTGTGTGTATGCGTGCCTAAATGTTTGTGTGTGTTTGTATGTATGCGTGCATGTTGGGGGTATTCAGTATCTCTTAGTCAGGCCCTAAGGTGAATTCCCAGGCAAACAGTCCAACTGCTATGCTAGAGAATATGTGAAAATGTCTCCTCCTCCTCATAAAAGATTTGACTGAACACCAACGTCCTCACAAACCACATGGCAGCTATGGTCAAAGACACGCACGCATGCACACACACACACACACACACACACACACAGGGTTAATGCCAGAGGATAGGGGGTTAACAGGGTTAGCTTGCACTGGCTCTACATTGTGTACCCCAGCGTGTCACCACGTGCATGTTGGTTGGCTTAAAATGGCACTTCTTCTTAATTACCTGGCCTATCATTCACAAATATCAAATATAGGAAGTGAAAAAGGATGTTCAATCGAGATGGTGACCAAGTGTTCTCTGAATAATAAAGTGCATGACAACCATAGAAACAACTTTCTCTAAGGAAACCAAACAGTGACAAATAGCAAAGTTGGTGTAAGGCTTAAGCGATGGCTTTTATAGGGGACCCTTCAAGAAGTTCCAGCCAAGATCAGTTTAAATTCCTGTAATGCAATTACATTGTAATAGACTGAACATCCTCTATATAGAACTGAAACGAGAGTTATGCATATAACTAAGGTTCTACGAATTCCGGATGACCGCCAGAGGCAGTGTTTTCAACACCTGGATATCCATCACGCGCTCGCGTATGGGTCGAATATTAATACCAACAAAGTCACTCGTGACCTGTGTGCACGCACGCCACCTATATAGGGGCGGGGCACACAGCGTTCATCCTCATGAAATCTTTTCGTCAAGAACGAGATTCCGAGTGACAGTCAACTCTGGCGGTCATCCGGAATTCGTAGAACCTTAGTTATATGCATAACTCTCGTTCTACTTCATTCCTACTGACCGCCAGAGGCAGTGTTTTCAACACCTGGATGACTAATACCAACATAGTCACGAGGAATCTGCGCTTACCGAAGTCGGTTTGCAGATAGAATAAACAGACAACACCACAGCCGTCGCCACAGGATGCGAGACGGCCAGGTTGACTATATATGTGAGCGGGCAAAAGCCCATGAAAGATGAAGCTCATTCGGCTGCATCTCCTGGCCTGCTCCAAGCCTGTATCACTGAGGGAGAGGCTCTGGCAACCCCCGCGGTCAAGAAAGGCCTTGGGGGAACCTAGAGGCCCCCTGAAGACGTACATTTGCCTGAACGCAGCAATGAAAGTCTCCATTAAGCCAAGGCACAGCTGTGCCCTTCCTCCCAGACAAATACAACTAAACTCCAGCCATCACGGCTATGTCCTGCCACAGAGCCCGGACGGGACACAATAGGCAGGTACTAGAATGCAGTTGCTCCACCTCTGGTTGAGGAGCAAACTAACAAAACAGGCTAGCTGACGTGAAATGCAGAAAGCCTCTGAGGACGTAAGGAGGGGTCGGCCATATGGTAACCCAGACCCATCGGAATCCCACTTTAACACTCTGGCAATGGCCAGGGCATGAAGCCCATCTACTCACTTTTGCAGATGGAGCAGTGAGGACAAAGAGTACTAGCAGATAGTCATCTGAGAGCAGCCCGATGTACCGGCTGGGGACAAAGCTTCCAATACCACAGGCAAGCATCATGAAGGCACCCATGCAACCTGTGGGGGCCACACGCGGAGAGCATCTCAATGGTAGAGAGGCTGAACCCTCCATCTAACATCATCCGCAGATATCTAGGGCAGCATAAGCACAGAGCAACGCTCTAACCTATGCAGTGGCCCTTGTCCCGACTAGAGCACAGTCTACACTCGCTGGCGTGCAACGCCCTGGTGTACGATGCCCAAAAATCCAGTAATTTTCGGACAATAGTTTTGAATTTCAGTGGCCAATGACGCAGCCGAAGGTTAGGAGTGAGGATGCCACATGCACCTCCCCCCCTAACTGTGACAGGAGATCTCGTCTCTGTGGAGAGGCCAAGGCACTTCATTGAGAAGCTGCAGTAGGCCAGAGCATCTTGCCCTAACGGACTGGTCTGTCCCGTAAAGGGAGACCTACAGTCAACAACGCATTATGCCCTCAAGGCTAACGGTACTACCGCTCTGCCATAGCTATTCCCGTGATCCGAACTGCTATCGGATCCAAGAGGCTTCCAGTGGGAAACATGTCCGCAGCCTGGACTGTACACCCAACAAGCGCATTGCTATGAAATTTGCAAGATGAGGCAAGGTCCACGAAAGGAGCTTCCAAGCCTCCTGCAGAGACTGACTGGGTCAAGCGCCCCAGAAGGCAGACTGTTGACAAATTGTGTTATTGAACACGGCATAAACATCCTGAGGGCCAGGTGCACTGCACGCAGGTCCGGTGCATTAGCGACACTGGCTGGAGACCCTCACCATTCTGTTGCAGTCTTGGGGTTCGAAGCCCAAGCCACAAAATATATATGCACATTTGTACATGCGTGAAATTTGTCCGCTGTATTTATTTACCCATCCTAGAACTACTAGGAGCAGTGAGCAGCCATTCTCCGGTGCTCATGGGGCAATTAGGGGCTCAGACAGGGACACACATTGACCCACTTCTGGCCTGGCGTCGAACCCGGGACACCCAGAGGCTCTGGCTCATTACCAAAGTAGACAGTGCCAATTCTCTAATCATGCAAGCAACCGCCTAGAGTGATAGGCGCTGTATAGGCGCTGGATAGGCGCTGGATAGGCGCTGGATAGGCGCTGTGTCTGCGCATCAACACTCGCATGCCGGAGGGCCAGGGCGAGGTAGTCAAGGGAATGTCCAATACGTCACATTCCAGCCGCTGTGGCATGGCTCTAGTTAGCAGATCAGAGACTAACACTGTGGCCATGAGCAACGGTCATCCAGCTCAACAGCTTCATCTAGTGACACCACCAGAGAAGCAATGTTCACAGTTTAGGCGTTTAGCAGGCGCTCTTAATCCGGATCGACTTACAGTAAGGTAATGTAAGTAAGTAAGCAATGTTGGCATCAACCAGTGGCCTTGGGTCTAGGCCATATTGGGCTGTACTCCCCATGGCTGACAAGTCCTTGGTAAGAGGTTCTGGAACTGGCCCACATGCCAAATCTCATGATGTACGGCACCGAGGGTGTACGACAACGATAGTTGTTGGACGCATCCATCTAGGCCAAGCCGTTATGGCCAGCTGGGCTATGTACTCTCAACGCTTTTGTCCAGCGACAAGCAGTAGCGGAGTGGAACACATTTACTATGCTGAAGCTATGTTGCGGTGGTCCGCACATGGTTCCTCAAAGCGGCAGAATGGGATACATTCTCAACGCTGACCCCTTTTTTTCCTTTCGTCCAGCGACAAGCAACAGCGGAGTGGGACACACTTACTATGCTGAAGCTACGTTACGGTGGGCCGCACGTGGTTCCTCTCCTTTTTCTTTCCTCTGGCCAGCGACCAGCAGCAGCGGAGCGAGACACACTCCCAATGCCAGCGGTATATTCCAGTGGGCGCACGCCGCAGTGGCGTGGTACCTCCAAAAGCGGCAGAGCGAGACACACTCTCAACGCTAATACTTTCCACTCCTTTCGTCCAGCGACAAGCAGTAGCGGAGCGAGACACACTCCTAATGCTTACGCTATAATGGCGGTGGGCCGCCCGCCATGGTTTCTCAAAGCGGCAGAGCGAGATGCACTCTCAACGCTAATCCTTTTCCCTTCTGTCGTCCATTGACAAGCAGTAGTGGAGCTACCAGCAGCAGCGGAGCGAGACACACTCCCAATGCTAGCGGTATATTCCAGTGGGCGCACGCCGCAGTGGCGTGGTCCCTCAAAAGCGGCAGAGCGAGATGCACTCTCAACGCTATATCCACCATAGTCAGGACATGACCGGCACAAGTAATGGACCTTCCCTTCTGGGACCAGCAATTGTTGCAATAATCCATGGGCAACAGCAACAGAGTGAGACACTCAATACTACTGATGACGTAGCCGTAGCAAAAGCGAGAATCATTCAGGCTACCGTGTCAAGGACACAGTATGATAGTCAAGAAGTGGCAAAGCAAAACACACTTCAATCGTCATATAGAGTTATTTAAGAATATTTCACTACCAAGCACATAGTATTATCTGGATAGCAGCAGAGCGACATATCCTCAAGCTATGCCATCAGTATTCACAGTATACTGCATATGTTGAATAGCAGGAGTGAGTACCAGGTACACACAGTATTAGTGGGTAACAGCAGCAGAGTGAGATATACTTGTGCTATTGGTAACGTAGCCATAGCAACAGAGCGAGAATCGTTCAAGCTACAGCGTCAAGTACATATGTACTTGTTAATGTATTGTGTCTTGGACACAATTAACACAATTAACATTAATGTTAATTAATGTTGTCTTGGACCCCAGGGAGAATAGCTGCTGGTTTCCCTTTTTTGCCGCAGCTAATGGGGATCCATTGCCAATAAACAAAGCTTATTGATTATCAGTACCCAGAGTACAATGCTACTAATATGTAACTTCGTCGTAGCAAGGAGCGACAACCACTCAAGCCACAGTGTCAAGTCATGTGTCAAGTACCCACAGTATGATAGCCAAGTGATGGCAAGGCAAGACACACTTGAACCATACCAGTATTATAATTCCATTTCACTACCAAGCACAAAGCAGTATAACCTGAATAGCAGCAGCGAGTCACACTCAAGCTATGATACACACTCAAACTGTGAGGTTAAGCACACACAGTGGCAGTATTGGCATATATGCTGCTTAAGTCAGCTGTCATTGATCAGCGAGACCTCTTTTATCCCATTAAGACCTGGAACTGTGTCATTTTTAGATTTGAGCTAAAAAGCATTATTTTACACTTTGGCTATTCAAAAATAGCAGATCTACAAGCTCATAGCACGGCACCAAGTACCTGTAGTAATAGGTACACAGTATATCGTCCAATAACGACAGAGTGAAGCACACAATGGATGTCCTTTATTAGCTGCAGCTAAATTATATTTGGACTGGTTAAATTGGGGTTTGAACCAGGGACCTACAGACTTGCAGGTAGACAGTGTACTGACTGAGCCGGATAGCAAACAAGCGCCATATGTCTGGTAGATAGAATGTCTGCGTCAAAGTGAGAACCACTTTCAGCAAAAACATTCACAGAAGAGCTCTCATACAGTGGTGTAAAGTAACTAAGTACATGTACTCAGTACTGTACTTAAGTACAATTTCGCTTGGGTATTTGTACTTTAATGGAGCCCAGTTACCTGCCACTGCGCTCATTAACGCTTTGGTCGTCTCCTCGAGGCGAAAGAACACCTTCTATGAGACACATTAACCAGTCAATCTGGCTCCACCGCCGTCGTCTCATCGAGGCGAGAGACGGTCTTCTCAAAGCGGCAGAATGGGATACATCCTCAACGCTGAATACTTTCCCCTCTTTTACTTTATTTGTCTGTAAACAGCACAATACATGCACTCACCGTCGCCAATGCACAGCTATGGCCCATAGTTATCCGTGCCAGGTTCAACAACAACGGTGGAGCGGGGAAAGTTAACGGTGATGTTGTCGTTAGCTCCAATGCTACAAGCAGCCGCTAACTCCATTCACCGTCGCCTTTTCTTCATGCTTTTTTCTTTTTTTTTTTTTTTTCTCCTTCCTTGTTCCTTTCCGACAGCCCCTATAAACGGGGTAACGTAATTCCATGGTAGCAGGCTACGCAGTCTCTGGAGGACGGACCGTAGTCCGTAGCCCCAACCGTGTTGGTTACGAAACTTCACGCGCAGCTGCAAGTATCGACCTACGCTTTGGAGGCGAAAAGATGAAAGAGGATGAACGCTGTGTGCCCCGCCCCTATATAGGTGGCGTGCGTGCACACAGGTCACGAGTGACTTTGTTGGTATTAATATTCGACCCATACGCGAGCGCGTGATGGATATCCAGGTGTTGAAAACACTGCCTCTGGCGGTCAGTAGGAATGAAGTAGAACTAAGATTATAGCGTGCTTAATATATTGGTCCCTAAAAAGGTCCTGCTTGGAATCATGAACCTTATTTTATGCTATATGGTTTTCTACTTTTCTGTTATTAGTCGATATAGAGGCCTACTGTATAAACTATCACCTGGGCATTTGCCGAGTATTAGTTGATCTATCTAAACATTTACCTGGGCATTTCATCGTCGCATGAGTATATCCAACCGAGTGCAGGGCAGGCATAACACCCCGAGCCACCAGGTGAGGGCTCACATGTCATGCCCGAACAATTGCATTAATTGTATCGATTTTTTTAAGAGGAACGAATTTCAATGATGAAATGTACAATCTTGGTCAGTAAAGCCAGTTAACACAGCCCTAGTATGATAACTACAGTATGATATTACTGTCAACAAGGAACTCCCACCTGCAATATAAAAAAAAAGGTCTAGTCCCAACGGAAATTTCCACCAGTCAGTTGGCTCAAACACTGGAGATAACCAATGTGTTGCTTGCCTGCCTCATCGAAGGTCTCCGTGTTCTACTCTGCATGGTTCCTCCGCATCTGCATAAACTAACTGCAGTGTCTCCTCAGCCGTGAATTCTACCAAACCATCAATAGTAACCATGTTTGACGGCTGAGTTGTGTCCACATTTGACATGGTGAGTTCCTTAATCTGATCTTTCTGAGCTCAACGGTCAAAGCTATTAATCACAAGAACCCTAGCATCGCTATTCTGGGGATTTCGTAACAGACGAACATTCAGTGAAAATTTTCGAACATTTAGTGAAAATAGCAAATCAACGGCTATTTTCGGCTAAGGGATTTGGTGTAGAGGCAAAAAAGGAGCGGACCAAGTAAAGACTCCTGAGGGACCCCGGTCAACTCAAGAAGGGTTTGAGTGATTAAGCAGAGGTCGCTCAGTGTCAATTCCGCCAGCTTTGCCAATTCAGATATGGCTTTACCTTCCATAGATTATCAGCTGCCATACAACCCCCTCTGGGTTATATGACAGATCACCAATCCGCACAAACTTATAATACACTCTTGGCCCTTTTATTACTCCTCTTACAAAAGGTAAAATAAATGCTGGGTACGTGATAATGTTGGATATTTTATTGTTGTACGTGTCAACATATTGTAGATTTTATACTTTGGTAACATGTCACCAAATATTAGTGTTCCTTTTCTTCGTTATTCTTCTGCTGTATCAAAAGTCCTCTTCAGGGACCGGTGTTGTAAATGAGCGGAATACTACAAACACAATGGTTGTGTATTCAGTTGGTCCATTTGTATCCGTCTCTAATCAAATGAACCAGTGGTTCTCAATGTGGGGTCCGGAGACCCCCCAGGGGTCCTTGAGGGGGTTCCATGGGGTCCTCAGCTAAATCAGAGCCCCACTGACTTCCATTGAAAGTTTTAAAAAAAAATCACTTTCAACCTGGTGTCTCCATTTTGGGCAAGTTATTGTAGGCGAACATTTTCAAAGGTTTTGAAAAATAGCAAATCTACAAGCTATTTTTGAATTTCCCATGTAAAAAAATAAAATAAAAAAAATCCTGGTCAATATCGGTCTAAACATTGTTAATCAGTGGTCTAGCACTAGTCAAATAGGGATCGGCATCGGACCCAAAAATCTTGCATCGGTCGGGCTGTAGTACCCAATACTCTCATCTCTCCCTCCTTCAAGCTCATCCAAAGACTCCTTTCAGTCGCTCTCATTCTCTCGGTCCTTTTCTCTGTTTTATCTGGTCATCAGAGCCTAGTGCTCGACAGTCAGACATCAAAAGACCCGACAGTGGGAAGGGAGCGATGCCTGTCCCTACTCGTCCATACCATCTCTGTCTGCGACGGCCACCGAGGGATTCCTGAGACTGGCCACGGGAGGCCCTGGGCTCTCGCTTTACACACTGAAGCCCTATCATTTAACTGGGCCCTGCCAGACTACCAGCGGCTGCCCTTTAACTGCCCACTACATCACATTAGCGGCTTTTTCATCTCCGTCTCTGGAGACGGGTGGGTGGTGTGTGTGACAAGCATACGCTTGCACGTATACAGATGCCCCTGTGAGCATGCATACTGCTCATATACACAAACACAGTCCTCCATCTGATGAACTTTGACCCCAAATCCGTTAGAGTAGACTTCAAAGGACAATTTCACTCTTGTTAAAATGGGGGACCATGAATCAAAAATCTATTGAATATGAAGGTACTGTCTGGAAGGAAGGAGAGAATGGGAACAAGTGGGTAGGTGATGTCAGGGTTGCAGAGGAAAAACCCTGGAGCTAGCTAGCCTTTTGTTCCTGTTGACAGGGGTTGACAGAGGTAAATCAATATAAAATGATTCTCAACAATGAAGTGCTACAGTATAGAGCTGCACCTGGCCAGCAGTACAGCAAGTACAGCAGAATCAAATAGAATAGAAGAGAAAAGTTGATCTTTGATCCAGATGAGATGGTGACAATGATCTGAAAATTTAAACTTAAACTCATGCACATATTCACCAGTGAGTGCTTTTTCTGCAAAATATCACTTAAATAAAAGTAGTTGTGGGGAATCATGTCATACAATATTGTATGATCAAATGTTTGTTTAGCTGGTTTTACGACGGCTCAGACGCCTTATTGTGAAATGAGTCTGAACAGAAGAATGATGTCATCAGGTTTTAACCAATAGATGACAAGCGAAGGAATGGTGTTTGATGGGTCATTCCAATAATGTATTTAAAACGCAACCTTATGGGGGCAGACAGTGGCAGTGTGAGTTCGTCAGCAGAGAGTCAAGGAATCCGAACAATACCAGTTGGACGTTAACTCATCCATATTCAATCCAGAGAATAACCAGTTGTGTAAAGTCTAGAAGTAGAAGTAAAATAGCAGGAAGTAATATCTTCACCGTTTGACTGCTACAAAGTGGTATCTTCACCGTTTTAACTACTACCACGATCACTACGATATCTCGCCTAACACTGCCTACGGTTGCCATTTCCTTTAAACCCTGGTTAAAGACCATCAACAACAACAACAAGGCAAAATGACAGACCGCGGAACAAACTTCAAATTATGTAGATTCTTAAAGATCGTCGTCTGTAGCTTGCTGTTCATTATCGTGGTGTTGTTCATGGTCATCACCATCAGGACACTGTCACTGGATGTAAACGTTGGACTTCAGCTCGCTCACTGGGAGAAGACCGACCACCTGTCTGCAGACATCAGCCAGCGCCAGAGAGAAGAACTTCTCGCTCTTTTTAAAGAATCGATCCGGATTCCCACCGTGTCCACCTCAGAGACAGAACTCAACACCACCGCACTGCTGGAGTTCAACACTTTCCTGAGGAAAGCCTTTCCAACTATCTTTTCTTCGGACCTGGTCCAGCATGAGATCGTTGCCAACTACAGTCACCTGTTATGGGTGGCAGGTACCCAGCCTCGTCTGGTACCTTACATGCTATTGGCACACATTGACGTAGTTCCTGCGTCCGAGGCTGACGGCTGGGAAGCTCCACCATTCTCTGCGAAGGAGATGGATGGTTTCATTTATGGCAGAGGGACCATTGATGACAAGCACTCTCTTATGGGAATTCTCCAGGCTCTGGAGTACTTGCTGATGAAAGGCTATAAACCATGCAGGGGCTTTTACATCGGCATGGGACACGATGAAGAAGTGTCAGGTTACCAGGGGGCCATGAACATAGTGCGTTTGCTGAAACAACGCGACGTGCGGCTGTCGTTCGTCCTGGACGAGGGTCTGGCGGTTCTGGATGGAGTCATCAGCGGTGTGGACGGACCCGCCGCTCTGATTGGTGTAAGTGAGAAAGGTCAAGCTACAGTGAAGCTGAGTGTGTCTACATTTCCAGGTCATTCCTCCATGCCTCCCAGGGAGAGCAGCATTGGTATCTTGGCTACAGCTGTGAAAAGGCTAGAGGATAACCCCATGCCTAGACTGTTTGGACACGGACCTGAACGTGGAACCTTTGAACATCTGGCTCATAAGTTCGGGCTTCCACTGAAAGTCCTCATGTCGAACCTGTGGCTGTTTTCTCCACTTATTGGCAGAATGATGGAACGAAGACCTGACACCAACGCTTTTGTACGGACCACCACCGCTGTCACCATGTTTAATGCAGGAGTTAAGGTGAATATCCTCCCTTCACTCGCCGAAGCCTTCGTCAATCTGCGTATCCATTCAGCACAGTCGTTAAAAGAGATTATGGACCTGATCCAGTCCACTATTGGGGACGAGCGTGTGAAGATAGAGCTCGTGTCAGGATTCGACCCTCTGCCTGTCAGTTCGTATGATGAAACCTCCTTCGGTTACCAGATCATCAAGAAAACTCTGCTCGACATGTTTCCACAAGTAACTGTGGCACCAGGTATTTGTATTGGGAACACAGACAGCCGTCACTTCAAGGAGCTGACCAATGATATCTATCGCTTTTCCCCCATCTGGCTCAAACCTGGCGATGCTCAGAGGATCCACGGCATCAATGAAAGGATTTCTAAGAAGAATTATGAGGAAATTGTAATTTTTTACTTCAATCTGTTCCAAAACGGCGACATTCAGAAGCTTCCTGATCCTCACAACTCTGAACATGACCTGTGACGTCTGGCATCCAAAGACAATGTCTCATTTTCAGGACCAAATATAAGACTAGCAATGACTTAAAGTGCAGTCAATTTAACCACTCATTTAACCACCATATTTGTCGCCTAGCGTAGCAGAAAATCCTGAAGGGGGCGTCAACAAGTGTCATTTGGTAGCGCGGACATCTTGGTGGGGCATAAACAGCTTGACTTAACCTTGACTTCCACCAGTATGTCTGCAGCTACTATGCCACGCCCCCCTGTGGTGACGACACGTTGCCAAGCACTATAAACTATGTATTTTCAACTGAAAAAAAGAGTTGACCCCAGAAGCTTTGACACTTTTTTCAGTTGAATCAATGACTTGTCGGAAGGGATCTGCGATGAAGTATAAATTAAGCCTTAAGGCTAAGGTTACACACCGGCGAATATGTGAATATACGCAAAATTCTGACTCGTTCCGAATAATTAAAAGACGCTTTTTTCGCTCCGCTAAACTGGTGTGGAAGCTTGCATTGACTTTATAAGGTTTTTTTAAAAAACGTATTATTCGCATGAAAAAAAATGTGTAAGGACCTTTACACTTCCCCCACTCAATTCCTATACAATAAGAATGTTTGCAATTTGTAAATGAAAGATATGGTTTATCACTATAATGGTTGGCTTCAATGTTTTCTTTAACACTTTATGTGTGTAATTCTTTACCTTTGGTAAAAGTTCTGGGTAATCTCAATTGAAAGTATTGACCTTTTTGCTGCTGATAAAATAATATATAATATAATATTGTATAAAGTTAATATATTGAAAATGTGATACTTGAAGTGACTTAACACCTTTTCCCTTCCCCTTTTTGACAATCTGGAAAAGAAATGCACTGTTTGTACTTTTCAGCAATGTCAGTTAGCACAAAATTAGTTTTAGAACTTCTGTTCTTGATTATGTTGTTTTAGTGACTGACAGAAGGTTGAATACATAAATAAATGACAACCAGTTTGAAAATGTACTGTGAAACCTTTGACACTGTTTACACTTTTTGAAATCCGTGGTTTTATAAATTTCCATGAGAGATTAAATGGTAGACATGAAATTAAAAAAAAAAAAAAAAAAAAACCCTGGTTAAACAGAGCCAGCCTAATCCGATTCCTCCCTTGGACCACTGTTCTGATCGGACAGTCTGAAACAATTGCAGCCAACCTAGAGATCATGTACATCCTTTCATACAAATGTTGGTCCTTTGAGAGTCTCAGCCCAACATGTCCCACTCCTGTACGATGGTTCTACCTCGACACAGACAAGGACCCCAGGAGACCCAGCTATCCTCAAGAATGGTCCGGCCTTGATCCAAATGGAGAAGCGGCCCCATAGCCGACTGCGCTCGACATTGGATTATGATGTTGACGAGGCCAGCTACTTCCCCGGACAACGCCACATTCCCAGCTGGCATGTTTTGGAAGGTCCCCAGTGAATGAAAAGAGGCGGCGTGACTCATACAGATGATCGTATCAGATCTATCCTCATCCGAAGGCGGCGATGAGGAATAGGGTTATAGGGCTACACATGTGCACAGTATGAATACTGTGAGTGAGTGAAGGTAGTGTAAGTGATATTTGGTTGTTAAAGTAAGTGTTAAATAGCTCTCTATTCTGATTGTAACCATTGCTATAGTGTGTTTGTTCAGTAACACAGGTCTCCCCTTCTCTCCAGCTCTTTAGTAAACTTTTAGTAAATACATTTTCAGGTCAGGATACCAATTTCCTTCAATCAGGAGAGAACTCATCTAGGATACAGGACAACCAAGTGAAATTTGAAGGGATAAAACAAACAAAAAAGAGCAGACAAAATTGGAACACTACAAAATTGAAGCTGATAAATAGGTGCTCTTCCCTGATTGGCTGAAACTGGCAACCCACCTGTTATTTTCTGTTCATTAAAGAGCTGGAGAGACGGGGAGACCCCTGTTACTGAACAAACGCTCTATAGCAATGATTACTATCAGAATATAGAGCTTTAACCTTTTAACAAAGCAACCCTTTTTTTTTTAAACAAAAGCTATCACAGCACCTTTTAAATATCTAACAATAGTGCTTGTCATTTTCAGTTATTTATTTGCCTAATGTACTGTAGACTATCGTCCCATGTTGGTGTGCTTCAGAGCGTGACGGGGATTCCCCACATGCTAACTTTTATCACGTCCGTCTCCCTAGCACCGATTTATTTAGCATTCATTTAGGAACTTTTTGCTTCTGCTCTTCAATCTCACAATTACAAGGATTGACTTTGGCAAGGCAGCTAGCTAGAAGATAACATCAAATCTAAATGTGAAATCTGAGCGCCATCATGCAGATGCACTGCAGCATTAGTGTAACATTGATGTAACATTAGAATGAGCTATTCAGTGAAGGCTTTGTTCTATATTTGCTTTAGGACAAGTTACCTGATTTTTTTTTTTTTTTTTACCCATCAACAGTAGTACTAGATTCCCACAAAAGGGCATCTGGGGACCCATGTTCTATTATTTACAGTATCTACAAACAAACATACAAAACTGGGCTAGTAACACCTTCACAAGTTAAAAGAAATGTCTGGCTAGTGCCTAGAAATCCTTAAGTTCCATCCCTGGATAGAACATGGAGAAACGGACGCAGCCACAGGAGTCATCACGGCCACCACGCAGCAGATGGTGACCAGTGTTGATTTTGACAGCAAATTTGTATTTGGTTTCAGTCATAGTCTTTTGAATAAAATTCCATTTAGCTTTTGTCATATTTCAGTCATCTGAAATGTTTTAGTTTTTGTCTAGTTTTAGTCTAAATATCATAAGATTTTAGTCGACTAAATGTTCAGTTGATTTAGTCGACTAGACTTGACTACATCTTATTTTGGCGGTGCCTTGGTGGTGTCGTAATGGCTGATTTTACACTTGGTGGTTGCATGCTGAAAATAGCCGATCTACAAGCTCACAACGCGTCGCGCTGCGACGCGTTGTGATCTTGTAGATCTGCTATTTTCAGAGTGCACCACCTGAGCGCAACCAAACATAAAATGACTTGTTTTTTAGTTCTACTGGATCTCTTCTCCACTAGTCCCTCACTAACATTTCATTTAGTCTAGTTTTTATTTGTTGACGAAATTGTCAATATATTTAGTCTTAGTCATCATAGCTTAGGTTTTATTTACTTTTCATTTACTTTTCGTCAGTGAAAAAAAAGTAGTCGACGAACATTTTTCGTCATAGTTTTAGTCGACGAAATCAACACTGATGGTGACTTGTGCTCGTGGTTACTGCATAGAACCTGATGGTGGCGCTGTACTTGGCTGTCACTCCATGTTCACTGGAACACTTCTCAACCTCAACCGGTGAGTAAGGTTACATTGTGAACAGAATAGAATAGAATAGAATAGAATAGGTGCTGACCACAGAGGTGAGTGCCATCTGGAAGCTGTAGATGCGTGCCAGGCCAAAGTCAGCCAGTTTAATCTGGCCATTGCTGGTCACCAGGATGTTCTGGGGCTTCAGGTCACGGTGAACGACGCGGTGTGAATGCAGGAAGTCCAGGCCCTGGAGTAGCTGGTACATCATATCCTGTAGGGACAAAATGACCACAACAAATTAAGTTGGGACAATTTGGGGGCGGTCAGCTGCTGCTGTACTCCAACTGCCACCTATGTTTACACTAACATGCCGTTAAATGACGTCTCACCTGCACATGAGACTATATGCACAAATGCATATGTTCTAAATATGCTGCTATTCTATTTCTGCACCTCATGTATACATTGGTTACTATATCTGCTGCTATTTTAACTGCCTCATTCCATTGCTTCTAACCTGTGTACACTTTACTCTGCTCATATCAGGAATATCTGACTTGTTTTCCTTGTTCTCTCTTTCTATCTCTATTCTTCTTCCCTTTCTTGAAAACTGCAAATGATGGGAAAATTTGTACAAAAAATTATTTGCTTATACCTGTAAACCTGTGACAATAAAGTAGTTGAAGTTAAGTTCAGGAGGGCAGGCCATACCCTCCTCATAAACTTTTTTTTCCTTGTTCTTTTGTTAGTCTTTTCTGATTTGCTTTTTATTTCCCATAGTGACAGTGAGAGAGAGAAAGGAAAGGCGAGACAAGAGAGGATGACACGTAACAAAGAACTTTGGGACATATTTGAACCCGGGTCAGCTCCGGGAAGGACTATAGCCTTTTTGATGTTGTATGAACTCTTACAGGTGAGCCACTGGGGTGCCCTGTTTTGACAATCTTCTGCAGCATGTTTTAAATTCACAGCAAGCTCAACCTTGTGGCCCATTGTAGCAATCTGATCACAAAGTGGTCACTCAACTGGACGTAGACACAATCTGGATAAATCTGGATATAATACGTCTTAACAGGGCCTGAATTACATTTAAGAATTAATTCATGAAGATGATCAAATATAAGAGGGAAATAGGAAAAATATAGGCCTCATGACCTCCTGCTCCAGTACAGCAACGTTTGCATTCTTACAACATGCCTAAATGGATCACTCCGACTAGTCAGTGTAGCAAAAGACAAAATGAAAAGGCTGAAGCACTGCTGTATGGAGGGAGTCAGCTAGAGGAGGCCTGTGTCTCTTTAAGGCAGACTGGGGCAGATGTTTGATAACTGATGAGGATGGGGGGCAGACAGAGGAGGGGGGAGATCATTTGAGGGGGAGAGAGAGAGAGAGCATGAGAGACAGAAAGGGAGAGAGAAAGAAGGGAAAGAGGCCTCATTCTGCAGAAGCATGAACCTCTGTTTCTCAGCAGCTGTCCAGCTATAGCTAATTGGAGATCCCGTTCTTTTTATGCTCAAGTGGTGACCTCAGAGACAACCATGGGCACTGTAGCCATGACACCTTTGCAGTAGTGATCTAAACTGAACTGTGCTGACCCACCCACGTCACGTTTGTTCTTACTCAGCTGCAGAGCAGCTTTTATAAACAGTTTTGCTGCAAACAATGTCAACTTTTGGTTATGTTTCTATCAATCGGACTGGCACAATTAAAAAGCCAGCGAAAACTTAGAACACGATTATAATAATTACGGAACTTTTTTTTAATATATACTGATGCCAACAGGTACAAGTATGCTGCACAAGCCAACTGTTACAGTGAGGGAAGATAACGCAGATACAGAGGGAGTTTGGGTGGGTGGGCTCAAATGATAGCCTTAAAGATCATTTCCTCTACTAGAAAACCACCCAAGGACTCACCATGGTGGCAGTGGTTGATAGTGGTAGTGGGGGCAGAATGGAGATAGGGAGAGAGAGAGATGTGGGCAGATTATGGAACAACTGGGGAGGGAGAGTGCAGAGGGAGATAAAGACAAAGAGAGACAGAGACAGACAGAGAGCGCAAACTGAGGAGAAAGAGAGGCTTCGGGGGGCAACCTCATTTTCTGCCCTGCTGCTGCTGTGCCACAATGTGTCCTAGTGCCCCCGCCCCCCCCCCCCCATTAGAGGTCTGCAAGACCGTTGGCCCTGACAGTGATTTGATTAGGGCTGGTCTAACAGCCCAAAATATAGCCCAGGCCAAACTATACCTGGGGTTATAGTGGGCTAGCCTGTTTTATACCCTGCGGTATATTCTGGGCTAGTCCAGTTAATATGCAGGGGTATATTTTGGTGCTATTGCACCACTTTTTACTAATGGATCAGGCTTACTTTCATTGACAATGATAGGAGAAAAGTTCAATGAGACCGCATTGTGTTTGTAACGTTCATCTTATCTCTGAAGCCTGACAAGTTGGGGGAGTAGGCTGTATGTGTTGGTGGATGCGACACACAGCGTTCGCAACGCATAATAAAAAGTGAATGAGGCTAATAAAAAATGAATGAGGCTCATACAAGGCTCATGAAAGTATGCCTACATAGATCAATGGATATTTATTTTGGGGGGATGTAACATTTGAAACATTGTTCGTCACAGTTCACACCAAAGAAAGGTGGACCATAAATCTTTAATTACCTATAAGCTGCTGATCACGCCACTTGGCTTCATGCTTTACGGCATGCTTATGCTTCTCTATAATAGACAGTTGCTATTAATATTTGTGAGCATTGTTGTTGGTGGCATTTATGTTGTTGCTGGATCACATAACTTGCTTTATTCTCAACTGCATGCCATTGCTTACGTGTCTCTCTAATGGACAGTCAGCACTCGGTAGCCATTTAATAGGAGAGTATTTTTGTCGGTGGCACTTGTGGTTATGTTTATAAAACCACAATAAGTCTCCCTCTTAGGGGCATATGTGATGTGTGTGTTCAGTCTGTGTATTCGTGTATCGGAGCGCATTCAAAGGTTGCACGATGCGCGCATGAGAGATTAAACATCTGTTGTAGAAAGGCCTAACCAGAGACGGGGGTCACAAATCAGCCTTGGCTAGAAACCCCATAATGCGATACACCGGTCTCATGTTATTGTAACTTGACAATGTTTGTTTGCATTGTTCTTAAATAATAAATAAAAGAAAACAAATTGATTTGGAGTTGGGTCTCAGGTAGGGCTTGGACTGATAACTTGCAGACCCATGATCACCATGGGCCACGCTTGGGCTGGTGTTTTGGGCCCATGCAGGGCTCTATCCCCTATACTCAAACACACACACACACACACACTCCTCCGCCAAGACCTCACAAGTGACATGGACAGGGGCCCACAGCACTATTCACTGGCCTACCAGCTGGTGAGGGATTCAAGGAGCTGAAACAAGGGGCTGCACACTCAAGCAGAAAACATTAGCAAACGGCGCGGGCCTGGCCACTGTGCTGGCCATAAAGGGGGGGCACAGGGTGGAGGTTGCCCCCGTGCAATACTGGGGGTAAAGGGGTGGGGCATACGCGCGCGTGTGTGCATCCGTTCATGTCAACATGAGTATACATCTGTGTGCATACGCATGTGTAGGATTGCTTCTAGTTGTATGTCTGTGTCTATCTCTCTGAGACTCTCAGTGTGTGTGTGTGTGTGTGTGTGTGTGTGTGTGTGTGTGTGTGTGTGTGTGTGTGTGCTCTGACCAAGGGCAGGCAGGGTGCATAAACAGGCTTTCCTTTCTACATCTCCATCCAGCCATGACCTAGCTAGTGCGGGCCGACAGACAGACGCACGGGAGAACGGCAGGCAGTTGGTTATTTGGGGGGGGGGGGGGGGGGGAGCTGACACAATAGCATCACCCCCATCAGTTCCTCTCTGCTTTAAATAGCCATTACACCGTGCTTCCTTTCAGCAACATTTCCTACAAAACACCAATTATCTCTCAAGTGTGGCTCTTGGACAAACACACAAACAGTCTTGGCCCCTCTTGCCCTCAACACCATCTCCTCTGTTGTATCAGTTAACCTCACAGCGGACTGACTAATAATGGATATTTTAGCTAAGAACACAACTGCATGTTCAACGATGATCATTTTAAAAAGGCAAAAGTCAAAATGGCTGACCTAATATGAAGGGGGCGCAAATAGCTATGAGCCTTTTGAGGACTCTTCGTGTCATGGAGTTCAGGCGTGAGGCACCCCATAACTCTGATGCAAACTTGATACCAGCACCGCAAGAGTGCGAAAGTGTTGATCAACACCCAACTGCCTTTAGCAGCACTTCCACCAGAAGCCTCACAAACAGCTTGGCTGGGAGGAAACACACAAAAATCTCACACAAAAAAAAAGTTCTGCCCTCCCCAACCCCCACCACAAAAAAGGGCGAACCAGGAAAGACGTAGTCAGCCCACTGCAAAGACGCAGTCAAAACATGGCTTTCCGAGCGCGCCTCCTTTTCTAATGCTAATGCATTGGAGGCAGCCATATTGTTTATTGTAGCCAAGCACAATGTGGGACATCTGCCGGGTTAGCGTTAGTGTAATTCCCTCCCCATGCTTCATTAACCTCCCCCTTTATAGGCCCAGAGACTCTAGTTCTGGAGGCTTGGAGGGTGGCAGCGGAGGAGGGGTTGGAGGGGTGGTGGTGGTGGGGGGGGATCCAAGCGCTGGTCTGGCCAAGGAGCACCGAGGCTGGGGCAGCCTGGCTGCTTGATGTCCTTCCAGCTCATTTGATTCCTGGAGGAGGGCCTCTTTCATCAATGACCATGTGGTGGGTCTGGAGTCTGAGTAAGGATAAGCAGGTGATGGAGGGCGGGGGGAGTTGAGGTGGACACAGGGTTGCCAGATCTGCTTATTATAATTTCCCCGCAAGATTTTATTTGAAAATAGCCGATCTACAAGCTCACAACGCGTCGCGACGCGTTGTGAGCTTGTAAATCTGCTATTTTAAAATAGCTGATGTATATGTTAAAGTGCTCATGTGGCCCATAGTCGCTTCTTTTGGGCTGGTTTTCCTAGACCTGGTTGCTTGTTTCTCTCACAGAATCTGGCAACACTGGGTGGACAGGCAGGCCCAGAATGGGGTGCCTGCCTGCCTGGTGCTGGGTAAGGACTTGGTTCTGGAGAGGGCTACATCTGGGCTAGCCTGGAGCAATCTGGGGGAGGTTTGGCTGGCGATGAAATGTTTTGGACCGGTCTGGGGTAAACCAGCCATTCAGAACGACACGTGGGGGGGGGGGGGGGGGGGTTATTGGCTGGGCAGGATTGTGCTAAATTTGGAAAGGCTGTTTTTTGGTTTTGTTTTGTTGGGGTGGTCTGGGGTTGGCAGGCCACTTCAGGGGGCTAAAGGGTAGAGGGCCGGGCGGGGGTCCACAATCTGGTGTCATCTGGTCTTGGGAGAGTAAATGAAGTTGTTGGAGGGGGGTGGGGTGAGATGGGGTGATGAGGGGGCACTCTGGGGGCTACTGTGCAGTCTCCACTGTCCTGGAAATAAAGAGGGATGGTGTCTGTGTGTCATCTTGTCCCCCCATCCCCAATCCTTTGTCCCCACATGGCTCCAGCTGTATGGACCATAGAGAGTCTTACCCGAAAGCAACAAGTGTTTGACCCTTCTGGGATCTGGTGTTGGAACAGATGCAACGCCATTGACAAACATGACTTTTAAGAGTATTATATTCATTACATTTACGTGTCTTTCTCCATAGAAATTAGTTGGATGTGACTGAAATCAGTCTGAAAGGGCACATTTCTTAGCTTTCCAACTAATATTTTTGCACTCCTATTATTAGGACAAGTAACATCAGTCAAATGTCTATCCTGTAAACCAATTCACCTTATATATCCTATAAAAACATTAAAACATCCAGTGGCCCAACATATAACAGATCATTAAGAATCAAAGGTGGTCAGATAAAGGAAGTGTTTGAGTAAAGATGATTGCTGTAACATTATCATAATGTCATTCAGATCTCTCTTGAGAAATCACATTATTTGAAGCTACATGTATTAGTGACATAACAGACACCACAGCATAGAAACTAGAGAGAGCCACATGCTGTATCAATCTCAATAGAATCCTAAACCCTGGGAAAGCCTCGGGTCGCATCCAACCTAGACTGGTCCATGCTTGTACAGTATCTCTCCGATGTTAACGCTCAACACAAAACTTCTCACACATAAACTCAACCCCGGGGTTCGAAACAACAGTCACTTTAGCTTCAATAACTTCTCTGTTTTCAGTTTGACACTTTAAACTCAAGCCCCCCCCCTCCACCTAGCCTCCAAAAATAGAGATGCTTCTCCAATATTTTACATGATACGTCCACAGACCCCGGGGCGCAACCAGATGATTAGATATGGAAAGGAGGTGTGCGTGGGAAAGACAGAAATAAAAAAAAAGGGTGAGTGATAGAAGAGAGGAGCTGGCGACACGTCCATTTCCGATCTCTTGGGCAACATGTAAGTGGACACTGAGGGGTGGATTTGTTCAATGCATTATAGAAAGTTGATAGTGGCGATAAACTGTGCTGCTTTTGAGTGTGTTACACCCTGAGGTACATTCTTAGGACCGGCTGAGAAAGAATGATTGATATAAGGTGAGGCGCTCCGGGTAAAGAATGCTCTCCAACAATTACCTTACGCGGTGGGGCATATAGGCAATAATTATCCGCAAATTAATTTTTCAAAATCTTTTCATGTGGTCTATTTTCAACACACACACACACACACACACACACACACACACACACACACACACACACACACACACACACACACACACACACACACACACACACACACACACACACACACACACACACACACACACCTCCTGTGGGGTCCCTGCTTGCCCTCTGTCTAGGGACACACACCCCACACACACGCACACACAGGCTTCTGCTCCATCTGCGATCCACTTTACAGTAAAAGCTGGGAGAACGAGAGGGCAGAGTGAAAATAGAGAAGGCACGGAGCCTCTAATTTGGAGCCCATCTGCCACATGTGCTGCCCTTCAAAACGCCCCAGCACCTCTTGATGTTGGACGTCTGTGTCTCTGCCTGGCCCGAGCCAAGAATACTCCCCTTGGAACTACATTCTTACAAACAAACAAAAAAAAGGTTCTGGTTCTATAACTTGCCTTATTTATGGCTCCTAAAAGGGTTCCATATGGAACCATTGTATATGGGTCTTCATAAAGAATCAACATGGTTATGTATAGCCTACGCCAATGAATGCATCCTCAATTAAATTATTTTAAAGACCATATGCAAGCGTTTTTCACTTCCCTGTAAAGTAGAACATTTCGCAAGCATGTATAGAGGCATACACCTACTACTGGTGACTCTATGGCAAAGAGGATGACCCAAAAACATAATTTACACTGAAATGTGATAAATGTTCAACCCATAGAGGATGAACAACAATTTACACCGAAATGGTGATAAGTATTCAACCTAGTATATTGGATGAATAACATCCATAGTACTAGTTGATCGTAGACTAATTTCCAACCTGCACTACGCAATAGTGGAAATAAAATGGGAGTAAAAGCATTCACACAGACAACAAAACACTATTCTGAAATTGAATTGCTTTTGAACAATGCTTTTTGTAATTACAATCTCAAGAAGTACCTTGATACTTCTGGTGAGCATGGGTAACTGCATAGCAAAAATTCAGAGCGTTAATTTAACACAAAATGCGAATAAACACTCAGATGTTTACTGTGTAGGACAGAAAACCAGCTACTTGTATTGGGAACAGATGTTCAGGACGACCATAGTATTTACCTTGATAGTTTCAGGTGGTACCCCCGGGTCAGGAGCCTTCTCCAGATAGGTGGTCAGGTCCTGGTCCACATGCTCAAAGACCAGAGTGAGCTTGGTCTCGCGGTCCGTCCGAGACACTGTACACACATCGAACAACCTAGAGCGAGAGGAACCGGTGAGGATCACAGATGATTCAGTGGTTGAAACAAAAAATCATTCAAATCTGCTTTATAAAAAGGTCTAATGTAGCAAGACAAGAGAACATAGAATAACAACAAACACAATAACAAAAAAGTGTTAACTTACAACATGAATTAAAGGCTTTTGACAATCATGTATATCTTATGCACATTCTAGCACTTCCAAAAAGCATCAAATAAGAACGTAGCGTATCGAACACAGTTTAAAATAAAATACGAATGAAAAACATGAACTGAATCTCCTGCATCCACTTCCTTGCTGAGAATCTTATCTAATGGATTTAGAGAGATTTTGAATCTGTTGGAAAAGGAATTTGTTGATGGTGTCAAATAACTGTCCAGACCTGTTCTCTGACAGTTTGCCTTTGATGTTACTGGAGCCCTGTTCATTCAATAAAAGGGCTTTCATTTTTGTGACTGATTAAGATTTTTGTAACAGGACATTCTCCATATGTTTAAAGCCATATTCCATATGTCTAAACTCTA
Source organism: Gymnoscopelus braueri (assembly GCF_963280865.1). NCBI lineage: Eukaryota > Metazoa > Chordata > Actinopteri > Myctophiformes > Myctophidae > Gymnoscopelus > Gymnoscopelus braueri. The sequence goes on along the minus strand of NC_137613.1, from coordinate 37,725,181 downwards.
AAAAGTAAGGGAAATGATGGTAAGCGCCATGCAAAACCCCTAAACTACGTATACACAAGAACATGCAGTTTTCTTTCTGTTTTTAAATGACACTTATAAAGGTTTGGGTTGTGTAGTGTAGTGTACCTTGACATGATGTACCCCCAAATATTGACAAGATATCTGTAATAGTTGCTTTGTTGATTAAAAAGACAAAAACTAAAAGTGATAATCCAAAATACTCTCTGCATTGACTTACATTGCACGGTGAAAACCGATTTCAAAGTCTGTGCATATTTGGCCAATTCATAACTTTAAAAATGTAAAACCCGGCGCTGCATTTAATATTTCGAGTCCCCTGTTCGATTCCTGGCCGGCCGGACCATTTGCTGCATGTCACTCCCCTGTGTTTCCTGTATCTGTCCACTGACTGTACCTGTCAAAGGCTCAGAAAAGCACCCCAATAAGTCAACTTCTGGATGATTTTTACTATTTGAAGATCCAAATGGTAAAATCAACAGCAAATTGACATGTTTATAAAAATTAAAAAAATGCAGTGTTGGGTTTTGTAATGTTATAATTTGGCAGAATCTGCTTTGTTTGCATTAGTTTGTGTGCTAAAAGAGTGACACGAGACCTGTTTCACAGTGCGTTCCAATAGTCAAAGGGTAGACTATTTAGAAGTATTCATTTTAAATCAACAGAGCAACTATTGAAAATATCTTGCCAATATTTGGAGTTACATCATTGCAAGGTATTGCAAGGTAACTACCCAACCAAACCTCTACCAAAGTGTAATTTTGCTTTAAATCTCGAAAGTGTCATTTAATGACGATATATCGATCGATATAATTATTTCCCAGCCCTAAATGTTGTTATCCTCCATCCTGCTAACAGTGGACAATGGCCCAGGTTGCTCTTAAAAAACTTCTCCACTCATGCAACACTCATGGAGATTCAAGCAGATCAACAACCACACACACCAACATTTACGGTTGTGTTTCTCTAGGCAACAAACTACCGCCAAGAATCCAGATTATGTCGGCAACGCTGCCAAGGCAGGCTTTGGTGAAAAGCTGAGAAAAAAAGCCATCCAGTATGTCTTCTTCAAAGAGCTGAGGACCACAACCAGCATTCCTCTACCAGCACCATAACAACTCCTGATGCTCCATGGTAACCCTTGCTGGGCCCTATCTGTCACTGATGCTAGGGTAGCATCTCTCGTCACGGCAACCAAGCATGCAATCTGGGTTCCGGGATGGAATTCCCTCAAAGACATGACCGTGGCGTGCTCCAACGGCACAATGAGAGGTGACGAGGTCTGTTTCCTACAAGGCTTTCATGAGCCGATGTCAAGATTGATGAAGGGTTTTTACATCCCCTCAATAGTAGCATTCATCTTGCAAAACCAATCATTATTCACGGAAGAAATACAGTTTTATGATTAGTGCTAGGAATGATTTATTGATGGGGCATGGTCTTAATCCCAAATCAACAGTGGAAACAGAAACTTTCTGATGCATGCAGATGTGCCGTTATAACTCATCTGAAACCGGCTAATCTACATAAACTGCTGTGAATCAAAGCCTGGAACAACAGTGTTAAATCCCCCAGGAAGCATTTCCATTCCTCTCTCACCAATAAGCGCCGGAGCCAATACCTTGTAATCAGTGGGGTTGGGGATCCTGGAAAGAGCGTGTGAGAGGAGATTCTTTCTTTCAAGGTATTATTAACGTATATGATGTCAGAGAATAAAACACACCCTCCCCTAGAGGTGCTGGGGTTAAACGCCCCTCGCAGCCTGATTGTTGGGCTACAATGGGGGCTCTCAGCAGACACTCAACATATGGAATGAATAATGGGCCCCATTACAAACATCCAGGGGTTGCCTGGAGTTACACAGAAGGCCCACAATGCACCCTGCCTAGCCTGGCCATGCGGCTTGGCTTGACTGGAGAGAAGCGTGGCTCCTGTGGGGCTTTATGATTTGTACTCTACCAATTTTAACTTTGAATATTAAAACAAATGCTTTCCTACTTAAGATCAATTTAGTTTAAATAGTCATTTTGTGATAAAGTAATATTTACAGGCGTGTATTTAATAATTGGTTACCTAATAGAAATGGCCTATCACAACCCATGCTGACCTATTTGTCTTCCCATGGGCACAGAAATCCTTGTGATCCCATTAAGAAGAGCCATTAGTCTCCATTATTCATTGATTCATTGGGGAATTATTGTTAGAGCAGAGCACAATTCAAGCTTTAAGTGTCCATTTAGAATTGCACCCCAGTCCAAAGCTCTTTATGTGCTATAATAAAACAAATACCAAGGACTAATATTGAGTAGTCTCACAACACAAGATGCCATCTGACTAAACTCACTGACAGTGAATGATGGACCAATAATGTAAAGGTATGACAGGTGTGTCTTTATTAAAAAGAAAAGAGGAAAAAAAAGGTACTATGGGGCAACATGTTGGCCAATATAAACCAAGGAAAGCAGATGCACAAATTAAACACACGCAAGTGCGCAACCACACGCACTTTATGTGCAATAATAAAACAAATATCAAGGACTATTCTTGAGTAGTCTCACAACACAAAATGCCGTCTGACTAACTCACTCACTCTAAAACTGAAAGAATGCATGCACAGAAAGATGTTCTTGGACCCCAGGAAGACAAGCTGACGTTAAGGCGTCAGCTTGTCATTCGTTTAAATAAAAGAAAAAAGAAAATGTGCAAGTGAATTAGGCCTACTCTTTTTTTGTGCTATATTTGAGTATAGAACAATTAACATGTGATTCAGTTTCTTTTTTATATTTAATTAAATGTGGACTTCTCTGAAGCTCTCGAAAGGTTGCCTGTTCTGCCATGCTTATAATCAAAAAGCATTATGCTTATGCAAATGATGATGGACCAATACATTAAATGTATGACAGGTGTGTCTTCTGAGGCAAAGATCTTCTGTGGGGCAACACGTTGGCCAATACAAACCAAGGGAAGCAGAAAGAATATACACACCAGTGGTGGAAAGTAACTAAGTACATGTACTGAAGTACTGCACTTAAATAAATTGTTGAGGTATTTGTACTTTACTTGAGTATTTCCAATTTCCAATACATTTACTTCTACTCCACTACATCTCAGAGGCAAATATTGTGCTTTTACTCCACTAAAAGTATTTGAAAACTTTGGTTACTAGTTACTTTGCAGATATAAATTATTATATTATAAAACATACATTAAACATCTTAGTCCTATTTCATACCTAGGCTATTTGAAAATAGCCGATCTACAAGCTCACAATGCATCGCGGTGTGAGCTTGTAGATCTGCTATTTTTTAAACATTTTAGTACTTTTGGTACTTTTTGGTACTTAAGTATATTTTGATGCCAAATACTTTTGTACTTTTACACAAGTAACATTTTGAACACCGGCCTTTTACCTGCAAACAGAGTATTTTTATACTGTGGCATTACACACACACACCTCTCTCCCCTGCTCTTACCTGACAACATTGGGGTGCTCGAAGGCCTCCAGCTGCCTCAGTACCGCCACCTCGCGGATGGTGGAGAGAGGCATGCCTTCTTCCTCCGTCTGCACCCGAACTCTTTTCAGGGCTACGAAGCGACCCCCGTTCTTCAGATCCCTCGCCTTGTACACCTTGCCGTAAGCGCCTTCGCCGATCTCGGCGACAGGCTCATACTGAGTACCAATAGTTTCTTTGTCCATGATTTTTTTTTGCAGATTTTTCTCTCTCTACTTACTCTTGTTGAAAAATATTGCGGGGGGAATCCCGACGAAGTGTGTGACGAGCCACACAAGTTCTCTCACAAAGGCATCTTCACAGAAAGGTCTTGGCACGTGTTATTGCCTAGAGATTAACAACAGGGAGAGACAGATGCAAGAAGTCACCATCTCTGTATATGTGGATGAAACAATGGTCCAGGTAGGCATTAACACAACTGTCATCATGTTTTATTCCGATCTATCAACACCAGAGCCCCAGATATGCGTCCAACTTCCACTCCTCCTCCTATTACGCATATCAAACTCATGTCCTCCTACCTCTCTAACACAGAATAATGTCAAATAAATAAATAAAATTTGACTTTTAGGCTATTACCTTCTGTTATTTTTGCGATCTTCGTGAATTCGTCAACGACAATGTTATTTGAGATAATGATCCTATATTATATTGGGGCTATCATAAATAAAAATTATTAATGAATTAAATTTCGCCACAAAAATATTCAAAATAAAAACTTTTTTGGGGGGAAATAGCAGATCGAGCTTGTATATTGGCTATTTTCAAATAGCCAATGTATCATGTTTAAAGGGCGAAGGGCTATTGCTTCTTTTTGGGCTTGTTTTCATAGATCATGGTTGCTTGTTTCTCTCGCAAACTTGCGACATTGTGCAAAAGAAACTAAATAATAGAATTCCAAACTCCTAACAATTCAACCAATGCCCTTAAATAAACAATGAAACGACAAAAACTATTTTCTCTGCCCTCTTTTTTTAATCACAAAGCTGTGTGTTTGAGGCTACAGACAGCAGTGTAGTGGAGCACGTGGCTACTGATTGCATTGTCTAAACTTCCTACCACAACAGTCCATTTAAACTAGACTTCTAGAACTCCGTCCTAAAGACACTACATGTTTGCAACAACCAAAACTAAGTTTTAATGTGGTTATACGGGGGTTTCCTCGACTTTAAATATTTTTTTCTAATTTATTTGTGTGTGCATTCAAATAATGATTTAAAAAAAATGTGACTATAATACTGGGGGGTTGTGTTCTTTTATATTAATTAAATAATACAAATATATTAATAGCCTATTTATAAAAAATATATATAAAAAAAAAATATCCCCGATCGCACGTTTTTACCTTGTTTTATGTTGTCAACAAAAGGTCGCAACAACAGTGGACGTGTCCTTTAAACTGCGGAGTTCTCATGATCGCTGGCTTCATATGAATGGAGAAACGCTGTCCCTGCAGCCTGGATGCATCACATCCCTCTCTACTGTGCTGTGACTGTCCTGTCGTGCTGTCCTCACCGCGGGGCCACACACACACACACAGGTAGCTGCTGCAGCTCTCTAACCTCCCATCGCTCCAAAGACTCTACAACTCTGACTGGCACAGAAAACAGTGTTGCCAGGTTGTGTGAGAGAAATAAGGAGCCGGCTCTATGAAAACAAGCCCAAAAGAAGCGACGACTAGGCTACGGAAATAGCAGATCTACAAGCTCACAACGCGTCCCTTGTAGACCTGCAATTTTTTTGAAAGACAAAAAAATCTGGACAAAAATAAGTTAATTTTTTAACATTTTTGAAACATTTTAACAACACAAATCTTGTATGGGGGTCCCTGGCACAAAATATTTTCAGATGGGGGGCCCATGGACAAATACATATTCATCTGGGAGTCCTTTTCATGAAAAAATGTTTATGAACCACTGGGTTTAAACAACATTAGGAAACAAACCCCAAAAAAACGCAACCACCAATATTTACAAGCAACTTGACTGGAAAAACAAGCCCAAAGTCGCTTATAATAAGCGGACGTGGCAACGCTGCACAGAAAAACTAAAACAAGGGAGGAGAGAGGTGGGGGCGTGTTCCACACGCACCACCACCACAAAAAACGACCCGTTTGCGGCACTCACTGTAACTTTTTACAGGTCACAGGACAATGGTTAGTATATTTATATATATATATGTATTATATATACATATATTATATATATATATGTATTATATATTATCACTCTATGGGCTAGACGCGTGATTATTTATGCCCTCTCTTCCTTTGCTTTCCCCCTTTTCTTTTCCCATACATATTCCCTGGGATAGGATATAGTATATATGCTGCAACGCTTCTTGTCTAGTGTGAGCTCCTTCTCTCTCTGGCTTTCCCACAGGGTGGTGTAAAGTAACTAAGTACATTTACTCAAGTACTGTACTTAAGTACATTTACTTTACTGGAGTATTTCCAGTTTTCAGTACTTTTACTTCTACTCCACTAGATAAAATAGCCGATCTACAAGCTCGCGATGCGACGCATTGTGAGCTTGTAGATCGGCTATTTTCAAAAGATTTGTATACAAGGTATAGGCCTACATTTGAAAACTTGTGAAAAGGGACATTCTGCATAATGAGTACTTATACTTTTGTCACTTCAAATACATTTTGATACCAATACTTTTGTACTTTAACTCAAGTGCATTTTTAATTCCGGACTTTTACTTGTAACAGTCAAGAGTACCTCTTCATTGCAGTATTGATACTTTTACTTAAGTAAAAATGTGAGTACTTTTTCCACCACTGCTTTCCCACGCTGGCTGAATGTGGCCTGACCCCCTTCAGAGAGGTTTGACACAGAGCAGGGACATTTCCGCATTCCTCAAGACTACAAAGGCGAACCGCTTTCTTTTGCTTTTCCCTCCTCTGCCTCCTCCTTGGTTCTTTTACCATTCATAGTCCCCCCTCGGGTTTGTGTCAAAACCGGGAGCACCGCAGTGTTGCCATATTTTGTGAGAGAAATAAGCAACCATGGTCTAGGACAGTGGTTTTCAACCTTTTTCGCGTCAAGGACCCCCAAATTGACACATATTAGCCCACGGACCCCCATTCGAAAAGATATGCCAGGGACTCAACCATTTTGATTTCTTGGGGTTCCCAATCTACACTGTATCATCATCATTAATGTTCATTTAACTCTGAGAGTGTACAAATGGGACCAAATGGACCCCATTTGTACACTCTCAGAGTTAGAGACACATATAAGGGTCAATTTTGTTCCTAACTATTAGTTTGGCTGGGGACCCCCTGGAACCCCCTCAAGGACCACTGGTGGTCCCCGGACCACTGTTTAGGAACCACTGGTCTAGGAAAACAAGCCCAAAAGAAGCAACTTTAGGCCACATGAGCACTTTAAACCTATTATGCATCGGCTATTTGAAAGGTAACAGGACATGTGGGCACTAGGGACATCTGGGCACCTCAATCTAAAATTGTCTATTTGTCCAAAATGTTAAAAATATATTTATATTTGAATGGTCTTAAGTAAGTAAAGTATACATGATTTGACCATGTATTTCTACAATTGCTACAAAACCTATATCCAGTCATTTTGGGGCATAAACAAGAAGTTGAAGGGTAAATGTAAGTCTGATAATGATGTACCGTGCACATCATCACATCATGTATACTTTACATTACTTAAGACCATTTCCCCCCCATTTTGGACAATATAGCCAATTTGACTTAGAGGTGCCCAGATGTCCCTAGTGCCCAGCTATCCTGTAGGCCTATCCCTTTAAACCTATATGCATTGCCTATTTGAAAAATTGCCGATCTACAAGCTCACAACGCGTCGCGATGCAACACGATGTGAGCTTGTAGATCTGCTATTTTCAAAAACTCTTGCAATAAAATGTGGAATATTTGGGATTTTTTTTTACATTCTAACAACTCCCTGTGGCACCAAATATTTATGAAAATATTTGAGAACCACTGGTTTAAAAAAAAAAAAAAAAAAAAATTGGAAGTCTAAATAAACAAGTAGGCATACACAAGTCCAAAAACCGCAACCCACCACCGACTTTTACTAGCAAACTTTACAGAAAAAGAAGCCCAAAGTCGCTTATAATAAGCCGACATGGCAACACTGGAGCACCGCAGGGGGAGAGGGCAGAGGAGTTTATTGGATAGCCACACTATCTCTCCCCCGACCATTGAGAACCCATTGCCGTTAACAATGCAGCCAGCGGGGAAGCAATGTGACAAGCTCCCCTTAGATGGACCATAAGGTCAGGTTCAAGGCCCAGTGGCAGCATTGCCAGGTTTTGCGAGAGAAACAAGCAACCAGTTCTATGAAAACAAGCCCAAAATAAGCGACTTTAGGCCACATGAGCAATTCAAATCTATATTCATCAGCTATTTGAAAATAGCCGATCTACAAGCTCACAATGTGTAGCTATGTAACGCGTTGTGAGCTTGTAGATCTGCTATTTTTTAAAACAATCTTGGGAAAAAAGTGTCATTTTTTAATATATATATAAAAAAAACATTTTAACACATAATCTGGTATGGGGTTCCTGGCACAAAAAAAAATTCAGGTGGGGGTCCGTGTCCGTGTGGAAACAAGCCCAAATAACCGCAACCTTCAACTACCAATATTTACAAGCAACTTTACAGAAAAACAAGCCCAAAGTCGCTTATAATAAACGGACATGGCAACACTGCCCAGTGGCCTGATTCGTGTCAGTAAAGGATTCTTCAAGTATCTCTTCTAGGGTGGTCGTTTTTCAATGCACTTTGCACACGTGAAATCCCCCACTGAGCAGCATGCAGACTGGATGTTATAGTCCTACCAAAATGTGGAGGCTATACACGTGAGAGAAAAAAAACACAGTTTACACATCTTGTAAATTATAAGATGTAATATTTATTTATGTGGTGCTTGGCCTATATAGACACACAAACAAAACCCACAAAAAAGCAAATTAACTGTTTTGAAAAATTGCTATAGGCCTATGTGCCATGATTATTTTTTTGTGAAGTTTTAAATGTGCAATAATATTGCACATTATAATAATCATGACCATAATAATTGATATGGTCTGAAACATATTATGTTTCATGACCATATCAATTATTATTGTATGAAAATATGAATTATGGTGGGGGGATTCCACCCTCACAGAAATGGCTGATCAGTATCAATAAAACATTTAATCAGTAGGCTATGCAATAATTTTTGCAAGGGACAAATTACAAAATGATAGCCTGTATTGTAGGCTACTATGAAACAGCTATGCAAACATCTTCATTTGCCCATTTGCACATGGGCTACTAGTTTTTAATTCTACATAATATTCTATATTTTTGTTATACATAAATGTAGCCTATACCATCTCTCTTAAATAAATAAATAAAATTGTTACATACATACAATCTCAAAATATTGTGTCAGAAAAGTTCCCTAAAAATGTCACATCAAAAGATTATTTGTGCTGTGGATATTCCCTATCCACAGCATTTATAATATTTGACAAAGTTTTTCCCTTTGGCTGCGGTCACGGTGAAGACATGACGAGACTTGATGTCTGATTAGCTCAATGAATGACCAGTTACAGCCATGGAAACAAGCACCATTATCATAACTTAATCTGAAGGCTTGTTTTGAAGAGGCACACACGATCAGAAGAAAGACATTCCCCCGATGTTGTGATTTACATAAAGATTTGTCTTGCATGCTGCTTGTAGAATACGCCGATTTCCATTGAAACAGTGAATCTAGGGAGGATAATGACATGGTAGTATGTATGGCAGTCTCACCCGGCCCAGCCCTATAGGCAAACCCAAAACTTAAAACATTTGCATCACAAAGCACACAATGCAGACAATGTATCCCCAACCAATTACTGTAAATGTGGGCATTTACATTTTTCCATCATCATTGTTCATGTGAAATGAGCACTGAGAGCCATTGCCCAGATTGAATACATTAGCATGCATGCTCCTTATTTGGATGGAAAGCATACCAATTACACAGAAAAATCCGCAGGGTTAATTTAACTAGTGTAAAAATGGGACCCAAATTGTGTTTGGGATTTACTGTGTATGCTGTTGTGTACAGCAAAGAGAGAGAGAGAGAGAGAGAGAGAGAGAAGGGCACACTCATAAACAGATTCTGAAACAACTCATAACCTGCCAAAGCCTTAATTAGTCGTTCTGTATATGACTTTTGATCGTTTGTCAAGTAGACCTTCACAACCATTTGTTGTGTACTGAACAAAATCCATTAGATTGACAAGATCGAACTCCTGACGTAGGCCTATGTCTTATCAGCATCATTTGCTTGCTTCAGCAAATTGTATTCAATTTGATATGTCAAAAAAGATGAGTGGTGCATTAAATAAATCTGATCTGATTCAAAACTCCAATATGCCAATTCCCTCTTTTTCAGTTTCAAGTAATGTGTGTGTTTCAAGTACTTTGTGATGCAGTGGAGCTATTGGGACGGAGTATTTCAGTTACATTATTTGTATTGGTGAAGCTTGATCATTTCAGTCACTTTTTTTTTTACTTTCATTTATTTTCTTCTGATTGAAAATTGAACAAATGGGAAGTCCCTAAAAAAGGGCTTTAGAAAATGATTAGAGCCAAGCTAACTGATATGAGTTGCTTGGAACATCACAAATACCAATATAAGAATGATAGATTACTGATAAATCTGCATTCTTACTTGTGATTCTTACCTTTACTGCCTAGATTGTCCCATTACATCTGCCACTATTACATTTTTGAATGAATCAGAATGAACAGAATGAATCAATACAATATACAGAACAGATCCTAGAAGAAGGAGCCATTCAGAAAAGGTAGGTTTAGGTTGATATATTAGTGGATTAAATACTCATGTGTTTCGTTGGAAGCGTTATGTCAGCCAATATCCACCAGATGATCGCCCAAGCAAATATTTTGCAAATATTTTGCATGGAGGACTTTAATGTTTATATTATTCATTTCTTATGCTACTGACTCTGGCTATGACTCTGGTGCACTTGCACATGGACTAGTCACTAGTAGGATGTATTGATGAGAGATTTACATAATATTCACTCACACATTAATTGTTAATAGACTGTACATATATTGTATGTATGTATATTCCTTCATATACGGTATTCACTGGTGATAGACTATATTTATACTTTTGTATATTGTGTTTATTGATATACTGTACACTATTTTATTGCATTTTATTTGACCTTTGTTTAGTATTTTATTGGTTTTTGACTCTTACTCGTACCTGTGCTTCCCCCCAGGGATCAATATGTTTATCGGATGATGTGATACAAGGGTGTGGACTAGCTGACACTGCCGCCCTCCACAGGTACGGTCCCCTTCCTATCTCCCATCAGGGCACGGAGCTGCAGCGTTGCTGGCTTTGCTGTCATCACTTATGTATCCACATAAGTGATGCTTCCCCTCCTAGCTGTGCCTTGGGTTGGCTTGGCTCCCTCTGTATACACGAATCCACGGAGCGCTGCCCTGGGCGCAGCCATTGCTGCGGTGTCAACACTCTGCGGACGCGACACCGCAGCAATGGCCGCCTACAGGCAGCTACAGGCAGCTACAGGCAGCTACAGGCAGCGCGTCTGTGGATTCGTCTATTAGTGGGCTTGTGATCAGTTCTGGGTGCCTGACACAGTGCCTATAGTCAGCCTCATCCTTGTCTCTCTGATCTTGTCCATGACCCGCGGGAGGCCCCAGTAGAGGTCCACGTTTCTGATATGGTCCTCCCATGTGACATCAAGTGCCATTCATAGCATTCTTGTGTACAGTAGATGCCATCCAGGGCCTTTTTCCTGCTCTACTGTGAGCGTCCATGTCTCGTCCCCATACAGCAGTACTGATTCTACTTTCGCCACACACACAGCCGTCTCTTGAGGTCATCTCCCATATCAGATTTCCACACTTCTTATCCCGTACCAGGCATTCCAGGCAAATGACCTTCCGGATCTTCAGATACTGTTCCTTCAAGGCAGGATCCGTGCACAGAGATATTTGAAGTCCCGCTGGCAGTAGCGATGATTCTGAATGTCATTACTTTTGATTTCCTGGCCTTGAGTTTAAAGTTGATCTTCTTGCACTTCATTTCTACTGCCAGTAGTTCTTTTCTCTGCTGTGTCCAAGACTAGGGCAATGTCATCTGCATAGTCAAGGGTGGTGATCGTGATGAGATGTACTCGCCGACTCATCGCGAAACCCAGCTATGCGCGTCTGCCATACAGACCGGATGATGCCGTGCCCACAAGGGCGGGGTGTGGCTAATGGACACTGGGTACCTGATGCAATACTGAAATGCAAGTGGCCTCTCAGACTCACCACATTCAACATCCGGACTCTAGGAGCTTCCAGGAGCAGCACGCAGGGTGTGGAACAGGGGCTGAAGACTGATGAGCTAGTGTGGAATCTTAATATTCACCAGATTGACAATACCCTAACACGAAGAAATGGAGGAGGAGCGTCACAACAGCTCAGACCACAGGATCGTCACTGTGAAAGTGAGGCTGTTTATCTTATCTTATCGTATCCTAGTTTAAGGCTTCTATTCAGTAAGGATCCTTCTGCTTTTTCAGGATTTGTGTATTTACTTTCTGAAGCAGCTTATGGTAAAATATCTCAAATATAGTTTTTTTGATTGCACCAAAGTGTGTTTTCTTTTTATTATAATTTATTTTATATAGCAAGAGCAAGTTAACCTTGTTGAACAAACAACACAGGTGACTGCAGACTCACTGAGTCTAGCCGCAAGCCAGTCAACATCAAAGCGTGTTTTGTGGTTACCCAACAAATGAAGCTTTAAATGCTCTCACATGACAGTTGAGGAACACAACACAAGTTACAGCGAAGCTTAATACCTCAACTGGAATGTCAGCTCAGTATTCCCAGGACTCAGCCACAGGTTTCCATACTGTACAGGTTCATTTGAGTTAAATGATCACTCTGGATTTAGCTGTGTGCATCTGAATGCTGCTTGACAGAGAAGTTAAACATCAAACGTGATTTGCCAGTTTTGACAAATCATGTACAGTTTTGCCTCTTGTGAGTTGCTTGCTGACTCAGCAAGCACTGAGTGTTGTCAGACGTTGCAGAGAGATAGTCTACTCTAGAAAGTTTCTAATGGAGAAGTCAAATGGGTTCTTACATCAAAGTTCTTTATTTCCAAGTACCACCATCACACTGGTTGTCATGCCTTAATTGTAACCGTACCATAGTTAGCCACAAGAAAATAAGACCTCTTTTACCAGAGGTTCTGTGTGTGGTGATGGATAATTTATCCTGCAGAAGAATCTTATTCAGTAAATTACGGAGCCACAATTTGTGAATGATGTTCATCAATTATATAAATTTTGGAGCAATAATATAAATAGGCCTGTAAATGTTATTTGGATAAACCTTTGTCACTTTTTGTAAAGATGATTGTTTGGGCATTACTGCTTTATTTCACAAGAAACATTGAACGCGAGAGAGGGGGGATGACAAAGAGCCCCAGGTCAGACCCGAACCCAGGCCAGCTGTGGGAAGGACCACATCCCACCCATGTTGCACACGGCACGCTCTCACCAGGTGAGCCACTGAGGTGCCCTTTCCATTGCACCAAACCTTCTTTGGACACATATTGGGAACTACTAGGAACGTTGGTGGGTTACAGCAATGCATTTGTGTTTCTGTTTCCAGCTAACTTTAAGAAGGAAAAGAAATGGAAGTTCTCAGCAATTCAGAATTCACTTACACTGCTGTCATCATTTGTGACACTGTAAACAACATCACATCGAGATGCAAAAGTGCGTCGAGTTTTGATTTTTTAACTACCTGTGCCCCCCAACAGTTCCTAGAACTTTCCATTGGCACCTGCTCTTGGACTGCAACAAAATATAGATTATTTCTGGGATTGACGTGATTTCTGTGATTTGAAATGAAATGATTGAAACTTTGTCAGTGCGGTTTAGTACTGCAGCCATTTGAGGCTATTGTGCACCTGTCTAGACGCTGTTCACAGTAAAATACTTCATACATTGTGAAGAACATGCACTGCAAGGTGGTACTGAAGATAAAGGCTGGAGATAATGCAAAACCATTATAAACAGTTGACCTCAAAACTGTTGTGTTCGATTCAACCACACTTAACTTGGCAGGTGTCAAACGTCCACCGTCCGTTGTACCTTTGTCTGTACGAGTGCATGTTCCATTGCTTGTGTGCGTGTGTGCGTGCGTGTGGCAGCTGCTGATCAGCCTCACCAGGGGAGAATTATCTCCCTCCCATGGGAGACAAGAGAGGCCAAGTAGGGATTGATGACTCCTAGTTACTCCCAGATTTCCTTACACCTAAGTTAGGTGACCTAACCACACATTGAACCACACATACAAGCTACACACGTGGACACACACACACACACACACACACACACACACACACACACACACACACACACACACACACACACACACACACACACACACACACACACACACACACACACACACACACACACACACACACACACACACACACACACACACACACAGCGTGTGTCATTGATGTTTATTTCTCAACAGTGTTCCACCTAAAGCAATGGGGTCGTCCTTATCCTAAGCCATCAGTGATAAGAATCAACAAATGATGGGGCAAACAGCTGTCATACCTAGTCAGGAATCTGATAGGATGTGTGATATTTAATTCCTTTTTTATGTCCTTTGAACTCATTGTCAGCATTTTGCAACCATCGCTGAGTTTCATGTGAATAGAATCTTTTCCACCCACTGGTGTAGGTATTTTCCACCTATCATTTATAGCTGCCATTTTTATCCAAGGTGACTAACAATGAGTCACCAGGTAGAGGGTTCCATTCCTTGCTCAAGGGCAGTTTGACAGCAGAGGTAGCTCTAGTGGGGTTTGAATCTGGGACCTTTTTCAGGACAGACTGTGACTGAAACTCCGCCATCACATTTTGCAAATATCTGTGACTCTTATTGACCAAGAATGTTTGCACAAACATAATTTGATGTGGATGTTTGAGATAATGTGGTGAGATTTGTGAGTTTGGGACAAATCTGTAGAAGTATTAACAAAAAAGTGTGTTTTGAAGAAAATGCTAAATGGCTGTTGTGAGCTTGTAGATCTGGAATTTTTGGCAAATGTTCCAGAGTAGGGATGCTGGTGTAGCTAAGAGTTACAGTATAGGCCGAGATGTAAAGCAGGCTGGTATAGCGGCACCATGAGGACGATTTGAATTTGGGGTTGAGTGTCTTCCTTGGCCTACTGGCAGCGTGCACAAAAGGTTTCATACTGATAAATCCGTCTGGTTGCAAGATTAGCTCCAGATTCACACACACACACACACACACACACACACACACACACACACACACACACACACACACACACACACACACACACACACACACACACACACACACACACACACACACACACACACACACACACACACACACACACACACAGAGAGAGATGAAAACATACATACTGTATCCTCCGTCCTCGGCCTTCGGCCTGTCGGAGATAAATATAGCAATATATTAAACAAGGAAAAAAGGACATGGCACTGACCACTGCAGTGAATCAGAATATTGGCAGAATATTGACAGAATATATCATCATGTATACATGTTGTAATGTAATGTAATATAGAATATGTCATGTATACAATACTATATACAAATGCAATGTATACAATACTCATGTACAAAATACACAGTTAAATTCTATTATTCAATTCATTATTTAGGCTATTACTATAAGGCGCTGGGAATAAGAAGGTCTTCAAATCTGCATTTTGCAATCATCGTTGTGAAGTTCAACATGACGTTGGGAGACAATTCAGGCCTGCTTTCTGTCGTTGGCTTTATTTCCACCCTTCTTCTTTCTTGTCAGGCCAGAGTGAAGTCCAGAGTGTACAGAGAGAAGTAAAGCCCCTTCTCTTCTCTTCTCTCTTCTCCTCTCTTCTCCTCCTTTCCTCCCCGGCACCGGCCCCCCAGACACAAGCCTCTTTCTGTTGCGCTGTCGTCCATGGCAACCAAGCCACTAACTTGAGGAGGGGACATAAAACCCGCTCTTTTCGGGGACACTGGAACACCTGCCACCTCCGATAGCCTGGGACACACACAGGCAGACACGTGCAGGCACCCTGTCACATACAAATTCATGCGGTCAAGCCACACAGGCAATCAACAAGTGCACACGCACGACTCACATGCACAGGCGCAAACGCGCACATGTGGACGCGCATGCACAGACATGTAACGCACGTGCCCATGCTCGCACGTGTGCACATAGACACGCGTGCGTGCATACAAAAACACAAACAGAGGATCAGTGTTACATTCAAATGAGACCCTTAGCTAACATCTGCTCCCCTTTAGAAACTCATTTATCTTCAGATAACATCTTTGGCTATTTACTGGCTCTTTTAACCAGATCACAGGCACAATCAAAGGAAAGAACTCTATGCTAATGATCAATCCCTTGTTTGTAGAAGTAAGGGTTTCAGGCTAAAGTACAAATGATAAATGATCGTAACTTCTCAGCATTAGCATTCTAGTGTGTGTGTGTGTGCGTGTGTGTGTGTGTGTGTGTGTGTGTGTGTGTGTGTGTGTGTGTGTGTGTGTGTGTGTGTGTGTGTGTGTGTGTGTGTGTGTGTGTGTGTGTGTGTGTGTGTGTGTGTGTGTGTGTGTCCTGTGTGTTGTTTTTGTTTGGTTTAATGACTGGTTACTTTCCACATGTAAAAACATCTGAAGGTTTGAAGGAGTGTTTTGTTTACCTGCTCTCCAGGTTGACAAACTACTCCATATGCCATATCAGCTGTGAAGTATTAGCAAAATATTGTATTAATCTGCAGTTAACCTCACCTGCTTAAGAGCCACTCCCTGAGTGCACAGAAAAGGGTCCTGAGCTAAGAAGCTCTTATTGTTAACTTTCTAATTGGTTCAGTTCAGTCCCGGTGCTCAACCCCTTTTATTATTTGTGTTTCAAAATATGTATTTGAATGATTTTAGCAAAAAAAGGAAATAACAAGTACTCCCAACCCTACAGACCATGCTCTAGGTCAGTGGTTGACAACCTGGTAGTAGTGTGTGTGTGTGTGTGTGTGTGTGTGTGTGTGTGTGTGTGTGTGTGTGTGTGTGTGTGTGTGTGTGTGTGTGTGTGTGTGTGTGTGTGTGTGTGTGTGTGTGTGTGTGTGTGTGTGTGTGTGTGTGTGTGTGTGTGTGTGTGTGTGTGTGTGGGGGGGGGGGGGTTATATAATAACTCATATAAGCATAATAACTCAAATTCCAGACCATTTCCAAAGAAAGCCTGTCTTGACCTACTTATAAAGATGCCTTTATCATATCTTCTCATCACTCAAAAATATTATAGTTTGTGACCCGCACCACAGGTTCTGTTTTCATCCACTGTCTCTGTCTGCACCTTCTCAGTGTGATATATGACTTGTCACACAGTGTCTGTTATCCTGTAACTCTAACCCAGCTGACCCCCATCTAGCATCATCGTGAAATAGAGTAATAAAGTTGTTGAAATTAAACATGTCTGAGAAACGTGTGAGTGGCGGGCAGGGGGGCCTCAGATTTTCTCAGATGTAAAAGCGGGGGGGAGTATTGGCAGCCACTGCTCTAAGTCAATAACAAAGGCACACTTTCAGCATGACTGAAAAAAGTTCAGCAACAACATCAACAACAACGCTACAACAAAATGCTGTGCGATTTGACCACGGGACACAGCCGGGCGTACAAACTTTGTCACCCATGTTGCAATTAATCAAGGCCAGTGTCATTCGGTTGTCATATTTGTAAAAAAAAGAAAAAGGAAAAAAACCTGTGTGTCGCCTCATCAAAGCGACAGCCCCTTTAAAGGACCCCGCCGACCAACAAGTGTCAGCGTGGGGTCAGCCGCCCAGCCAGGACCACCCTTGCCCCCCCCCCCCCCGCCCCCCCCTCTCCCCAGGCGGAATGTTTTGGAGAGCCTGGCTGGCTGATGAACCTCTGGTGCCTGGCTGCTGTTCATTAAGAGTATTAATGATTAACTGAGAGTGCTATTGTCCCCGTTGGGTCCAGCTGTCCCTCCTCCAACGTTGATCCACTCCAATGCCTCTGGGCCGCTAAACCGGCTTCATTCATGTGCTAAAGTGACAGCTGCTTCTCACATTCCTTACAGAAAATTAACTGCAGACAGTGGAAAAACAAGCAGTTGTAGCAAATAAATAACATTGGACTTTTTTCCTTTTTTTTTAAGGATGGATTGGTGATTAAAGGGTGGACCGGAAGGATTAGCTCCAGCCTTTGTGTTGGATGGATAGTAAAACGGAAGGCGGGGATATAGCTTAATATTTGCTGCGCTAGCGATTTGTAATTAACCACTTGAACCCTAGCGTCATTCTGGGCATGTCATAATAGGTGAACATTCAGTAAAAATGCTGCTCTTGATCGGCTATTTTAGGGCTAGGGGATTTGGTGAAGAGGGGAAAGAAGTAGGGGCACAAGTACGGACCACTGGGGTGGGGAATCCCGGTTAACGTAGTATATAGAGTTGAAAGATATCTAACAACAGGCCCAGCAGCCTCCATTTTGAAGTTTGCTGACATTTGTTGATTTTTATGTGTATTTCTGGAGGAACGCCATTCCATTCCAGTTAGAATTTCTGGAAACTGTAAAAGGTGGTTATACAGTGAGGTCATGTGACTGTTTGGCTGTTCAAGTTGAAGTTGAACTAGGACTGTTTGGGACTAATCATATGTGCAGGGTTCGATATGCTGTGGGGATGGGAGGAGGTGAATGCTTCTGTTTACTGATATCCCCCGTCTGGTCATTCATTCTTATCGACAGTGGGGATATGTTTTAAAAAATCCATATTTTTCATTATTTTGTAAAACTATTACAGAATGTTATTTATTTATTCATTTAAAAAATAGAAAAAATGTATGCATTGACGTGTTCTGAACTTGTAGATCGGCTATTTCCACTATTTGTTGTAGGACAAAGTATATACTGTAGGCCGCAGGGACGGATTTATGGGAGTTGAGGCCCCTGGGCTAGAGTAATTTTTGAGGCCCCCCTGAGAGCGGCGAAAATGTTAGTTTTTTGCCGTTTTTTTCCTTTTATTTTGGGTTTATGTTACTTTAATTTGGTTAATTCGGTCCAAAAAGATGTACTCCATGACGTGGAGTAGTATGTAGTATGGATGCATTATGTGTGTGTGTGTGTGTGTGTGTGTGTGTGTGTGTGTGTGTGTGTGTGTGTGTCAGTGTGTGTGTGTGTGTGTGTGTGTGTGTGTGTGTGTGTGTGTGTGTGTGTGTGTGTGTGTGTGTGTGTGTGTGTGTGTGTAAAATACTGGATACAGTAGGCGGGCTTTAGACCGGATCAGGCTTTGACAGCCACCACAGGCACTGTCTGCAGTGTGGATAGCAGAGCAGAAGCTCTCAATGTTTTAACCATAAAACAACTAAATATACAATAACTAAACACAAATCTCACTTGAATTGGATTGCAATATTTAAAAGTTTTTTCATTTTTGTTTCCACCAAAAATTCGGAGGTCCCCCCAGTTGGGGGCCCCTGGGCTGCAGCCCACCCTAGCCCAACAGTAAGTCCGGCCCTGCTGTAGGGCCAACCCCCCCCACCTCACCCCCCGGTTTTCTTTAACAAATTGAACCCTACATACGTGATTAGCAAGATTGAATCCAGGGAACTCAGAAACGAGTGGTAACCCCCCCCCCCCCCCCCCCCCCGGTATGCATGGCAACTGGCCACTGTTATGGTTTATTGTGAAATTAACTTTATGGTTGCTAGGTCCGACATCATGAAGACCCGCATTCAGGGTCACGTGATTTACAATTATCCGGTAAAACCTAGAAAGTAATCACATCAACAAATCACCCATTGTTTAGCATCAATAAATGGTGTTTTATTGTAGCCTATCTGTGGTAAAGAAATAAAGCAGTGGTTTATCTCTTCTGTGGGAAGGACTTTGATTGATCCTTGAAAGGAGCCGCTCCATCTTTCATGGGAACCGACATTTCCGCCAGTTATTGAGGACTGGACTGTGCCACGGGTGTCTAGAGAAGAGGATATATGGGCATTGTACATATTCCTATATCTTATATCTACAGTATCTGCAGAAGTTTTAATCGCTACTCCTCCTGCAGTTTTGTACGCGCGTACATGGGTCATATATCAAATCGACCGGCTTCATCGGGAATTTTGTGCTATTACTTTCATAAGTGATCTATTTTATAGTTGTATTGATATAAATGTATTAATGCATTAATTGAAGTATTTTTTATCTCTGAAACCGTAAGACTTAGAGTTACCTTACCACAGAGGTTCAAAGTCTGAGGCCCAATGGAGGGAAAAATTATAATAATATTGTGCCTAGAACAGCCCACTTTACCTTTTGGCCTATAAGTCTTGAACCATAGTTTGTAGAATGAAAATGTATTTCCCCCTGGCCTTGATTCCTTTGGATCATTAGGCAATGCCCCATATAGGCTTATTTTCCACCATTATGCATTTTCTACTTATGTAGCCTACTTCTGATGATTGCTGCTTTAGAGTCGTGATACAATCATGTCACACAGATTTATTATATGTCACACTGTTTGGCTAGAATTGGCTTTAAAAATTACTGCGAGGCGCCTATTTAAAAAAAATCTGATCACCCCCCAGGAGCGGCAGTGGCAGTGGCCGGATGGGAACCGCAAGATTCCCAGTTCGAACCCGGGCTCCCCCAGAGTTAGTGTTGAAGTGTCCTTGAGCAAGACGCTGAACCTCTAATTGCTCCCGATGAGCAGGTTTGTGCCTTGCATGGTTTCCTCCGCCATCGGTGTATGAATGTGTGTGTGAATGGGTGAATGTAATGCACAATCTATGTAAAACGCTTTGGATAAAAGCGCTATATAAATGCACCATTGGCATTTACCCTAAATTTGCAAGTTGAGGGACTGCTACACAATGCAGCGCCAAAATTCGGAGAATACTGGCAAAAATGGCTTCTCATGGCGCCACAAATCATAAAGTTGAGCCGTATGTCATATACATTTTCCCCGTGGATTCCTTATCTGCAATTTCTTGAAATTGTCTAGTTGCCATGTTTTTTTCTCTTATTTGTTGTTGGAGACAGGTGGAATCTGATTACACACAGATCCTGTTGCTGAAGCAAAGAGTTTAAATAAAAGCCTTTATCACACACACACACACACGCACGCACGCACGCACACACGCACGCACGCACATGCACACACACACACACACACACCACACACACACACACACACACACACACACACACACACACACACACACACACACACACACACACACACACACACACACACACGCACATGCAAAATGACATTGTTCTATCTTTACTAGGATTTTAGTAGTAGTGTTAGTTTAGTAGTTTTATTAGCAGTGTTACCTATGACCATCTTAAATGCACAGTTTGGGGAAACTTTCTTCACCGTGACGTCATTAGTGGGAGAATTTGGCAATGAACTCCAGTGGGTTTCAAAACAACACTCACACATGTTTGTCACACACACACACACGCGCGCGTGCACACACTGCTGTTACTGTCAAGCTACATTGGAGGTTGCTGTGGTGGAGGGGCATGTGAGGGACGTTAGGTGAGGAAGGTGAGGTGGGATAGTGAGTGTGAAGGCCTGGGTGGGGTGTGTAAGGAGGTGGAGTGTAATGGTGTGTGTGCACTTGCGCGTGCTTGTGTGTGTATGTACCATGACGTCATTGGTTAGTGGGAGAATTTGGGTCTGACTCCCTGTGGCTTTCAAAACAACACACACACACACACACACACACACACACACACACACACACACACACACACACACACACACACACACACACACACACACACACACACACACACACACACACACACATTTCTTTTTTTTGTCGCATTCCTGATCTAATATTCCAATATTTAATGAATTGAAGTAAATAGGAGGCCATGGCAAAACTATATAAGAAATTAATTTATGAACTCCAAAACAACTCTCACAGTGTAATAGGGGAGGGCTGTATACTGTCCAGGTTATAAGCGAATGTTTTAAATATAGTACTGCTCTTGTTAAGCTTTGCCTCCTATTTACTTCAATTCATCAAATATTGGAATATTAGATCAGGAATGCCACAAAAACTAAACAAAATCTCTATGAATTCAAGGCTTCATGGGGCGAGTCATTCATTGAATAAAAGTCATTTTGGGGGGTGAACTACCCCTTTAATTACTTCTATCAGCTAGGCTATATACTCTCAGATATATGCACTTGTATTGTGGACACAGGTGCACAGTGCCTCCATGACATCATGCCTGCACTAAAATGTACATTTTGCATTGCAAACTGACCAACAACACGCGTGTTGACACACGCGTCACATTGCATCATACCTTTTGCATCACCCCTATGTGGTTGGTTGAGAGGGTATCGTAGTTCAATCACTTTAAACAATTGAATGCCTATCTAAGATAGGCCTGCTGGGCAAAGATAGGACGCCCACCAGCTGTTGAAACTATTTCATATCCATACATCTCTCTGACAGGAACTATGTAATGTCATACCTCAGCTTTGGTGCCGCTGGGAAACTTCTCACCACGACACCTCCAGGGGAGGGAGAGACCTTTATGGACCACCAGATGTTGAGCAAATCAGCGGGGGCTGCAGGGTGCAAACTGTGGTGGAAAAAGTATACTCAGATGTTTTACTTAAGTAAAAGTATCAATACTGCAATGTGGAAGTACTCCGTTACAAGTAATGGTCCGGAATTCAAAATTTAGTTGAGTAAAAGTACAAAAGTATTGGTGTCAAAATGTACTTAAAGTACCAAAAGTAAAAGTACTAAAATGTTTGAAAATAGCAGATCTACAAGCTCACAACGCGGCGACGCGTTGTGAGCTTGTAGATCGGCTATTTTCAAATAGCCCATGTATAAAATACGGCTAAAGTGGTTAATGTATGTTTTATAATATAATAATTTATATCTGCAAAGCAACTAGTAACTAAAGTTTTCAAATAATTGTAGTGGAGTAAAAGTACAATATTTGCCTCTGAGATGTAGTGGAATAAGAAGTAAAAGTATTGGACATTGGAAATACTCAAGTAAAGTACAAAACCTCAAAATTGCACTTGCACTAAGTGCAGTACTTAAGTAAATGTACTTAGTCGCTTTCCACCACTGGGTACATGCTGTTACGTAGAGTATTTTGATAAATGGTGTACGCTCGTGCACACATGGGCAGCCAACGGCTAGTTCCCATGAGTTGTCGGGTGTCAAGTGACGATAAACATTAGCACCTTCCGTGACTGGATATGAGGGGGTCAAGGTGGTCTCTATAGAGTACAGTCTACAGTGGAGGTGGGGTATATTAGTATTTTGACTCCTGACTAATATGGAGGAATGCCGTTATTCATCCATGGGGAGGAATTGAAGGCAGTGCTAATATCAGTGTCTCATCATGCTGTGGTGGAAGAAGTATTTTAATGACGTAAAAGTAGTAAAAAATACGGCATCCTGCATTTTAATCATAATGTATCAGTTAATGTATGTCTTGTAATAATAATAAAATTTTTCAAAGTAACTAATAAATAAAGTTACAATGAATAAATGTAGTGGAGTAAAAAAATACAATATTTTCCTCTTATAGTGGAGTTGATAAATTATCAAAAAAGGGAAATACTAACTAAAAGTCCCTCATAATTGTACTTAAGTACACTTAGAGTAAATGTACTTTGCTACTTTCCACCACTGTCATTATGTCACCTTTTTGTAATGCTATCCTTTCCAGGCTGTGTTTCTGCTCTCAGTCAAACTAACTGCATCCAGGACAACGTGGGGGCCGGGGCCAGCAGGGGGTGTTAGGGGGCCAATTGAATAGGATAGGATTTTTTTTTAATTTAAATGTAACTCATAAGATTATTGTGCCAGTTAAAAAACTCTAAACGTAACGTCCCTATTTTGGGCATGTCATTATCATGATCGTATTTGACCATTTTGTTATAGGGGGCCACGGCCAGAGGCTCTGGCTATTTGCGGTCCTTTGCAAGGAAAAGTTAGGGACCCCCAGCTCTAGGACGTGCTGTTGTCCACCTGACTGCAATGCCTTGGGTTTGATTCCCACCTTAGGAACTGTGTTAAGTGCTTTAATCTTTTATCCTGTGTCTTATGGATCTATTAGACAAGTAAGCCACTGCAGGCATGGGCAAAACAAACAAATAATGACTTCAGTCTGGTATCACGGTCTGCCTTCATTAACGGTTTACTGCTGGGGAGAACATAGAGGTGGCTCTGTCCACTCAACTCTGCATACACTCAGTAGCCTACATCCACATACATACCCATTTATAGAGGTGCATGTATGTACTGCACACGCTTGCACACGCACACGTGCACGCGCACACACACACACACACACACACACACACACACACACACACACACACACACATACACACACACACACACACACACACACACACACACGTGTCATGGAGTGTGTGATGTAAACATGTATTTTTCATAGTGTGTGTGTGTGTGTGTGTGCGGGTGCGTGTGCGTGTGCGTGTGCGTGTGCGTGTGCGTGTGCGTGTGCGTGTGCGTGTGCGTGTGCGTGTGCGTGTGCGTGTGCGTGTGCGTGTGTGTGTGTGTGTGTGTGTGTGTGTGTGGTACTGGATCAAGCACAGCATTCTTTATGTCTGTGAGGACATTTCTGCATCAGACGCTTAGTGGTCCATGCACATTTTTCACAGTCATATGGCTGCAGTGGAATAAACATTTGCTTTCATTTCTCTGCCTCACTCAATGTACACCATTTACCATCTGCTCGCATGAGCGGTCGGTCAAATCCTTGGGAAATCTTTACTTAGTCACTTGTGGAGGAGACGCACGTTTCATCATCATTTGCACAGTCTCTGTATCAGTCTATCACTGAGCGTTGTCTGACATAATGACAAACAGCATGGGTTTATATAGTGTGATATAATCTTTGATTGCCATCCATCAGTGGACGTTCTGGACTGCAGGATAGAAGATCAGATAGTCCATCTGTGTGTGCACACGTGCATGCGTGGGTGTCAACTATGTCAACAGACCTAGAGTTCTTATCAGCCTCCCATCTGTCATTCATAGATAGCATATCACAGCACAGTGGCCCCAATGAAAGTACATTTTAGGCTATAAGTGTTACGTAAGTAATACATATTTGACCAGAATGGTAACTTTTATAGATAGCCCTTGGATTTGTACATGTTCTGTAAATATTCTGTATCATTGGCAGCTGTATTTCTACGGTACGTACTCTGACCAGCAGTTTAGAAACGTGCATATTGTATAATCGAACCTGTGGCCTGATTTATGCTTCGTTGCATGACGGTGTCGTATGTAGAAAATAGCTCAACGTGTTGCGATGCTCTCAAGGGTTAAATTCACAGTAACACTCAAGCTTTTGGAGTGTATATAGAGCAAAAACATTTGCACCGCAAGATTATGGTTATCACAGTTTCAAATATATACATTTGGATCAAACTGTTGCAAAATATATTTACATATAACTCTCCCTGCGTGTGTGTGTGTGTGTGTGTGTGTGTGTGTGTGTGTGTGTGTGTGTGTGTGTGTGTGTGTGTGTGTGTGTGTGTGTGTGTGTTGCGTTGCGTTGCTATACTTGTGAGGACCATTACGTCCCCACATGTATAGTTTGAGAAATGGACAATTTTCCTGGTCCTCACAAAATAAATGGTTGTTTTGTGGTCAGAGAGAATTTGGGGATTCAAATCTGTGTCCTAAAATGTTGATGTCCTCACAAGTATACTGTAGTAATGCCAATGTGTGTGTGTGTGTGTGTGTGTGTGTGTGTGTGTGTGTGTGTGTGTGTGTGTGTGTGTGTGTGTGTGTGTGTGTGTGTGTGTGTGTGTGTGTGTGTGTGTGCGTGCGTGCGTGTGTGTGCGTGTGCGTGTGCGCGTGCGCTTGTGTGTGTGTGTGTGTGTGC